>NC_060177.1:9979782-10044782 GCF_021184085.1 Oncorhynchus gorbuscha
ACATCAAGTATGACATTTTAAAGTGGAAGCAACAAACTGTAGAAGCCTTTAAAATTTTTGAAAACACTACAATTTGCAATGCAAATTGGAAATTTCTCTGCGACAACAGATTAAGCAAATTAAGCAAATTAAGATACGTGGGTCAAATGACCAGAGAAGTCAATCCAGAAGAAAAAGCCATATTATAACCAATGCTGTTGAATGAAAAGTATGAAACACAGAGAGACTAAAGAGAGGTTATTTAGGATGTTCTTGGTAGAGTTTGGGGGAAGCCTGGCTTCCTTGGCACTCATGAATACACACCACTGCAGGTCTGTAGGTATTTCAAATTCATCCCATGCAAATAGCTCTGAGGTGTTTGCATCTTAGACAGTCGGCCACTAACATCTTAACCGGTTTTCACTCTGCTACATTCCCTCGCTCTCTACTAGTCTCTCTTTCTCTGTGTGTGTACCTGTCTCTCTTGCTGTCTGTCACACACAGAGAGACACCAACATGCTCCAGCAAAGAACACTTAAGAGCAATTGAGCCTGTCTCAGAAAATGAAACAAGATAAAGAGAAAATTAGAGAGGGAGGGAGGAAATGAGAGAAGGAAAGATGTTGTCCTGTTTTCACACATCATCACCACAATCTATCAGGGAGGTCAATCAGAGGATTGCTCTGTGGGGGGTTGTCAGCAAACCTTTTCCTAAACACCAAGTAAATGGTGATGGTGCACAGGAAACATCTTCCTAAACACCAGGGAAATGGTGATGGTGGACAGGAAACCTCTTTAAACACCTAAACACCAGGGAAATGGTGATGGTGGACAGGAAACCTCTTCCTAAACACCAGGGAAATGGTGATGGTGGACAGGAAAGGAAACCTCTTCCTAAACACCAGGGAAATGGTGATGGTGGACAGTAAACCTCTTCCTAAACACCAGGGAAATGGTGATGGTGGACAGGAAACCTCTTCCTAAACACCAGGGAAATGGTGATGGTGGACAGTAAACCTCTTCCTAAACACCAGGGAAATGGTGATGGTGGACAGTAAACCTCTTCCTAAACACCAGGGAAATGGTGATGGTGGACAGGAAACCTCTTCCTAAACACCAGGGAAATGGTGATGGTGGACAGGAAACCTCTTCCTAAACACCAGGAAATGGTGATGGTGGACAGGAAACCTCTTCCTAAACACCAGGGAAATGGTGATGGTGGACAGGAAACCTCTTCCTAAACACCAGGGAAATGGTGATGGTGGACAGGAAACCTCTTCCTAAACACCAGGGAAATGGTGATGGTGGACAGGAAACCTCTTCCTAAACACCAGGGAAATGGTGATGGTGGACAGGAAACCTCTTCCTAAACACCAGGGAAATGGTGATGGTGGACAGGAAACCTCTTCCTAAACACCAGGGAAATGGTGATGGTGGACAGGAAACCTCTTCCTAAACACCAGGGAAATGGTGATGGTGGACAGTAAACCTCTTCCTAAACACCAGGGAAATGGTGATGGTGGACAGGAAACCTCTTCCTAAACACCAGGGAAATGGTGATGGTGGACAGTAAATCTCTTCCTAAACACCAGGGAAATGGTGATGGTGGACAGGAAACCTCTTCCTAAACACCAGGGAAATGGTGATGGTGGACAGGAAACCTCTTCCTAAACACCAAGTAAATGGTGATGGTGGACAGTAAACCTCTTCCTAAACACCAGGGAAATGGTGATGGTGGATAGTAAACCTCTTCCTAAACACCAGGGAAATGGTGATGGTGAATCAAGAGTCTCAGTACTGCTGATTTAGGATCAGTCTTTGTAATAAGATTATATGGACAGGGTGTACCTGATCCTAGATCAGCACTCCTACTTTGACCTCATGATACATGAGCTTCTAACAAGCTCTACTTCACACATTTGTTGTGGGTTATGTGTTGTGGGTTATGTGTTGTGGGTTATTTGTTGTGGGTTATTTGTTGTGGGTTATTTGTTGTGGGTTATGTGTTGTGGGTTATTTGTTGTGGGTTATGTGTTGTGGGTTATTTGTTGTGGGTTATTTGTTGTGGGTTATGTGTTGTGGGTTATGTGTTGTGGGTTATTTGTTGTGGGTTATGTGTTGTGGGTTATTTGTTGTGGGTTATTTGTTGTGGGTTATGTGTTGTGGGTTATTTGTTGTGGGTTATTTGTTGTGGGTTATGTGTTGTGGGTTATTTGTTGTGGGTTATTTGTTGTGGGTTATTTGTTGTGGGTTATTTGTTGTGGGTTATGTGTTGTGGGTTATTTGTTGTGGGTTATTTGTTGTGGGTTATTTGTTGTGGGTTATTTGTTGTGGGTTATTTGTTGTGGGTTATTTGTTGTGGGTTATTTGTTGTGGGTTATTTGTTGTGGGTTATTTGTTGTGGGTTATTTGTTGTGGGTTATTTGTTGTGGGTTATGTGTTGTGGGTTATTTGGGGGATCTTATTTTAAAGGCTGACTGGTCATCTACCAAAATGTACAGTATGTAGCAACACCACCTGCTGCAGCTAAATGATCTCACACATTTTTTTAAAAGGAAATGTCACCTTTGTCCAAAAATGTCTAACAACATCACATGTCGACGTACATGATGTCGTCTTTTTAAAGGTCAATAAGGCTCCATTTGCTGATTCAGTGATATACAGTGCATTCAGAAAGTATTCAGACCCCTTCACTTTTTCCACATTTTGTTGTGTTACAGCCTTATTCTAAAATGACAAAACAAAAACAGGTTTTTAGATTATAATTTTTTTGCAAATGTATAACAAATAAAAAACTGAAATATCACATTTACATAAGTATTCAGACTCTTTACTCAGACCCTTTGGCAGCGATAACAACCTTGAGTTTTCTTGGGTATGACACTGCAAGCGTGGCACACCTGTATTTGGGGAGTTTCTCCCATTCTTCTCTGCAGATCCTCTCCAAGCTCTGTCAGGTTGGATGGGGAGTGTCGCTGCACAGCTATTTTCAGGTGTCTCCAGACATGTTAGATAGGGTTCAAGTCCGGGCTCTGGCTGGGCAACTCAAGGATAGGTGAACCTTTGCCAAAATCTGAGGTCCTGATCGCTCTGGAGCAGGTTTTCATCAAGAATCTCTCTGTACCTTGCTCCATTCATCTTTTCCTTGATCCTGACTAGTCTCCCAGTCCCTACTGCTGAAAAACATCCCCACAGCATGATGCTGCTATAAGGATGGTTTCCTGGTTTCCTCCAGATGTGATGCTTGGCATTCAGGCTAAAGAGTTCAATCTTGGTTTCATCAGACCAGTCTGAGAGTCCTTTAGGTGCCTTTTGGCAAACCCCAAGCCTGCCGTCATGTACCTTTTACTGAGGAGTGGCTTCTGTCTGGCCACTCTATCATAAATGCCTGATTGGTGGAGTGCTGAAAAGAGGGTTGTCCTTCTGGAAGGTTCTCCCATCTCCACAAAGGAACTCTGGAGCTCTGTCAGAATGACCATTGGGTTCTTGGTCACCTCCCTGACCAATGCCCATCTCCCCCATTGCTCAGTTTGGCCGGGTGACCAGCTCTAGGAAGAGTCTTGGTGGTTCCAAACCTCTTCCATTTAAGAATGATGGAGGCCACTGTGTTCTTGAGGATCTTCAATACTGCAGACATTTTTTGCTATCCTTCCCCAGATCTGTGCCTCGACACAATCCTGTCTCAAAGCTCTATGGACAATTCCTTCGACCTCAAGGCTTGGTTTTTGCTCTGACATACACTGTCAACTGTGGGACCTTATATAGATGGGTATGTGCCTTTCCAAATCATGTCCAATCAATTGAATTTACCACAGGTGGAATCCATTCAAGTTGTCGAAACATATCACGGATGATCAATGGAAACAGGATGCATGTAACGGGATTCGTCCTCCTCTGACGAGGAGTATGAGAGATCGGACCAATGTGCAGCGTGGTACGTGTTCGTCATGTTTTAATGAACAAAATCACTGAACACGAAAATACAGAATAACAAATAGAAAGACAGAAAGGAAAACCGAAACAGTTCCGTGTGGAACACAGACACAGAAAACAATCACCCACCAAACACTGGTGGGAAAAGGCTACCTAAGTATGATTCTCAATCAGAGACAACTAACGACACCTGCCTCTGATTGAGAACCATACAAGGCCAAACGCAAAATTACAGCATAGAAAAACAAACATAGACAACCCACCCAACTCACGCCCTGACCATACTAAAACAAAGAAAAAACAATGGAACTAAGGTCAGAACGTGACAATGCACCTGAGCTAAATGTCGGGTCTGAATAAGGTATTTCTGTTTTAGATTTGTTTTTATACATTTCTAAAATGTTTATACTTATCTAAAAACATCTTTTCTCCTTGTCATTATGGTTTTTACATTTTTAAAATTTAATCAATTTTAGAATAAGGCTGTAACATAACAAAATGTGGACAAAGTGAAGGGCCCTGAACAAGGCAGTAACCCACTGTTCCTAGGCTGTCATTGTAAGTAAAAATGTGTTCCTTTACTGATTTGCCTAGTTAAATAAAATAAATAAATTACTAACAGAGCATGAGACCAGGTAGCTGAGACCAGGTAGCTGATACCAACAATCTTTTTTTTACATTTGCATATCAAAGGTCACCAGTGGTCATGTGATGTCATCACATGACGTAAAATATGAGCTTTCAATCAAGGGCGACACCTCATTACATGAACCCCTATGTGTGTTCTCTCTGTAGAAAAGCCCTGTTCTCTGTTCTGTTCCCCATCATTAATAGGTTGAGATCACTTTATTGGTCAATTGCACCCAAGGTCCAACCTAAATTTGACTTCCACTTCTAATTCAACCATTCTGAAAGACACACATAGGTTTTGGAGAGGTGCATGGTTAGGGGTTTAGTGCCTTGCTCGAGGGCACAGTGACATCAATGGCACCTAGGCATTGGTTGCCAGCTCTTTTCGCGACAGGAAAACCGGGGATGCGAACGGGCAACCCTCCGGTTGCTGGCTCGCCTCTGTAACCGCTAGGCTATTAACCCCCTTGTGTGTTCTCTCTGTAGAGAAGCCATGTGCCCTGTTCTGTTCCCCTGTGGGGAGAGATGCCCCCATCCTGGTGGCAGAGAGAGTGATGGATGGAACACCATGTGGACCCTACGAGTCAGACCTGTGTGTCAATGGCAGGTGTCAGGTACACGCACGCACACACACACGCGCACACACACACACACACGCACACACGCACGCACGCACGCACGCACGCACGCACGCACGCACGCACGCACGCACGCACGCACGCACGCACGCACGCACGCACACACACACACACACACACACACACACACACACACACACACACACACACACACACACACACACACACACACAGGTCACTAGAGAAGGGTTTTCTCTGTAGGTCACTAGAGAAGGGTTTTATCTTTGTATGCCCTCTCTCTCTACTCCCTCTCTCTTACTCCCTCTCTCTCTTACTCCCCCTCTCTTACTCCCCCCTCTCTCTGTCCTGAGCTCCCAAATGTCTTCTCATGATCTCCCTCTCTCTCTTACTCCCTCTCTCTCTGTCCTGAGCTCCCAAATGTCTTCTCATAATCTCCTCTCTCTCTTACTCCCTCTCTCTCTTACTCCCCCTCTCTCTGTCCTGAGCTCCCAAATGTCTTCTCATGATCTCCTCTCTCTCTGTCCTGAGCTCCCAAATGTCTTCTCATGATCTCCCTCTCTCTCTTACTCCCTCTCTCTCTGTCCTGAGCTCCCAAATGTCTTCTCATGATCTCCCTCTCTCTCTTACTCCCCCTCTCTCTGTCCTGAGCTCCCAAATGTCTTCTCATGATCTCCCTCTCTCTCTTACTCCCCCTCTCTCTGTCCTGAGCTCCCAAATGTCTTCTCATAATCTCCTCTCTCTCTTACTCCCTCTCTCTCTGTCCTGAGCTCCCAAATGTCTTCATGATCTCCTCTCTCTTCTCTCTTACTCCCCCTCTCTCTGTCCTGAGCTCCCAAATGTCTTCTCATAATCTCCCTGTCTCTCTTACTCCCTCTCTCTCTGTCCTGAGCTCCCAAATGTCTTCTCATGATCTCCCTCTCTCTCTTACTCCCTCTCTCTCTGTCCTGAGCTCCCAAATGTCTTCTCATAATCTCCCTGTCTCTCTTACTCCCCCTCTCTCTTACTCCCTCTCTCTCTGTCCTGAGCTCCCAAATGTCTTCTCATAATCTCCCTGTCTCTCTTACTCCCCCTCTCTCTTACTCCCTCTCTCTCTGTCCTGAGCTCCCAAATGTCTTCTCATAATCTCCCTGTCTCTTTTACTTCCTCTCTCTCTTACTCCCTCTCTCTCTGTCCTGAGCTCCCAAATGTCTTCTCATAATCTCCCTGTCTCTCTTACTCCCTCTCTCTCTGTCCTGAGCTCCCAAATGTCTTCTCATAATCTCCCTCTCTCTCTTACTCCCCCTCTCTTACTCCCCCTCTCTTACTCCCTCTCTCTCTGTCCTGAGCTCCCAAATGTCTTCTCATAATCTCCCTCTCTCTCTTACTCCCTCTCTCTCTGTCCTGAGCTCCCAAATGTCTTCTCATAATCTCCCTCTCTCTCTTACTCCCCCTCTCTTACTCCCTCTCTCTCTGTCCTGAGCTCCCAAATGTCTTCTCATAATCTCCCTCTCTCTCTTACTCCCCCTCTCTTACTCCCCCTCTCTTACTCCCTCTCTCTCTGTCCTGAGCTCCCAAATGTCTTCTCATAATCTCCCTCTCTCTCTTACTCCCCCTCTCTCTGTCCTGAGCTCCCAAATGTCTTCTCATAATCTCCCTCTCTCTCTTACTCCTTCTCTCTCTTACTCCCCCTCTCTTACTCCCCCTCTCTCTGTCCTGAGCTCCCAAATGTCTTCTCATAATCTCCCTGTCTCTCTTACTCCCTCTCTCTCTTACTCCCTCTCTCTCTGTCCTGAGCTCCCAAATGTCTTCTTACAATCTCACTCTCTCTTTTGCTTCCTCTCTATCTCTCTCCCTCTCGATCTCTCTCTCTCTTTCTCTCTCAGGCCTGCAAAGGCAACGTTTTAATTGGCTGGGAGGTAATGGTGGCATTGTACCACTTCCTGTTTCTGTAACAATACAACAATACCTACAATACACACAACCTAAAGTAAAATAATGGAATTAAGGAATATATAAATATTAGGAGGGGCAATGTCATAGTGGCATTGACTGAAATACAGTAGAATCTTAGGTCCTAGAAGCAGAGCTGACTTATCTGTCAGTACCATCTTGACACTAATAGCTAAGGACTGGGACACCAGATGAGAAAATAGACAGACATGGAAGACAGGATGTAGAGGATAGAGGAAGTGAGGGAGCTTTCAGAAGAGAAGATATTGTCTCAAGAAAAAAAAGTAGGTATGAGAGACAAAGGAAATAAGATGGTAATCATTATAATAAAATTGACGTATTTAAATGCTTGACCAGTCTTTTCACCTGCTTTATACTGCAAGAGGGGATTTTTACCTCGTCTTGGCCATTTTTCTGGCCCATTCTTGGGACTCATAGCCACAGACTCAGTGGTGGATAAAAGTGTGTGTGTGGGTAGCATAGTTTCCGAAGGAGTAGCCAGCTGTTGTCAATAGATACTGGTCATCTGCTGAGCCAGCATTTGGTTCCCTACACATGGGAGACATTGTGTCATGCTTCCCTCTACAGACACATATCATAGGCCACACACACACACACACACACACACACACACACACACACACACACACACACACACACACACACACACACACACACACACACACACACACACACACACACACACACACACACACACACACACACACACACACACACACACACACACACACACACACACACACACACACACACACACGTATGTGTGTCTGTGCCAATAATTATATCCATATTTTGTATTTCCTGGATTTATCCTCTCTCTTTTCATTGGCCAGTAAGAGGGGATTTCTCCTCAGTGTTCTGACGGCCAGCATTAACAGATAAATAAACAGAGAGAGAGATATATATTTGACTTTGTGTCTTCCTTTAATGAGCCGTCCTCATTACACTAAAAACACCCCCCCCCCCTAAAAAGAAATGCATTCAGTGCCACCTCGACATAATCATATCACACAGTACACTACAATACATCCTACAGCACCACATTACACAGTACACTACAATACATCCTCCAGCATCACAGTACACTACAATACATCCTACAGCACCACATTACACAGTACACTACAATACATCCTCCAGCATCACAGTACAATACAATACATCCTACAGCACCACATTACACAGTACAATATAATACATCCTCCAGCATCACAGTACAATACAATACATCCTCCAGCACCACATTACACAGTACCCTCCAGCAATACACAGTACAATATAATACACCCTCCAGCATCACATTACACAGTACAATATAATACACCCTCCAGCATCACATTACACAGTACACATCCAGCACCACATTACAGTACAATATAATACACCCTCCAGCATCACATTACACAGTACAATATAATACACCCTCCAGCATCACATTACACAGTACAATATAATATCCAGCATACATTACACAGTACAATATAATACACCCTCCAGCATCACATTACATCAGTACAATATAATACACCCTCCAGCATCACATTACACAGTACAATATAATACATCCTCCAGCATCCAGTACAATACAATACATCCTACAGCACCACATTACACAGTACAATTACATCCTCCAGCATCACATTACACAGTACAATATAATACACCCTCCAGCATCACATTACACAGTACAATATAATACATCCAGCACCACATTACACAGTACAATATAATACACCCTCCAGCATCACATTACACAGTACAATATAATACACCCTCCAGCATCACATTACACAGTACAATATAATACACCCTCCAGCATCACATTACACAGTACAATATAATACACCCTCCAGCATCACATTACACAGTACAATATAATACACCCTCCAGCATCAGTACATTACACAGTACAATATAATACACCCTCCAGCATCACATTACACAGTACAATATAATACACCCTCCAGCACCACATTACACAGTACAATATAATACATCCTCCAGCATCACAGTACAATACAATACATCCTACAGCACCACATTACACAGTACA
This sequence comes from Oncorhynchus gorbuscha, assembly GCF_021184085.1. Taxonomy (NCBI): domain Eukaryota; kingdom Metazoa; phylum Chordata; class Actinopteri; order Salmoniformes; family Salmonidae; genus Oncorhynchus; species Oncorhynchus gorbuscha. The sequence goes on from NC_060177.1 coordinate 9,988,926, forward strand.
ATATAATACATCCTCCAGCATCACAGTACAATACAATACATCCTACAGCACCACATTACACAGTACAATATAATACATCCTCCAGCATCACATTACACAGTACAATATAATACACCCTCCAGCATCACATTACACAGTACAATATAATACACCCTCCAGCACCACATTACACAGTACAATATAATACACCCTCCAGCATCACATTACACAGTACAATATAATACACCCTCCAGCATCACATTACACAGTACAATATAATACACCCTCCAGCACCACATTACACAGTACATTACAATATAATACACCCTCCAGCATCACATTACACAGTACAATATAATACACCATCCAGCACCACATTACACAGTACATTACAATATAATACACCCTCCAGCATCACATTACACAGTACAATATAATACACCCTCCAGCACCACATTACACAGTACAGTACAATATAATATAATTCCTCTTTAAGGAATACCTAGGATAGGATAAGTAATCCCTCTCACCCCCCCCCCTTTAAGATTTAGATGCACTATTGTAAAGTGACTGTTCCACTGGATGTCATAAGGTGAATGCACCAATTTGTAAGTCGCTCTGGATAAGAGCGTCTGCTAAATGACTTAAATGTAAATGTAAATGTAATACACCCTCCAGCATCACATTACACAGTACAATGGAATACCTCGGCTCCATCAAAAACATACACACAGAAAAACAGGAACAGTCTCAGTCATTTCACAGAATGAAGGAGGAGAAATAGAGGGATGAGGGAGAGAGAGACAGAGAGAGACAGAGACAGAGACAAATAAACGCGCTGAAGGACCAGCTACAGTAGCTTCAAATGAATTATTGACCCCTCCATGTGAGGCGGAGCCATAGTATAAGACTGTGCTTAGTCTATCAGTCCACAGTCCACTTAGCCTACAGTCCACAGTAGGGGTAGGCAACTAGATTCCCCCACAGGCCAATGCTTGTCAAAGCGCATGATTGGGGGTCCTTTCGGTTACTGGCCCAATACTCATTTATAAAAAATGTTCTAAAAACATTTTACAGTCTTTTTTCTCCCCAATTGGTAGTTACAGTCTTGTCCCATCACTGCAACTCCCGTACGGACTCGGGAGAGGTGAAGGTCAAGAGCCGTGCGTCCTCCAAAACACAACCCCGCCAAGCACGCTTAACCCAGAAGCCAGCTGCACCAATGTGTCGGAGGAAACACTGTACACCTGGCAACCGTGTCAGCTTGCATGCGCCCGGCCCGGCCCACCACAGGAGTCTCCAGAGCGCGATAGGACAAGGACATCCCGGCCGGCCAAACCCTCCTCTAACTCGGATGACACTGGGCCAATTGTGTGTCGCCTCATGGGTCTCCCGGTCGCGGCCGGCTGCAACACAGCCTGGTATCGAACCAGGATCTGTACTAACACAGATCCTGCGCCACTCGGGAGACCCTAGTGGCCCAATGTCCCAGGCTGAGTGGGTGAGGGACACACTGGTGGAGCAGAGAGAGCATTAGCAGGGTGAATGCTCTCAGAGCCATGGCTGAGTCAGATGTGACGTCTATGAGGAAAAGGTGAAGGAATATAATGCATCTCACTTGCTCTTGTCACAATGCTGCGCAACTGGTTTCATGTAAATGGCAGAGCAGTTCATATGCCGCATACATCAGCCGCTCCTAAATGTCAAATCTAAACGGTTTGGTCTTTTATGCCTGACGATGACTTCCAAGTGAAACACAGAGGAAGCGCTGGTCAGTGTGCAGGTCTCCATTCGCTACAGATATAGGATCTTAACTTGATCACCCTGTTGCAGGATCACTTTTGAGGTATTTGAGGTTTAAAAATGCTTCTGAAGTTTGTAATTTACACTTAGAAATTTCCCGACAAATGTATCAACCCCTACAGATATGTCCACTAATTATAATTCACATAATAATTCATATTTTCTGTTGCTGTGATGCCAGGCCATAAAAAGTGTTTTGCCTTACATTTACAACGTAAAACTTAGCATCATTTTGTATGATCACAATCATAGTGGATATAATTTGACTAATCAATTTAGTCATTCAAGTCATTGCAAAGCATATAACATTGACTGATTGTGTGTGTGTGTGTGTGTGTGTGTGTGTGCGTGTGCGTGCGCGTGCATGTGCGTGTGTGCGTGTACGCATGTGCGTGCGTGCGTGTGTGTGTGTGTGTGTGTGTGCGCTAGCCGCAAGGCAGGAAGTATGTTGTCATTAGTACCCTACTGTCCAGTGGTGAAGTGTTAGGGCTGACTGCTCTGTCACCTTCTCATTTTACTCAAACATGTATGGACGCACACACACACTCATACTAAAGCTAGTCTCTTTCTCACACTCCATCCTCTTCCTCTCTCTTTTCCTTCTCTCAATCCTTCTATTATTATATTCCTTCCTCTCCGCTCTCTGTATCCTCCTCTTTCCTCTCCTCTCTCTGTATCCTCCTCTTTCCTCCTCTTTTCTCGCCTCTCTCTGTATCCTCCTCTTTCCTCCTCTTTTCTCTCCTCTCTCTGTATCCTCCTCTTTCCTCTCTTCTCTCTGTATCCTTATCTTTCCTCCTCTTTCCTCTCCTCTCTCTGTATCCTCCTCTTTCCTCTCCTCTCTCTGTATCCTCCTCTTTCCTCCTCTTTTCTCTCCTCTCTCTGTATCCTCCTCTTTCCTCTCTTCTCTCTGTATCCTTATCTTTCCTCCTCTTTCCTCTCCTCTCTCTGTATCCTCCTCTTTCCTCCTCTTTTCTCTCCTCTCTCTGTATCCTCCTCTTTCCTCTCTTCTCTCTGTATCCTTATCTTTCCTCCTCTTTCCTCTCCTCTCTCTGTATCCTCCTCTTTCCTCCTCTTTTCTCTCTTCTCTCTGTATCCTCCTCTTTTATCTCCTCTCTCTGTATCCTCCTCTTTCCTCTCTTCTCTCTGTATCCTCCTCTTTCCTCCTCTTTCCTCTCCTCTCTCTGTATCCTCCTCTTTCCTCTCCTCCTCTTATCCTCCTCTTTCTCTCTTTTCCTCCTCTCTCTGTATCCTCCTCTTTCCTCTCCTCTCTCTGTATCCTTATCTTTCCTCCTCTTTCTCTCTCTCTGTATCCTCCTCTTTCCTCCTCTTTTCTCTCCTCTCTCTGTATCCTCCTCTTTCCTCTCTTCTCTCTGTATCCTTATCTTTCATCCTCTTTCCTCTCCTCTCTCTGTATCCTCCTATTTCCTCCTCTTTTCTCTCTTCTCTCTGTATCCTCCTCTTTCCTCTCCTCTCTCTGTATCCTTATCTTTCCTCCTCTTTCCTCTCCTCTCTCTGTATCCTCCTCTTTCCTCCTCTTTCTCTCCTCTCTCTGTATCCTCCTCTTTCCTCCTCTTTCTCTCCTCTCTCTCCCTGTATCCTCCTCTTCCTCCTCCTCCTCCTCCTCTTTCCTCCTCTCCTCTCTCCTCTCTCCTCTGTATCCTCCTCTTTCCTCCTCTTTTCTCTCCTCTCTCTGTATCCTCCTCTTTCCTCTCCTCTCTCTGTATCCTCCTCTTTCCTCTCTTTCCTCTCCTCTCTCTGTATCCTCCTCTGTATCCTCTCTTTTCTCTCCTCTCTCTGTATCCTCCTCCTCTTTCCTTTCCTCTCTCTCTGTATCCTCCTCTTCCTCCTCTTTCTCTCTCTCTGTATCCTCCTCTTTCCTCCTCTTTTCTCTCCTCTCTCTGTATCCTCCTCTTTCCTCTTCTCTCTGTATCCTCCTCTTTCCTCCTCTTTCCTCTCTCTCTCTGTATCCTGTATCCTCTTCCTCCTCTTTCTCTCCTCTCTCTGTATCCTCCTCTTTCCTCCTCTTTTCTCTCCTCTCTCTGTATCCTCCTCTTTCCTCTCTTCTCTCTGTATCCTTATCTTTCCTCCTCTTTCCTCTCCTCTCTCTGTATCCTCCTCTTTCCTCCTCTTTTCTCTCCTCTCTCTGTATCCTCCTCTTTCCTCTCCTCTCTCTGTATCCTTCTCTTTCCTCCTCTTTCCTCTCCTCTCTCTGTATCCTCCTCTTTCCTCCTCTTTCTCTCTCCTCTCTCTGTATCCTCCTCTTCCTCCTCTCTCTCTCTCTATCCTCCTCTTTTCCTCTCCTCTCTCTGTATCCTCCTCTTTCCTCCTCTTTCCCTCTCCTCTCTCTGTCTCCTCCTCTTATCCTCCTCTTTCCTCTCCTCTCTCTGTATCCTCCTCTTTCTCTCCTCTTTTCTCTCCTCTCTCTGTTCCTCCTCTTTCCTCTCCTCTCTCTGTATCCTCCTCTTTCCTCCTCTTTTCTCTCTCTCTCTGTATCCCTCCTCTTTCCTCTCCTCTCTCTGTATCCTCCTCTTTCCTCCTCTTTTCTCTCCTCTCTCTGTATCCTCCTCTTTCCTCTCTTCTCTCTGTATCCTTATCTTTCCTCCTCTTTCCTCTCCTCTCTCTGTATCCTCCTCTTTCCTCTCCTCTCTCTGTATCCTCCTCTTTCCTCCTCTTTTCTCTCCTCTCTCTGTATCCTCCTCTTTCCTCTCCTCTCTCTGTATCTTTATCTTTCCTCCTCTTTCCTCTCCTCTCTCTGTATCCTCCTCTTTCCTCCTCTTTCCTCTCCTCTCTCTGTATCTTCCTCTTTCCTCCTCTTTTCTCTCCTCTCTCTGTATCCTCCTCTTTCCTCTCCTCTCTCTGTATCCTCCTCTTTCCTCCTCTTTCCTCTCCTCTCTCTGTATCCTCCTCTTTCCTCCTCTTTTCTCTCCTCCTATCTCCTTTCCTCTCCTCTCTCTGTATCCTCCTCTTTCCTCCTCTTTTCTCTCCTCCTCTGTATCCTCCTCTTTCCTCCTCTTTCCTCTCCTCTCTCTGTATCCTCCTCTTTCCTCCTCTTTTCTCTCCTCTCTCTGTATCCTCCTCTTTCCTCTCCTCTCTCTGTATCCTCCTCTTTCCTCCTCTTTTCTCTCCTCTCTCTGTATCCTCCTCTTTCCTCTCTTCTCTCTGTATCCTTATCTTTCCTCCTCTTTCCTCTCCTCTCTCTGTATCCTCCTCTTTCCTCTCCTCTCTCTGTATCCTCCTCTTTCCTCCTCTTTTCTCTCCTCTCTCTGTATCCTCCTCTTTCCTCTCTTCTCTCTGTATCTTATCTTTCCTCCTCTTTCCTCCTCTGTTCCTCCTCTTTCCTCCTCTGTCTCCTCTCTCTGTATCCTCCTCTTTCCTCTCTTCTCTCTGTATCCTTATCTTTCCTCCTCTTTCCTCTCTTCTCTCTGTATCCTCCTCTTTCCTCCTCTTTTCTCTCCTCTCTCTGTATCCTTATCTTTCCTCCTCTTTTCGTATCCTTATCTTTCCTCCTCTTTCCTCTCCTCTCTCTGTATCCTCCTCTTTCCTCCTCTTTCCTCTCCTCTCTCTGTATCCTCCTCTTTCCTCCTCTTTTCTCTCCTCTCTCTGTATCCTCCTCTTTCCTCTCCTCTCTCTGTATCCTCCTCTTTCCTCCTCTTTTCTCTCCTCTCTCTGTATCCTCCTCTTTCCTCTCTTCTCTCTGTATCCTCCTCTTTCCTCCTCTTTTCTCTCCTCTCTCTGTATCCTCCTCTTTCCTCTCTTCTCTCTGTATCCTTATCTTTCCTCCTCTTTCCTCTCCTCTCTCTGTATCCTCCTCTTTCCTCTCCTCTCTCTGTATCCCTCTTTCCTCCTCTCTGTATCCTCCTCTTTCCTCTCCTCTCTCTGTATCCTCCTTTTCCTCTCTTCTCTCTGTATCCTTATCTTTCCTCCTCTTTCCTCTCCTCTCTCTGTATCCTCCTCTTTCCTCTCCTCTCTCTGTATCCTCCTCTTTCCTCCTCTTTTCTCTCCTCTCTCTGTATCCTCCTCTTTCCTCTCTTCTCTCTGTATCCTTATCTTTCCTCCTCTTTCCTCTCCTCTCTCTGTATCCTCCTCTTTCCTCCTCTTTTCTCTCCTCTCTCTGTATCCTCCTCTTTCCTCTCCTCTCTCTGTATCCTCCTCTTTCCTCCTCTTTTCTCTCCTCTCTCTGTATCCTCCTCTTTCCTCTCTCTCTCTGTATCCTCCCTCTTTCCTCCTCTTTCTCTCCTCTCTCTGTATCCTCCTCTTTCCTCTCTCTCTCTGTATCCTCCTCTTTCCTCCTCTTTCCTCTCTCTCTCTCTGTATCCTTATCTTTCCTCCTCTTTCCTCTCCTCTCTCTGTATCCTCCTCTTTCCTCCTCTTTCCTCTCCTCTCTCTGTATCCTCCTCTTTCCTCTCCTCTCTCTGTATCCTCCTCTTTCCTCCTCTTTTCTCTCCTCTCTCTGTATCCTCCTCTTTCCTCTCTTCTCTCTGTATCCTTATCTTTCCTCCTCTTTCCTCTCCTCTCTCTATCTTTCCTCCTCTTTCCTCTCCTCTCTCTGTATCCTCCTCTTTCCTCTTTCCTCTCCTCTCTCTGTATCCTCCTCTTTCCTCCTCTTTCTCTCCTCTCTCTGTATCCTCCTCTTTCCTCCTCTTTCTCTCTCTCTCTCTGTATCCTCCTCTTTCCTCTCTTCTCTTCCTCTCTGTATCCTCCTCTTTCTCCTCTCTTCTCTCTGTATCCTCCTCTTTCCTCCTCTTTTCTCTCCTCTCTCTGTATCCTCCTCTTTCCTCTCTTCTCTCTGTATCCTTATCTTTCCTCCTCTTTCCTCTCTTCTCTCTTTCCTCCTCTCTCTGTATCCTCCTCTTTCCTCTCTTCTCTCTGTATCCTTATCTTTCCTCCTCTTTCCTCTCTTCTCTCTGTATCCTCCTCTTTCCTCCTCTTTTCTCTCCTCTCTCTGTATCCTCCTCTTTCCTCTCTTCTTTGTATCCTTATCTTTCCTCCTCTTTCCTCTCCTCTCTCTGTATCCTCCTCTTTCCTCCTTCTCTCTCTCTCTGTATCCTCCTCTTTCCTCTCTCTGTATCTCTCTCTGTATCCTCCTCTTTCCTCTCCTCTCTCTGTATCCTCCTCTTTCCTCCTCTTTCTCTCCTCTCTCTGTATCCTCCTCTTTCCTCTCTTCTCTCTGTATCCTTATCTTTCCTCCTCTTTTCTCTCCTCTCTCTGTATCCTCCTCTTTCCTCTCTTCTCTCTGTATCCTTATCTTTCCTCCTCTTTTCTCTCCTCTCTCTGTATCCTCCTCTTTCCTCTCCTCTCTCTGTATCCTCCTCTTTCCTCCTCTTTCCTCTCCTCTCTCTGTATCCTCCTCTTTCCTCTCTTCTCTCTGTATCCTTATCTTTCCTCCTCTTTCCTCTCCTCTCTCTGTATCCTCCTCTTTCCTCTCCTCTCTCTGTATCCTCCTCTTTCCTCCTCTTTTCTATCCTCTCTCTGTATCCTCCTCTTTCCTCTCTTCTCTCTGTATCCTTATCTTTCCTCCTCTTTCCTCTCCTCTCTCTGTATACTCCTCTTTCCTCCTCTTTTCTCTCCTCTCTCTGTATCCTCCTCTTTCCTCTCTTCTCTCTGTATCCTCCTCTTTCCTCCTCTTTTCTCTCCTCTCTCTGTATCCTCCTCTTTCCTCTCTTCTCTCTGTATCCTCCTCTTTCCTCCTCTTTTCTCTCCTCTCTCTGTATCCTCCTCTTTCCTCTCTTCTCTCTGTATCCTCCTCTCCTCCTCTTTCCTCTCTTCTCTCTGTATCCTTATCTTTCCTCCTCTTTCCTCTCCTCTCTCTGTATACTCCTCTTTCCTCCTCTTTTCTCTCCTCTCTCTGTATCCTCCTCTTTCCTCTCTTCTCTCTGTATCCTCCTCTTTCCTCCTCTTTTCTCTCCTCTCTCTGTATCCTCCTCTTTCCTCTCTTCTCTCTGTATCCTTCTCTTTCCTCCTCTTTCCTCTCTTCTCTCTGTATCCTTATCTTTCCTCCTCTTTCCTCTCTTCTCTCTGTATCCTCCTCTTTCCTCCTTTTTCCTCTCCTCTCTCTGTATCCTCCTCTTTCCTCCTCTTTCCTCTCCTCTCTCTGTATCCTTCTCTTTCCTCCTCTTTCCTCTCTTCTCTCTGTATCCTCCTCTTTCCTCCTCTTTTCTCTCCTCTCTCTGTATCCTCCTCTTTCCTCTCTTCTCTCTGTATCCTTATATTTCCTCCTCTTTCCTCTCCTCTCTCTGTATCCTCCTCTTTCCTCCTCTTTTCTCTCCTCTCTCTGTATCCTCCTCTTTCCTCTCTTCTCTCTGTATCCTTATCTTTCCTCCTCTTTTCTCTCCTCTCTCTGTATCCTCCTCTTTTCTCTCCTCTCTCTGTATCCTTCTCTTTCCTCCTCTTTCCTCTCCTCTCTCTGTATCCTCCTCTTTCCTATCTTCTCTCTGTATCCTTCTCTTTCCTCCTCTTTCCTCTCCTCTCTCTGTACCCTCCTCTTTCCTCTCTTCTCTCTGTATCCTCCTCTTTCCTCTCCTCTCTCTGTATCCTCGACTTTCCTCCTCTTTCCTCTCTTCTCTCTGTATCCTCCTCTTTCCTCTCCTCTCTCTGTATCCTCCTCTTTCATCTCTTCTCTCTGTACCCTCCTCTTTCCTCCTTTCTCTCCTCTCTCTGTATCCTCCTCTTTCCTCTCCTCTCTCTGTATCCTCCTCTTTCCTCCTCTTTTCTCTCCTCTCTCTGTACCTCCTCTTTTCTCTCCTCTCTCTGTATCCTCCTCTTTCCTCTCCTCTCTCTGTATCCTCCTATTTCATCTCCTCTCTCTGTACCTCCTATTTCCTCCTCTTTTCTCTCCTCTCTCTGTATCCTCCTCTTTTCTCTCCTCTCTCTGTATCCTCCTCTTTCCTCTCCTCTCTCTGTATCCTCCTCTTTTATGTCCTCTCTCTGTATCCTCCTCTTTCCTCCTCTTTTCTCTCCTCTCTCTGTATCCTCCTCTTTCCTCCTCTTTTCTCTCCTCTCTCTGTATCCTCCTCTTTTATCTCCTCTCTCTGTATCCTCCTCTTTCCTCTCATCTCTCTGTATCCTCCTCTTTCATCTCCTCTCTCTGTATCCTCCTCTTTCCTCCTCTTTTATCTCCTCTCTCGGTATCTTCCTCTTTCCTCCTCTTTCCTCTCCTCTCTCTGTATCCTCCTCTTTCCTTCTCTTTCATCTCCTCTCTCTGTATCCTTCTCTTTCCTTCTCTTTCCTCTTCTCTCTCTGTATCCTCCTCTTTTCTCTCCTCTCTCTGTATCCTCCTCTTTCCTCTCCTCTCTCTGTATCCTTCTCTTTCCTCCTCTTTCCTCTCCTCTCTCTGTATCCTCCTCTTTCCCCTCTTATCCAATCAAATGTATTTATAAAGCCCTTCTTACATCAGCTGATGTCACAAAGTGCTGTACAGAAACCCAGCCTAAAATCCCAAACCGCAAACAATGCAGATGTAGAAGCACAGTGTCTATGAAAAACTCCCTAGAAAGACCAGAACCTAGGAAGAAACCTAGAGAGGAACCAGGCTATGAGGGGTGACCAGTCCTCTTCTGGCTGTGCCAGGTTGAAATTACAACAGAACATGGCCAAGATGTTCAAATGTTCATAGATAACCGGCAGGGTCAGATAATAATCATCACAGTGGTTGTCGAGGGTGCAACAGATCAGCACCTCAGGGGTAAATGTCAGTTGGCTTTTCATAGCTGATCATTCAGAGTATCTCTACCACTCCTGCTGTCTCTAGAGAGTTGAAAACAGCAGGTCTGGGACAGGTAGCACGTCCGGTGAACAGGTCAGGGTTCCATAGCCGCAGGCAGAACAGTTGAAACTGGAGCAGCAGCACGACCAGGTATCCTCCTCATTCCTCTCCTCTCTCTGTACCCTCCTCTTTCCTCCTATTCGTCTCATCTGTCTGTAATCTCCTCTTTCCTCTCCTCTCTCTGTATCCTCCTCTTTCCTCCTATTCGTCTCATCTGTCTGTACCCTCCTCTTTCCTCTCCTCTCTCTGTATCCTCCTCTTTCCTCCTCCTATTAGTCGAATTTCTCTGTATCCTCCTCTTTCCTCCTCCTATTAGTCGAATTTCTCTGTATCCTCCTCTTTCCTCCTATTTGTCTCATCTGTCTGTATCCTCCTCTTCCACCCTTCCTATTCCTCTCCTGTCTCTGTACCCTCCTCTTTCCTCCTCCTATTCGTCTCATCTGTCTGTATCCTCCTCTTACACCCTTCCTATTACTCTCCTGTCTCTGTACCCTCCTCTTTCCTCATCCTATTCATCTCCTCTCTCTGTATCCTCCTCTTCCACCTTTCCTATTCCTCTCTTCTCTCTGTACCCTCCTCTTTCCTCCTCTTATTCATCTCATCTGTCTGTATCCTCCTCTTCCACCCTTCATATTCCTCTCTTCTCTCTGTACCCTCCTCTTTCCTCCTCCTATTCATCTCATCTGTCTGTATCCTCCTCTTCCACCCTTCCTATTCCTCTCCTGTCTTCTCCTCAGCTTTTCTTTTGCTACGTATTTATCATCATCTGGATGTAGGTAACAAGAGGAATGAGTCTCTCTCCACCCTCTCTGTCTCTGTCTCGCTCTCTGTGTCTCCCCCCTCTCTCCCCCTCTCTCTCAGCCCTCCCACCCCCCTGGAGAAAGAGGAGAGAGAGAAATGGAGAGAGAGAGAAACAGAGAAAGAGGAGAGAGAAATAAAGCCCCTTGAATTGAATTGAAATGGAGAAAGAGGAGAGAAAGCAAAATGGAGTAAGAGAGAGAGAGAGAAACAGAGAAAGAGGAGAGAGAAATAAAGCCCCTTGAATTGAATTGAAATGGAGAAAGAGGAGAGAAAGCAAAATGGAGTAAGAGAGAGAGAGAAACAGAGAAAGAGGAGAGAGAAAGAGAAACAGAGAAAGAGGAGAGAGAGAGAAACAGAGAAAGAGGAGAGAGAGAGAGGAGAGAGAGAAACAGAGAAAGAGGAGAGAGAGAGAGAGAAACAGAGAAAGAGGAGAGAGAGAGAGAAACAGAGAAAGAGGAGAGAGAGAGAGAGAGGAGAGAGAGAAACATAAAGAGGAGAGAGAGAGAGGAACAGAGAAAGAGGAGAGAGAGAAACAGAGAAAGAGGAGAGAGAGAGAAACAGAGAAAGAGGAGAGAGAGAGAAACAGAGAAAGAGGAGAGAGAGAGAAACAGAAAGAGGAGAGAGAGGAACAGAGAAAGATGAGAGAGAGAAACAGAGAAAGAGGAGAGAGAGAGAAACAGAGAAAGAGAGAGAGAGAGAGAAACAGAGAAAGAGGAGAGAGAGAGAGAGAAACAGAGAAAGAGGAGAGAGAGAGAGAGAAACAGAGAAAGAGGAGAGAGAGAGAGAGAGAGAGAGAGAGAGAGAGAGAGAGAGAGAGAGAGAGAGAGAGAGAGAGAGAGAGAGAGAGAGAGAGAGAGAGAGAGAGAGAGAGAGAGAGAGAGAGAGAGAGAGAGAGAGAGAGAGAGAGAGAGAGAGAGAGAGAGAGAGAGAGAGAGAGAGAGAGAGAGAGAGAGAGAGAGAGAGAGAGAGACAGGGAGAGAGAGAGAGAGACAGGGAGAGAGAGAGAGAGAGAGACAGAGAGAGAGAGAGAGAGAGAGAGAGAGGAGAGAGAGAGAGAGAGAGAGGAGGGAGAGAGAGAGAGAGAGAAAGAGAGAGAGAGAGAGAAACAGAGAAAGAGAGAGAGAGAGAAACAGAGAAAGAGAGAGAGAGAGAAACAGAGAAAGAAACAGAGAGAGAGAGAAACAGAGAGAGAGAGAGAGAAAGAGAGAGAGAGAAACAGAGAAAGAGAGAGAGAGAGAAACAGAGAAAGAGGAGAGAGAGAGAAAGAGAGAGAGAGAGAAACAGAGAAAGAGAGAGAGAGAAGAGAGAGAGAGGGGGAAGAGGAAGAGAGAGAGAAACAGAGAAAGAGTAGAGAGAGAGAGAAACAGAGAAAGAGAGAGAGAGAGAGAAACAGAGAAAGAGTGAGAGAGAGAGAAACAGAGAAAGAGTAGAGAGAGAGAGAGAAAGAGAGAGAGAGAGAGAGAACAGAGAAAGACCCATAAAGAGAGAAAGACAGGAGAGAGAGAGAGAAGACAGGGAGAGAAAGAGAAGAGAGAAACTTTGAGGAGAGAGAGAGAAACAGAGAAAGAGGAGAGAGAGAGAGAAACAGAGAAAGAGGAGAGAGAGAGAAACAGAGAAAGAGGAGAGAGAGAGAAACAGAGAAGAGAGAAAGAGAGAGAGAGAAACAGAGAAAGAGTAGAGAGAGAGAGAAACAGAGAAAGAGTAGAGAGAGAGAGAAACAGAGAAAGAGGTGAGAGAGAGAGAGAGAGGAGAGAGAGAGAGAGAGAGAGAGAGAGAGAGAAGAACAAACACCATTGTAAATACAACCCATATTTATGCTTATTCATTTTATCTTGTGTCCTTTAACTATTTGTACATTGTATATATATATATATATATATATACTATGACATTTGTAATGTCTTTACTGTTTTTAAACTTCTGTATGTGTAATGTTTACTGTTAATTTTTGTTGTTTTTCACTTTATATATTCACTTTGTATGTTGTCTACCTCACTTGCTTTGGCAATGTTAACACATGTTTCCCATGCCAATAAAGCCCTTGAATTGAATTGAATTGAATTGAGAGAAAGAGGAGAGAGAGAGAAACAGAGAAAGAGGAGAGAGCAAGAGAGAAAGAGGAGAGAGAGAAACAGAGAAAGAGAGAGAAACAGAGAGAAAGAGGAGAGAGAGAAACAGAGAAAGAGGAGAGAGCAAGAGAGAAAGAGGAGAGAGAGAAACAGAGAAAGATGAGAGAGAGAGAAACAGAGAAAGAGGAGAGAGAGAGAAACAGAGAAACAGGAGAGAGAGAGAGAAAGAGGAGGGGAGAGAAGGGGAAGTGTTGATGTTATGCTAAGCTACGCTGTATGAAATTTAGGAATGCTGTGATAACAGCATCACAGAGAGGGGACAGAGAGAGAAAATCAGAAATGTTGTGAAAACACACTCAGTCTTGTCAGAAGAGAAGCCTAAAGGCTGCTGGGTAAGAATGGAGACCCACATGATGCTACTGCTGCCTCACTGAATTAGCAAAAGTCAATCTTGGTCCAGATTCTCCGTGTCCATATGTTCGTAGTCTGTTTCAGCAAAAATTGTCGTGTGTGTGTGTGTGTGTGTGTGTGTGTGTGTGTGTGTGTGTGTGTGTGTGTGTGTGTGTGTGTGTGTGTGTGTGTGTGTGTGTGTGTGTGTGTGTGTGTGTGTGTGTGTGTGTGTGTGTGTGTGTGTGTGTGTGTGTGTGTGTGTGTGTGTGTGTGTGTTCCTATGATCCAGATGTAGAGATTGGATTTTCTACAGAGTATCCAGCGTATTACTGACTCAGGCAGTCCAGGAAACAACACACACACACACACACACACACACACACACACACACACACACACACACACACACACACACACACACACACACACACACACACACACACACACACACACACACTCCACACACAAGGACTGACTGTGTTTATGTGTTTGTGCATGCATGTGTGTGCGTTCATATGTCTGTTGGTGTGTACATATTCTTGTTTGTGTTTTACTGTTTGTGCTGCTTGGGAGTGTAAATGTCTTTGGGTAATTGGAGTTGTTTGTGAGTACACAGCTGATTTAACTCTGTGATCATTGCTGGGAAGGATTCAATCAATCCCTAAACATACATATAGGTTATGTCCTGGTGAATCTCGACTAATATCACTGTCCTTGGATGTCTGAACGTATTCTATCTTGTCTTTCTGTTTTTACCATATGGACCACAGTGTTCTGGGATGTATTCATAATGTTTCTTCCTTTTACATACTAATTATACAGACAGGGGGAACTGATCCTAGATCAGCACTCCTACTATGAAAAAGGCCCTGATTCTCCAAGTCCCTCTGCTTCCTCTGTCCTTATTGACTGGCCCTTGAAGATCTGAGAGGATTGAATAGGTGGCAGTTCCTCTCTACTCTATCAGACATACTAGATGGAGCTATTGGGATGTTTTGTACATCTATCTAGTAGTTTCAAATCCATGATGAGAAGTCAGTGAGGGGAGGAGAGTGAGTTAGAGAGGATCGGAACAGCCTTTTCCTGTTTCACGAGCATTGTTTTGGAGTCAGAATGCAGTCCACGAGTAGACCGACAGTACGGTCGTTGTTTATTCAGAGATGGTCTTCATTAGAGTGCGGTTGCATCCCAATCAATATATCCTACCTTCTCCTGATGTGTACTATTGTCTACTACTTCCTACACATCTAAAAGCATAGTTTCCACCTTCCATCCTTCTTAAACCATTGAAGGGACACTTTGCTAGGAAGGAGAAATAATTGGGACGTAGCCTGTATATTCCTTGATGTTAAGTACTTCCTGTGTACTTTATTTTGTTAAGTTGTCCACTTACTGTCTGCAGAAAATCGGCTGCGATGGCATCATCGGCTCGTCAGCCAAGGAGGACCGCTGTGGGGTGTGTAACGGAGACGGACACTCCTGTAAGATAGTCAAGGGAGACTTCAACCACACCAAGGGCAGGGGTGAGTACTGGGTTGGGGGGAAGTTCTAAACATGTCTTTTTCAGTTGGGAATATCTGGGTCTTGTTCATAATGGCACACAATGGAAAACGTGTTCAAACATTTTGCAACAGAAATATAAAATGAGCTTTAGTTAAGTCCAGCTAATCCTTCCCTGTGTCTGTCTATTTTCTTCCGGTTGGTGCTTAATGAACATGACCCTGATGGGAACAGAATGGAAAATGGATGAGTGTAGGTTATTAGTCCTACTCCACTAAAAGAGTGGTCAGAAATGACAGGCAAAGATGAAAAGGACAGATTTGGTGTACACCAGTTAGAGTTCCATTGGGCCGTCAGTCTTTACCTGCTACACTGAGCGCATTACTGTTGGCTACCGCTAGCAGAGCGCATGACATTTTTGTCAACTTTTCTCTGGAGGAAGCCACACATTAATGTATTGAAAATAGAGCTAGAGTGTAATTTTGAGGCCCTGTATCTACTTGTGGATACTATTTTTATGTTTCTGTGTTCAGTAAGAAAGAAGTTAGAGGTAGTTTCGCGAGCCAATGCTAACTAGCGGTAGTCTCATGACTAGAGGTCTATGAGTATCTGCTAGCATCCTAGATAAATTGCCTAAATTGCCAAGTATCCCTTTAAGGCATTTAACCTCTGGTGGAAAGTCACCGGGAACAATCTTAGCAAGGTGCCGTACAAACACTAGGGTATCTGGGATATCTGTAGCCCTCCAGTATCACTAAGCATGTAATACACACACACCGGTGCCTCTGTCCCCCATAGGTAAAGTTCAGTTTCACAGCCAGAGCACTAGAAATTGCATTTAAGGCCGAACGTTAGTCTGAATAGAGACCCGTTGGGTTTTAATTACAAGATAACACCCCATTATTCCCTTTTAATGGCTTGAGGTGTGTGTGTGTGTGTGTGTGTGTGTGTGTGTGTGTGTGTGTGTGTGTGTGTGTGTGTGTGTGTGTGTGTGTGTGTGTGTGTGTGTGTGTGTGTGTGTGTGTGTGTGTGTGTGTGTGTGTGTGTGTGTGTGTGTGTGTGTGTTGTGTGTGCAGTGGTGTGTTGACCGACTAAAAGGCGTGCAGATGGTCTGATTGTAATGCCGCTGAAGGACAGAAGCATTTTCCTGTTCTGGGGTTTATTTTCATTAGTTTTTATTTGTATTTATTATGGATCCCCATTAGTTCCTGTCAAGACAGCAGCTACCCTACCTGGGGTTTATTATGGATCCCCATTAGTTCCTGTCAAGACAGCAGCTACCCTACCTGGGGTTTATTTAGGATCCCCATTAGTTCCTGTCAAGACAGCAGCTACCCTACCTGGGGTTTATTATGGATCCCCATTAGTTCCTGTCAAGACAGCTACCCTACCTGGGGTTTATTAGCTAGTTCCCCTACCTGGGGTTTACTCTCCTGGGGTTTTTATGGATCCCCATTAGTTCCTGTCAAGACACCAGCTACTCTCCTGGGGTTTATTATGGATCCCCATTAGTTCCTGCCAAGGGGTTTATTATGGATCCCCATTAGTTCCTGCCAAGACACCAGCTACTCTTCCTGGGGTTTATTATGGATCCCCATTAGTTCCTGCCAAGACACCAGCTACTCTTCCTGGGGTTTATTATGGATCCCCATTAGTTCCTGCCAAGACACCAGCTACTCTTCCTGGGGTTTATTATGGATCCCCATTAGTTCCTGCCAAGACACCAGCTACTCTTCCTGGGGTTTATTATGGATCCCCATTAGTTCCTGCCAAGACACCAGCTACTCTTCCTGGGGTTTATTATGGATCCCCATTAGTTCCTGCCAAGACACCAGCTACTCTTCCTGGGGTTTATTATGGATCCCCATTAGTTCCTGCCAAGACACCAGCTACTCTTCCTGGGGTTTATTATGGATCCCCATTAGTTCCTGCCAAGACACCAGCTACTCTTCCTGGGGTTTATTATGGATCCCCATTAGTTCCTGCCAAGACACCAGCTACTCTTCCTGGGGTTTATTATGGATCCCCATTAGTTCCTGCCAAGACACCAGCTACTCTTCCTGGGGTTTATTATGGATCCCCATTAGTTCCTGCCAAGACACCAGCTACTCTTCCTGGGGTTTATTATGGATCCCCATTAGTTCCTGCTACTCTTCCAAGACACCAGCTACTCTTCCTGGGGTTTATTATGGATCCCCATTAGTTCCTGCCAAGACACCAGCTACTCTTCCTGGGGTTTAGTTTACTCTTCCTGGATGGATCCCCATTAGTTCCTGCCAAGACACCAGCTACTCTTCCTGGGGTTTATTATGGATCCCCATTAGTTCCTGCCAAGACACCAGCTACTCTTCCTGGGGTTTATTATGGATCCCCATTAGTTCCTGCCAAGACACCAGCTACTCTTCCTGGGGTTTATTATGGATCCCCATTAGTTCCTGCCAAGACACCAGCTACTCTTCCTGGGGTTTATTATGGATCCCCATTAGTTCCTGCCAAGACACCAGCTACTCTTCCTGGGGTTTATTATGGATCCCCATTAGTTCCTGCCAAGACACCAGCTACTCTTCCTGGGGTTTATTATGGATCCCCATTAGTTCCTGCCAAGACACCAGCTACTCTTCCTGGGGTTTATTATGGATCCCCATTAGTTCCTGCCAAGACACCAGCTACTCTTCCTGGGGTTTATTATGGATCCCCATTAGTTCCTGCCAAGACACCAGCTACTCTTCCTGGGGTTTATTATGGATCCCCATTAGTTCCTGCCAAGACACCAGCTACTCTTCCTGGGGTTTATTATGGATCCCCATTAGTTCCTGCCAAGACACCAGCTACTCTTCCTGAGATTCAGCAACATTAAGGCAGAGATATGCAATGAAAATATTACATGACATTAAATAACACATTTTCACAACACATTAAGTGGGTGTCCTCAGGCCACTCCTCTAATCTACAACACTCTGATCATTCATTCTGGACAAAACCAGGAATTTTTATTCTAACCTTAAGATAACATTGGCCGTTCAAACACAACTCTGACACACTGTAATGGCAGTGTGAACAGGCGTGTGTGTGTGTGTGTGTGTGTGTGTGTGTGTGTGTGTGTGTGTGTGTGTGTGTGTGTGTGTGTGTGTGTGTGTGTGTGTGTGTGTGTGTGTGTGTGTGTGTGTGTGTGTGTGTGTGTGTGTGTGTGTGTGTGTGTGTGTGTGTGTGTGTGTGTGTGTGTGTGTGTGTGTGTACTGTGTGTGTGTGTGTGTGTACTGTGTGTGTACTGTGTGTACAGTGTGTGTACAGTGTGTGTGTGTGTACAGTGTGTGTGTGTGTGTGTGTGTATGTACTGTGTGTGTGTGTGTGTGTGTGTACAGTGTGTACAGTGTGTGTGTACAGTGTGTGTGTACAGTGTGTGTGTACTGGGTGTGTACAGTGTGTGTGTACAGTGTGTGTGTACAGTGTGTGTGTACAGTGTGTACAGTGTGTGTGTACAGTGTGTGTGTACAGTGTGTGTGTACAGTGTGTACAGTGTGTGTGTACAGTGTGTGTGTACAGTGTGTGTGTGTGTGTACAGTGTGTGTACAGTGTGTGTGTACAGTGTGTGTGTACAGTGTGTACAGTGTGTACAGTGTGTGTGTACAGTGTGTGTGTACAGTGTGTGTGTACTGGGTGTGTACAGTGTGTACAGTGTGTGTGTACAGTGTGTGTGTACAGTGTTTGTACAGTGTGTGTGCATGTGTGTATTTGTAAGACAGGATTATGAACGCCTTTTATCCAATTCATTAAATTTGCTAAAGCCATTCCACCTGCCTCCTCCCCCTTCTCTCCTCTCCTCTGCTCCCCCTCCCCTCCTCTCCTACCCCCTCCCCTCCCTCCTCCTCCTCCCCTCTCCTCTCCTCTCCTCTCCTCTCCCCTCCTCTCCTCTACCCCCAGTCTCCTCTAGCCACTGTAAGAGGGTTTCTACCTGTGTGATGGCAAAACCAAGGGCTGTCCCCAAGTGTTTATCATGTAAGATGCCTGCTGTGTGTGTGTGTGTGTGTGTGTGTGTGTGTGTGTGTGTGTGTGTGTGTGTGTGTGTGTGTGTGTGTGTGTGTGTGTGTGTGTGTGTGTGTGTGTGTGTGTGTGTGTGTGCGTGTGCGTGTGCGTGTGCGTCCTGCCCTGACTGGAGTGTACACGTTGGTACATGGGAGATCCAAACCTCCTTGGCTTCTCCTGGGATCAATAGCCAAAACACAGATGGTCCACCACACACACACACACACACACACACACACACACACACACACACACACACACACACACACACACACACACACACACACACACACACACACACACACACACACACACACACACACACACACACACACACACACACACACACACACACACACTGTGGATCCCAACAGCTCGGCATGGCTTTGCTTCCCAGCCCTCCTCCTGATGAACACACTGGGATACCTCGTGGTACTTCCTCATCCACCTGGGTTGTGGGAGAACAACAACAATATTCCAATGGCCAAAATCATTAAGAATCATATTGAAAATGTTGAACATCATATTGTTAATCCCAGGAGAGCCCAGAGGAGGATGGGTTGGGGTTTCTAAGGTCTGGCCTGCAAAGAGCCTGTCTTGTCATTCCCAGAGTAATGGCTGTAAATGAACAGTGTGTGTGTCTGTGTGTGTAATGGTGTGTGTACAGTAACTACATACAGAGTGGCAATCAACGTAACCCTGTGGTGTTGGTGATGGGTAGGGCCTGGAGTTTTTTCCATTCCTTGTGACCTGACCAGGAAATACTCTGGGCCTTAGCGATGGGGTGTTGTTGTTAACAGCGTTTCTGGGTGTGCGGTTTGTGGTGTTTTCCTGTTGACTGTGTGAAGGGGTGCTCTTGGTAAAAATTGCCCGTAGGCACAGATCTAGGATCAGTTTAGACTCCCCCCAATCCTAACCTTAACCATTAGAGGGGGGAAAGCTAAACTGACCTTAGATCAGTGTCAAGGCTAGGGACACTTCTTACTCATAACTTGTTCCTGTGTGCTGTGTAAAGAGATAATAGCATGGTTGTGGTAATTGCAGATCCAGCCCTGCAGGGCGGCACTACGGTGAGTACACACAGGGAGTCTGTACATAGTGGGGGGGCAGTAAAGAAGAACAAAGCAGCTCAACTAGGCCGAGGGGACTTGATTGTAATGTAAGACCTGTGTGAAACTCTTGAGTTTGGTGTCAATCATGCATTGATGTCAAGTTTGTTACGTGTGGATCTCAGGTTAGGATGTGGCCCCTTGAGATACAGGAATAAATCAAACTCAGTCTGGTAACACTAAAAAAACTAAACAAACACAATTGGGACAATAAAGAGGCATATATGGTGAAAGTTTGGAAGAATAAGCTATTTTATTTTCTCAGAAACGGTTGTATAGATACTGTGCTTTGGGATCTATTGTAGAGAGGAGGTTCTGCATCTCAAACGGCACCCTATGCCCTTTGTAGTGCACTACAGGCACTATGGGTCTTGGTCAAAAGTAGTGCACTAGATAGGGAATAGGGTGCCATTTAGGATGTACACCTGGTCTCTCTTGACTCCACACCTGGTCTCTCTTGACTCCACAGAGCTTAACAGTCCCATTACACAGGGGTTAAAAGCCTGTGCCATTTTGTTGGGGGTTCCTCCTATTGCAATTATCTAGATTATGGAAGACCCTCTCCTCCCCTCTTTATATATCCCTCTTTTGTTCTCTCTCTCTTATTCGCTGATGTATCTCTTTCTCTCTGTTCTTCCTCTTCTCTCCTCCCTCCCTCCCTCCCTCCCTCCCTCCCTCCCTCCCTCCCTCCCTCCCTCCCTCCCTCTCCCTCCCTCCCTCCCTCCCTCCCTGTTCTTCCTCTTCTCCCTCCCTCTCCCTCCCTCCCTCCCTCCCTCCCTCCCTTTCTCCCTGTTCTTCCTCTTCTCCCTCCCTCTCTCTCTCTCCCTCCCTCCCTCCCTTTCTCTCTGTTCTTCCTCTTCTCCCTCCCTCTCTCCCTCCCTCTCTCCCTCCCTCCCTTTCTCCCTGTTCTTCCTCTTCTCCCTCCCTCTCTCTCTCTCTCCCTCCCTCCCTCCCTTTCTCCCTGTTCTTCCTCTTCTCCCTCCCTCCCTCTCCCTCCCTCCCTCCCTCCCTCCCTCCCTCCCTCCCTCCCTTCCCCTCCCTCCCTCCCTCCCTCCCTCCCTCCCTCCCTCCCTTTCCCTCCCTGTTCTTCCCTTCTCCCTCCCTCTCTCTCTCTCTCTCTCTCCCTCCCTCCTCCCTCCCTCCCTCCCTCCCTTTCTCTCTGTTCTTCCTCTTCTCCCTCCCTCCCTTTCTCCCTGTTCTTCCTTTTCTCCCTCCCTCCCACTCTCTCTCCCTCCCTCCCTTTCTCTCTGTTCTTCCTCTTCTCCCTCCCTCTCTCTCCCTCCCTTTCTCTCTGTTCTTCCTCTTCTCCCTCTCTCCCACTCTCTCTCCCTCCCGCCCTTTCTCCGTGTTCTTCCTCTTCTCCCTCCCTCCCACTCTCTCTCCCTCCCTCCCTTTCTCTCTGTTCTTCCTCTTCTCCCTCCCTCCCACTCTCTCTCCCTCCCGCCCTTTCTCCCTGTTCTTCCTCTTCTCCCTCCCTCCCACTCTCTCTCCCTCCCTCCCTTTCTCTCTGTTCTTCCTCTTCCCTCCCTCCCACTCTCTCTCTCTCCCTCCCTTTCTCTCTGTTCTTCCTCTTCTCCCTCCCACTCTCTTCCTCCCTCCCTTTCTCTCTGTTCTTCCTCTTCTCCCTCCCTCCCTCCCTCCCTGCCTCCCTCCCTCCCTCCCTGCCTGCCTCCCTCCCTCCCTCCCTCCCTCCCTCCCTCCCTCCCTCCCTCCCTCCCTCCCTCCCTCCCTCCCTCCCCCTCCCTCCCTCCCTCCCTCCCTCCCTCCCTCCCTCCCCCTCCCTCCCTCCCTCCCTCCCTCCCTTTCTCTCTGTTCTTCCTCCTCTCCCTCCCTCCCTCCCTCCCTCCCTCCCTCCCTCCCTCCCTCCCTCCCTGCCTCCCTCCCTCCCTGCCTCCCTCCCTCCCTCCCTCCCTCCCTCCCTGCCTCCCTCCCTGCCTCCCTCCCTCCCTCCCTCCCTCCCTTTCTCTCTGTTCTTCCTCTTCTCCCTCCCTCCCTCCCTCCCTCCCTGCCTCCCTCCCTCCCTCCGTCCCTCTCCCTCCCTCCCTCCCTCCCTCCCTCCCTGCCTGCCTGCCTGCCTGCCTGCCTGCCTGCCTGCCTGCCTCCCTCCCTCCCTCCCTCCCTCCCCCTCCCTCCCTCCCTCCCTCCCTCCCTCCCTTTCTCTCTCCCTCCCTCCCTCCCTCCCTCCCTCCCTCCCTCCCTCCCTCCCTCCCTCCCTCCCTCTCCCTCCCTTCCCTCCCTCCCTCCCTCCCTCCCTCCCTCCCTCCCTCCCCCTCCCTCCCTCCCTCCCTGCCTCCCTCCCTCCCTCCCTCCCTCCCTCCCTCCCTGCCCCTTCCCTCCCTCCCTCCCTTTCTCTCTGTTCTTCCTCTTCTCCCTCCCTGCCTCCCTCCCTCCCTCCCCCTCCCTGCCTCCCTCCCTCCCTTTCTCTCTTCTTCTCTCTCCCTCCCTCCCTCCCTCCCTCCCTCCCTCCCTCCCTCCCTCCCTCCCTCCCTCCCTCCCTCCCTCCCTCCCTCCCTGCCTGCCTGCCTGCCTGCCTGCCTGCCTGCCTGCCTGCCTGCCTGCCTGCCTCCCTCCCTCCCTCCCTCCCTCCCTCCCTCCCCTCTCTCTCTCCTCCCTCCCTCCCTCCCTCCCTCCCTCCCTCCCTCCCTCCCTCCCTCCCTGCCTCCCTCCCTCCCTCCCTGTTCTTCCTCCCTCCCTCCCTCCCTCCCTCCCTCCCTCCCTGCCTCCTCCCTCCCTCCCTCCCTTTCTCTCTGTTCTTCCTCTTCTCCCTCCCTGCCTCCCTCCCTCCCTCCCCCTCCCTGCCTCCCTCCCTCCCTTTCTCTCTGTTCTTCTTCTTCCCTCCCTCCCTCCCTCCCTCCCTCCCTCCCTCCCTCCCTCCCTCCCTCCCTCCCTCCCTCCCTCCCTCCCTCCCTCCCTCCCTCCCTCCCTCCCTCCCTCCCTCCCCCTGCCTGCCTGCCTGCCTGCCTGCCTGCCTGCCTGCCTCTGCCTGCCTCCCTCCCTCCCTCCCTCCCTCCCTCTCTCCCTCCCTCCCTCCCTCCCTCCCTCCCTCCCTCCCTCCCTCCCTTTCTCTCTGTTCTTCCTCTCTCCCTCCCTCCCTCCCTCCCTCCCTCCCTCCCTCCCTCCCTCCCTCCCTCCCTCCCTCCCTCCCTCCCTCCCTCCCTCCCTCCCTCCCTCCCTCCCTCCCTCCCTCCCTCCCTCCCTGCCTCCCTCCCTCCCCCTCCCTCCCTCCCTCCCTCCCTCCCTCCCTGCCTGCCTGCCTGCCTGCCTGCCTGCCTGCCTGCCTGCCCCTCCCTCCCTCCCTCCCTCCCTCCCTCCCTCCCTCCTGCCCTCCCTCCCTCCCTCCCTGCCTGCCTGCCTCCCTCCCTCCCTCCCTCCCTTTCTCTCTGTTCTTCCTCTTCTCCCTCCCTCCCTCCCTCCCTGCCTCCCTCCCTCCCTCCCTCCCTCCCTCCCTCCCTCCCTCCCTCCCTCCCTCCCTCCCTCCCTCCCTCCCTCCCTCCCTCCCTCCCTCCCTTTCTCTCTGTTCTTCCTCTTCTCCCTCCCTCCCTCTCTCCCTCCCTCCCTCCCTCCTGCCTCCCTCCCTCCCTCCCTCCCTCCCTCCCTCCCTTTCTCTCTCTCACTGTGGGTCTTTCATATCTCTCTCCACTCTATTTTTTGTTTCCTTCTTTAACACATTTGTGTGTAAGCCTCAGAAGTAACAGTGTGACCACAGTCAGTCACCCAAGGGCCTGGGAACCAATGAGCTGCTTTGTATCATCACTACTGCCCAAACACTAGTGGGTGCTTGGATGCATGTCTGTGAGGAGGGAAGGGCCGGCAAGGGTCTAATCAGAGATTTCTCTCCCAGTCGGGTTGAGGCTGGAATCCATAGAACATTTCATAGGATCTCTGTGCTAGAATCAAATGAATGATTCAAAAGTGATGTCATAAAGCGGAAGTAGTGTATATGCAGTGGGATCCTCAAAATGATTGGATAATTTTGCTCACATATACTTCCTGGTCTCTTATATGACACCTGTTGAATTCAGAGCCGTACATCTCAATGTGTGAATCCCAAATGCCACCGTATTCCCAATATAGTGCAATGCTTTTGATACAGGGCACATTGAGCTCTAGTCTCAAATATCACACTATATAGGGAATATGGTGACCTCTGGGTCACAACCTACCTATCTGTCTCTGGTTGAATCCTTCCTTTCAAACCCAGGCTCTGTGTGATGCTCCAGCACACAGAGACAGAAGGTCTTTCTACTTCCTTCATTGTCCTCCTCCTTGCCTTTCACACAGAAAAATAATTTCATCCCTTTCCAAATGAACACCTTGGATAAAGAACCAGCCCAGCCCTGTCTGTACTACCCCTTCCCCTCTCCTCACCTCCTCTCATCCCCCCTCACCTCTCGTCCTCTCCTCACCCCAGGTGTGGGTCTGGGAGTGGCTCCACCCACCTCACTCTCTTGTGTTTCTACAGGTTACATCGAGGCTGCTGTCATCCCCGTTGGTGCTAGGAGAATCAAAGTTGTGGAGGACAGGCCCTCACACAGCTTTCTGGGTAAAAACACACACACACACACACACACACACACACACACACACACACACACACACACACACACACACACACACACACACACACACACACACACACACACACACACACACACACACACACACACACACACACACACACACACACAATGTGATTACTGTTTGTAGTGTGTTTGTTTCAGTTGTGTAGAGGTGTTGTTTGAGGCGTGTCCTATATTAGGGTTAGGGAAAATACCATTTTAAATTTGAATCAATTGTAAGATATACCTGTGTGTGTGTGTGTGTGTGTGTGTGTGTGTGTGTGTGTGTGTGTGTGTGTGTGTGTGTGTGTGTGTGTGTGTGTGTGTGTGTGCGTGTGTGCGTGTGCGTCCTGCTCTGACTGGAGTGTACACGTTGGTACATGGGAGATCCAAACCTCCTTGGCTTCTCCTGGGATCAATAGCCAAAACACAGATGGTCCACACACACACACACACACACACACACACACACACACACACACACACACACACACACACACACACACACACACACACACACACACACACACACACACACACACACACACACACACACACACACACACACACACACACACACACACACACACACAAGTTCTAAATAGATCTCTAAGGTATATAATGACTAACATGACAAGAGGATCTGATGATGCAAGATGTGTTGAATTGCAGGAAATAAGCTTTAAACCTGCTAAATTCTCTCTCCGCCAACAAGACGGTTGTGGAACGTTTGTTTCATTTCGGTGCTTGTACCCATAGAAATAGGGGTGTGCAGGGGAGGAGTGGGATATTCCCTAATGCTGGAAGGGGGACCTGGATGAAAACAGTTTGGGAACCCCTTTTATAGACAACCGCACAAGTTCATATTATCTGTCTAATGATGTGAACTTGTATTCCCTATAGCAGGGTACTCAACTACTATCTGAAACGGTCCAGTGACACAAATGTCCTCGGTGGCAAAGGTCCGGATGGATGTGGTCATTTATCGGCGCTGTGGTTCAGCATAGTGACAAACCATGTTGTTATATCAAATGTTTTCAAGAATACTGGTAAATACATTACAGTTTTTACAATCGTTAGGACCCATTTCTCAATACTCAATTTTCAAAACTCTTCAGACAGTGAGCACAACAGTGGTCTATGTGGGTTAAACTGGATAATGTTTCATTGCTTTGGCACAAAATGCATTCAATGACAACATCTTACAAATGTCATGAATTATTTTCTCACTCAGACACAACCACCACCAAAACTCTATGTACCTACAGGCCAATTTACACATGTTTACATACTCTTTTCAAAACTGTTCAACTGAAGTTCAAAACCTAACATAAGCGATTGTCAAAACTGTAAATGAGACAAATTAAACCTTTGTACATGGACCTTGAATTATTAAATAATATCTCAATTAAATGAAGTGCATGTTTTCTGGAGAAGAGTTAAGGAACAAAATCTGAAAGCACAGAAAGTCACTGTGGGCCATGCCATATTAATGTATAAGTCACTGTGGGGCATGCCATATTAATGTATAAGTCACTGTGGGCCATGCCATATTAATGTACAAGTCACTGTGGGCCATGCCATATTAATGTACAAGTCACTGTGGGCCATGCCATATTAATGTACAAGTCACTGTGGGCCATGCCATATTAATGTATAAGTCACTGTGGGCCATGCCATATTAATGTACAAGTCACTGTGGGCCATGCAATATTAATGTACAAGTCACTGTGGGCCATGCCATATTAATGTATAAGTCACTGTGGGTCATGCAATATTAATGTACAAGTCACTGTGGGCCATGCCATATTAATGTATAAGTCACTGTGGGCCATGCAATATTAATGTACAAGTCACTGTGGGCCATGCCATATTAATGTATAAGTCACTGTGGGCCATGCCATATTAATGTACAAGTCACTGTGGGCCATGCCATATTAATGTATAAGTCACTGTGGGCCATGCCATATTAATGTACAAGTCACTGTGGGCCATGCCATATTAATGTACAAGTCACTGTGGGCCATGCCATATTAATGTACAAGTCACTGTGGGCCATGCCATATTAATGTACAAGTCACTGTGGGCCATGCCATATTAATGTACAAGTCACTGTGGGCCATGCCATATTAATGTACAAGTCACTGTGGGCCATGCCATATTAATGTACAAGTCACTGTGGGCCATGCCATATTAATGTACAAGTCACTGTGGGCCATGCCATATTAATGTATAAGTCACTGTGGGCCATGCAATATTAATGTACAAGTCACTGTGGGCCATGCCATATTAATGTATAAGTCACTGTGGGCCATGCCATATTAATGTACAAGTCACTGTGGGCCATGCCATATTAATGTATAAGTCACTGTGGGCCATGCCATATTAATGTACAAGTCACTGTGGGCCATGCCATATTAATGTACAAGTCACTGTGGGTCATGCCATATTAATGTATAAGTCACTGTGGGTCATGCCATATTAATGTACAAGTCACTGTGGGTCATGCCATATTAATGTATAAGTCACTGTGGGTCATGCCATATTAATGTATAAGTCACTGTGGGTCATGCCATATTAATGTACAAGTCACTGTGGGTCATGCCATATTAATGTATCAGTCACTGTGGACCTTGCATCAATGAGAGAAATGACACTTTCTGTCTCTTTAAAATGCTTTGAACTTTGGCACAAATGGTGTGAGAGCAATTCTTGAGACACTGGTGCAGGTGTCCATTGGTGAGCCTGGAGCGATATTTGTTTAGAATAAAGTTCATTGTGGAGAAGGCTGATTCACAGCTGTATGTGGAGCCAAACATGGGCAGGATGTCTAGTGCTAGTTCCTTGAGAACAGGGACATCAGCTGCAGGCACCATCTTTCCATCTTTCCCCAGAATATAAGACAGGGTCACAAAGACACATTTTCTTGTAGCTCAATCAACTCCATTTGCAGTGATGCAACATCAAATCAAATCAAATCAAATTTATTTATATAGCCCTTCGTACATCAGCTGATATCTCAAAAGTGCTGTACAGAAACCCAGCCTAAAACCCCAAACAGCAAACAATGCAGGTGTAAAAGCACGGTGGCTAGGAAAAACTCCCTAGAAAGGCCAAAACCTAGGAAGAAACCTAGAGAGGAACCGGGCTATGTGGGGTGGCCAGTCCTCTTCTGGCTGTGCCGGGTAGAGATTATAACAGAACATGACCAAGATGTTCAAATGTTCATAAATGACCAGCATGGTCAAATAATAATAAGGCAGAACAGTTGAAACTGGAGCAGCAGCACAGTCAGGTGGACTGGGGACAGCAAGGAGCCATCATGTCAGGTAGTCCTGGGGCACGGTCCTAGGGCTCAGGTCCTCCGAGAGAGAGAAAGAAAGAGAGAATTAGAGAGAGCATATGTGGGGTGGCCAGTCCTCTTCTGGCTGTGCCGGGTGGAGATTATAACAGAACGTGGCCAAGATGTTCAAATGTTCATAAATGACCAGCATGGTTGAATAATAGTAAGGCAGAACAGTTGAAACTGGAGCAGGAGCATGGCCAGGTGGACTGGGGACAGCAAGGAGTCCTCATGTCAGGTAGTCCTGGGACATGGTCCTAAGGCCCAGGCCAGTTGAAACTGGAGCAGCAGCATGGCCAGGTGGACTGGGGACAGCAAGGAGTCATCATGTCAGGTAGTCCTGGGGCATGGTCCTAGGGCTCAGGTCCTCCGAGAGAGAGAAAGAAAGAGAGAAGGAGAGAATTAGAGAACGCACACTTAGATTCACACAGGACACCGAATAGGACAGGAGAAGTACTCCAGATAAACAAACTGACCCTAGCCCCCCGACACATAAACTACTGCAGCATAAATACTGGAGGCTGAGACAGGAGGGGTCAGGAGACACTGTGGCCCCATCCGAGGACACCCCGGACAGGGCCAAACAGGAAGGATATAACCCCACCCACTTTGCCAAAGCACAGCCCCCACACCACTAGAGGGAAATCTCCAACCACCAACTTACCATCCTGAGACAAGGCCGAGTATAGCCCACAAAGATCTCCGACACGGTACAACCCAAGGGGGGGGCAGACAGGCCGACCACAACAGTGAATCAACCCACCCAGGTGACGCACCCCCCCAGGGACGGCACGAGAGAGCCCCAGCAAGCCAGTGACTCAGCCCCGTAACAGGGTTAGAGGCAGAGAATCCCAGTGGAAAGAGGGGAACCAGCCAGGCAGAGACAGCAAGGGCGGTTCGTTGCTCCAGAGCCTTTCCGTTCACCTTCCCACTCCTGGGCCAGACTACACTCAATCATATGACCCACTGAAGAGATGAGTCTTCAGTAAAGACTTAAAGGTTGAGACCGAGTTTGCGTCTCTGACATGGGTAGGCAGACCGTTCCATAAAAATGGAGCTCTATAGGAGAAAGCCCTGCCTCCAGCTGTTTGCTTAGAAATTCTAGGGACAATTAGGAGGCCTGCGTCTTGTGACCGTAGCGTACGTGTAGGTATGTACGGCAGGACCAAATCAGAGAGGTAGGTAGGAGCAAGCCCATGTAATGCTTTGTAGGTTAGCAGTAAAACCTTGAAATCA
This sequence comes from Oncorhynchus gorbuscha, assembly GCF_021184085.1. NCBI lineage: Eukaryota > Metazoa > Chordata > Actinopteri > Salmoniformes > Salmonidae > Oncorhynchus > Oncorhynchus gorbuscha. The sequence continues at coordinate 10,017,500 of NC_060177.1, forward strand.
GCCCTTGCTTTGACAGGAAGCCAGTGTAGAGAGGCTAGCACTGGAGTAATATGATCAAATTTTTTGGTTCTAGTCAGGATTCTAGCAGCCGTATTTAGCACTAACTGAAGTTTATTTAGCAACATCTACCCGTCTGAAGAGCTGTTTAGCTTCCTCTGACAACATCTACTCGTCTGAAGATCTGTTTAGCTTCCTCTGACAACATCTACCCGTCTGAAGATCTGTTTAGCTTCCTCTGACAACATCTACCGTCTGAAGAGCTGTTTAGCTTCCTCTGACAACATCTACCCGTCTGAAGATCTGTTTAGCTTCCTCTGACAACATCTACCCGTCTGAAGATCTGTTTAGCTTCCTCTGACAACATCTACCCGTCTGAAGATCTGTTTAGCTTCCTCTGACAACATCTACCCGTCTGAAGATCTGTTTAGCTTCCTCTGACAACATCTACTCGTCTGAAGATCTGTTTAGCTTCCTCTGACAACATCTACTGAAGATCTGTTTAGCTTCCTCTGAAGATCTGTTTAGCTTCCTCTGACAACATCTACTCGTCTGAAGATCTGTTTAGCTTCCTCTGACAACATCTACCCGTCTGAAGATCTGTTTAGCTTCCTCTGACAACATCTACCGTCTGAAGAGCTGTTTAGCTTCCTCTGACAACATCTACCCGTCTGAAGAGCTGTTTAGCTTCCTCTGACAACATCTACCCGTCTGAAGATCTGTTTAGCTTCCTCTGACAACATCTACTCGTCTGAAGATCTGTTTAGCTTCCTCTGACAACATCTACTCGTCTGAAGATCTGTTTAGCTTCCTCTGACAACATCTACTCGTCTGAAGATCTGTTTAGCTTCCTCTGACAACATCTACCCATCTGAAGAGCTGTTTAGCTTCCTCTGACAACATCTACCCGTCTGAAGATCTGTTTAGCTTCCTCTGACAACATCTACCCATCTGAAGAGCTGTTTAGCTTCCTCTGACAACATCTACCCATCTGAAGAGCTGTTTAGCTTCCTTTGACAACTTTTTGTGACTAAGATGGTTCTGGATGACAGCAAGCGATTCTCTTCCAGCAGTGAAATCCCAGGCCCCCATCCCTGCAGGAGGCCTTTTGCCTTTTGGTAGGCCGTCATTTTAAATGAGAATTTGTTCTTAACTGACTTGCCGAGTTAAATAAAGGTTAAATAAAAATATCAAAAAGTCATCAAAGCTAGCTTTGAGGTTCTTCATCAGCTTCTGGATGAAATCGACATGGTTGGGAACATCTCTGCCTCCCTGCGTTTGCACCAGAAGATTGGAGTTCTCCCTGGGGATCATTCTTGAAAAGCTCCAATTTCAGACTGCTGCTATCATATCACACACTGTGTTGTCCTGTCCCTGCAGCTTAACATTCAGTTGATTGAGGTTTGATGTCATGTCTGTCACACTGTTTTGTCCTGCAGCTTAACATTCAGTTGATTGAGGTGTGATGTCATGTCTGTCAAAATGCTACTGTTTCCCTCTTCTCGTCATCAGAAAACTGAGTTGCCTTGTCACTCTTTTGCTCTGATAAGAAAGCTTTGATTTCCTCCTGAATGGCCCAGAAAGGCTCCAAAACCCCGCCTTCACTGAGCCATCTGACATTGTGCAGTAGTAAGTCATCAAAGCTGGCATTAGCCTCTGTCAGAAAGCCTCGTAGCAGGCGATGTTCTTGATCAGTTTCATCATCGTTGTCATGACCTCAGAATACTCTTTTCCCAGACTGGCAAACAGGACAGACTGATGGATGATTTGATGTCAGGACAGGGTGGTCCTCTTTTAAACGTGTAACCAGTCCCCTCCTCTTCCTGCCATGGCTGGAGCTCCATCTGTGGACTGACTTCAGACTGACTTCAGATCTCTCCCCTTTTGGTCAACATCCCTTTGACCTAATCTCCCTGTGTGTCTGCTTCTAGATTTGTTAAGCCCAACAGCTCATCCCAGAATTACGTCTTTGTTTCATAATAAAATCTGACAAACAACAGAAGCAGGGCATTATCAGTGTTATCTGTTGAATCATCCACAGCCAATGAAATGCTTGGTGCATTCTGAATGACCTCATCAAGTTGTGAAGTCAAATCTTCAGCTAATATTTCATTTCTCCTCATTGCTGTGGAATCAAATCAAACTTTATTTGTCATGCGGTATACAAGTGTAGACCTTACCGTGAAATACTTACTTACAAGCACTTCACCAACAGTGCAGTTCAAGAAGAGTTAATCAAATATTTACCAAATGAACTGAAGTAAAAAATAAAAGTAACACAATAACATAACAATAACAAGGCTATAAACAGGGGGTACCGGTAATCTTTATTGTTTACCTGCAAACAAGGTGTCAGCAACTTCACACATGCGTTCTTTTACCATCTCAGTGTGTTTTCCCGAAACCCAATCTATCCTCAGTGAACGCTCCGTTGCACGTTGTTGGGCTTTCAGGAAATGGACATGGACTTTTTGTCTCATATTGGGATTTGAGTTGTTTAATCTTGTTTGTTCTCACCTCCGTGTTCAGAGGATAAGTCTGATCTATATTACTATGCTTGGTGTAATGACGCTTAACATTGCCACTTTTCACGAGGGCGTCGGACTCGCTGCATATCAGGCACATTTGTTTTGTTCTGGTTGTGGGGAGAATGCATTTTCCGTCCACTCGCCGTCAACTTATTATTTTTTGAACAAGCCATATTAACAAGGATACTGGTAACTAAGCTCCTTCTATCTGTGATATTAACAGTTGAACCTCAGTGAAATATTTATGTTTCTTTCTGCCTGCTTGTTCTGAGGTGTTGTGGAGGATATTTGCATTGATGTGATTGGGTAAGCCATGGGCTCTTGCATTTAACCACGTGATTGGATTAGACGGGGCACTAGTAGAGGTGGGGGTTGCTTTGAGAGAGTGAGAGGAAGACAGGTTGCTGAGTTAGAGAGGCCGTGGCGCCCGGGTCATTTTTGAAAGCTGTTTTAAAAAATGATTGATTGACTTGTATATAACTACTGTAAATGCTATGTTGTTGTTCTGCCAGTTGACTTTGGCTGCCCCAGTCTTAAGCCAGTGCTAAAACATTCTGCACTGTCTAGCATGTGTTGTTCTCTGTCGACTCTGCAGGGAAATTTGAAAGCCGATAAACACACTCATTTGTCAGCCGCTTGTAAAGTGTTTGAACACTTCACTCTTGCGGTTTCCTTTTGAGTGTTCTGACAACAGCTATTAAACATTTTTCTAACTGTTAAGTGCTTTGTCAACAGGAAGGGTACACTGGGGGCTTGAGACATCTAGTTCTGTGTGTAATGATAGGACAGGCTGGGATCCTCTCTAGTGATAGGAGGGAGTTGAGGGATGGATGGAGAAGAGGGATGGAGGGAGAAGAGGGATGGAGGGAGTTGAGGGATGGAGGGAGTTGAGGGATGGAGGGAGAAGAGGGATGGGGAAGAGAGGAAGGGAAGTATGGAGGGACAGAGGGAAAGGAGGGAGTTGAGGGATGAAGAGGGATGGAGGGAGAAGAGGGATGGGGAAGAAAGGAAGGGAAGTAGGGAGGGACAGAGGGAAGGGAGGGAGTATAGGGATGGAGGGAGAAGAGGGATGGAGGGAGAAGAGGGATGGAGGGAGAAGAGGGATGGGGAAGAAAGAAAGGAAGGGAAGTAGGGAGGGACAGAGGGATGGAGGGAGAAGAGGGATGGGGAAGAAAGGAAGGGAAGTATGGAGGGACAGAGGGAAAGGTGGGAGTTGAGGGATGGAGGGAGAAGAGGGATGGAGGGAGAAGAGGGATGGAGCTGTAGTCAATGAATAGCATTCTCACGTAGGTATTCCTTTTGTCCAGGTGGGAAAGGGAGGTGTGGAGTGCAATAGAGATTGCATCTTCTGTGGGTGTGGTATGCAAATTGGAGTAGGTCTAGGGTTTCTGGGATAATGGTGTTGATGTGAGCCATGATCAGCCTTTCAAAGCATATCATGGCTACAGACATGACTGCTACGGGTCGGTAGTAATTTAGGCAGGTTACCTTAGTATTCTTGGGCACAGGGACTATGGTGGTCTCCTAGAAACATTTGGTATTACAGACAGACAGGGAGAGGTTGAAAATGTCAGTGAAGACACTTGCCAATTGGTCAGCGCATGCTTGGAGTACACGTTCTGGTAATCCACCTGGCTCTGCGGCCTTGTGAATGTTGACCTGTTTAAAGGTCTTACTCACATCGGCTGCGGAGAGCGTGATCACACAGTCGTCCGGAACAGCTGATGCTCTCATGCATGTTTAGGTGTTACTTGCCTCGAAGTGAACATAGAAGTTATTTAGCTCGTCTGGTAGGCTCATGTCACTGGGCAGCTCTCAGCTTGCTTCGTTTTGTAGTCTGTAATAGTTTGCAACCCTGCCACATCTGACGAGTGTCAGAGCCGGTAGAGTATGATTCGATCTTAGTTCTGTATTGACGCTTTCCCGGTTGGATGGTTCGTCAGAGGGCATAAAGGGATTTCTTATAAGCTTCCGGGTTAGAGTCCCGCTGCTTGAAAGCGGCAGTTCTACCCTGGTTAATCTTAAGATTGGGAGAGGAGAAGCTGATCCTCAGTCTGTACCTAAGGGAAACTTGTGAAATACTATGTAGAAAAGGAAAAGAGAATTTATGTTTTTTGTAGAGCTAGTAAACAACACAGTGATGACCATGGAACAGTGATGCTAATATTCTAGCAATGACCATGGAACAGTGATGCTAATATTCTAATGATGACCATGGAACAGTGATGCTAATATTCTAATGATGACCATAGAACAGTGATGCTAATATTCTGATGATGACCATGGAACAGTGATGTTAATATTCTAATGATGACCATGGAACAGTGATGCTAATATTCTAATGATGACCATGGAACAGTGATGCTAATATTCTAATGATGACCATGAGACAGTGATGCTAATATTCTGATGATTACCATGGAACAGTGATGCTAATATTCTAGCGATGACCATGGAACAGTGATGCTAATATTCTAATGATGACCATGGAACAGTGATGCTAATATTCTAATGATGACCATGAGACAGTGATGCTAATATTCTGATGATTACCATGGAACAGTGATGCTAATATTCTAGCGATGACCATGGAACAGTGATGCTAATATTCTAATGATGACCATGGAACAGTGATGCTAATATTCTAATGATGACCATGGAACAGTGATGCTAATATCCTAATGATTACCATGGAACAGTGATGCTAATATCCTAATGATTACCATGGAACAGTGATGCTAATATTCTAATGATGACCATGGAACAGTGATGCTAATATTCTAATGATGACCATGGAACAGTGATGCTAATATTCTAATGATGACCATGGAACAGTGATGCTAATATCCTAATGATTACCATGAGACAGTGATGCTAATATTCTAATGATGACCATGGAACAGTGATGCTAATATCCTAATGATTACCATGGAACAGTGATGCTAATATCCTAATGATTACCATGGAACAGTGATGCTAATATTCTGATGATTACCATGGAACAGTGATGCTAATATTCTGATGATTACCATGGAACAGTGATGCTAATATCCTAATGATTACCATGGAACAGTGATGCTAATATTCTGATGATTACCATGGAACAGTGATGCTAATATCCTAATGATGACCATGGAACAGTGATGCTAATATTCTGATGATTACCATGGAACAGTGATGCTAATATTCTAATGATGACCATGAGACAGTGATGCTAATATTCCAATGATGACCATGAGACAGTGATGCTAATATTCTAATGCATTTTAATTTAAGTTGATTTAACGATGTGGCTAAACACAATTTGAAAGATCTGAAGTAGTTTTTTTGTATATAGTTAATATTATGTTCCTGGGCAGTTTTATAGTAAAGTGTTTCAATTATTTTCAATTCCATCTAAATCTGTAAGTTCATAGACATGCAGTAAAACAGACGTGTTTAGAAAGAGTCCATTCACTGTGCAAGGTGTTTTATTTCTCTGGAGCTCTTCTCTGGTCGTCGAGTCCTTCCAAAAGACTCATTAAAACAACATGCATTTGGAAAAACCTGGCTCAGACATTCAATTCTTATGGAATGTCTTACAGCACACCCCAACAGTCTCTCTGTCTCGCTCTTTATTCTCTCTCTCTTTATTTTCTCTCTCTCTCTCTCCACCCTCGCTCTCTTTCTAATGCATTACCCAACAACCTTAAGTCAAGCATAACTGGATAACTGTGGACATGTGGTGAGGTAGTCTGTTTGCTGGACCTCACAACCTCCACAGTCTCCACATCAAGGGACACTCTCTTTGTTGGAACCGACTGGGTCTCTGATGCTGTGCTGCTTTCCTGTGGTTCATGCACTGTGAGAAGTAAAACCTCACTGACCGGGGTCGGCTATTTCGAAAGCAGCCAATTTGGGCATCAAAAGTTATTTTCAGAGAAGTGAAGAGAAGTGTGTGTTCACTTTCCCTGCCTGCTACATTTTAATTGTTTGTTTGCTCCTCTTTATATTAAATATATATATATTTTAGGTTAGAGACATGGTTTGAATTATGGGTTTGAATAAAGGTAGTGATTTAAAGGGAACAGTCAGAGTGGGAATTGAACCCATCAACCTGCGTGTACAGGTCTAGGCATGTTGGTGGAGACTGTGGTATGCTTACTTTCAATGGAAGTGATAGGGGCAAGTGATAGGGAACCATCTAACATCAAGTTGTCCTGAACTTCCTCTGAAATTAATTCTACATCCTGCTTGTTCCAGCAATGAAAGACTCTACCAAGAGGTCCATCAACAGCGACTGGAAGATCGAGCTTCCTGGAGAGTTCCAGCTGGCCGGCACTACAGTGCGCTACGTCCGGAGAGGACTCTGGGAGAAAATGTCCGCCAAGGGGCCCACCAAGACCCCGCTGTACCTCATGGTAAACCTATCATGTAGAGAGAGATGTGTGTGTGTGTGTGTGTGTGTGTGTGTGTGTGTGTGTGTGTGTGTGTGTGTGTGTGTGTGTGTGTGTGTGTGTGTGTGTGTGTGTGTGTGTGTGTGTGTGTGTGTGTGTGTGTGTGTGTGTGTGTGTGTGTGTGTGTGTGCGTGCGTGCGTGCGTGTATCCTTATCATGCGAATGCATGTTGAGCTGATTTAACCTCCTCAGTCTACCCCACATGATGACAGAGATCAGGGAGGGACAGATAAAGAACATGGAAATCGGGCTTCAAAGGGAGGAAGTTGTTGTTAGTTTAAATGTAATCTTTATTTAACTAGGCAAGTCAGTTAAGAACACATTCTTATTTACAATGACAGCCTACCAGAAAACGCTCTAACTACTAGGCTACCTGCCACTCCAAATGGCCCTCTGGAGGCAACATGTGATACAAATGTAGTATCTTAATTAGAGCGGGTTTTCTACAATAGGGAAATAATCCAGCAGCAACAGGAAATGTCTGTTATTATGTGGATTATACACTGCTCAAAAAAATAAAGGGAACACTTAAACAACACAATGTAACTCCAAGTCAATCACACTTCTGTGAACTCAAAACTGTCCACTTAGGACGCAACACTGATTGACAATACATTTCACATGCTGTTGTGCAAATGGAATAGACAACAGGTGGAAATTATAGGCAATTAGCAAGACACCCCCAATAAAGGAGTGGTTCTGCAGGTGGGGAACACAGACCACTTCTCAGTTCCTATGCTTCCTGGCTGATGTTTTGGTCACTTTTGAATGCTGGCGGTGCTTTCACTCTAGTGGTAGCATGAGACAGAGTCTACAACCCACACAAGTGGCTCAGGTAGTGCAGCTCATCCAGGATGGCACATCAATGCGAGCTGTGGCAAGAAGGTTTGCTGTGTCTGTCAGCGTAGTGTCCAGAGCATGGAGGTGCTACCAAGAGACAGGCCAGTACATCAGAAGACGTGGAGGAGGCCGTAGGAGGGCAACAACCCAGCAGCAGGACCGCTACCTCCGCCTTTGTGCAAGGAGGAGCAGGAGGAGCACTGCCAGAGCCCTGCAAAATGACCTCCAGCAGGCCACAAATGTGCATGTGTCTGCTCAAACGGTCAGAAACAGACTCCATGAGGGTGGTTTGAGGGCCCGACGTCCACAGGTGGGGGTTGTGCTTACAGCCCAACACCGTGCAGGACGTTTTTCATTGGCAAATTCGCCACTGGCACCCTGTGCTCTTCACAGATGAAAGCAGGTTCACACTGAGCACATGTGACAGACGTGCCAGTCTGGAGACGCCGTGGAGAACGTTCTGCTGCCTGCAACATCCTCCAGCATGACCGGTTTGGCGGTGGATCAGTCATGGTGTGGGGTGGCATTTCTTTGGGGGGCCGCACAGCCCTCCATGTGCTCGCCAGAGGTAGCCTGACTGCCATTAGGTACAGAGATCCTCAGACCCCTTGTGAGACCATATGCTGGTGTGGTTGGCCCTGGGTTCCTCCTAATGCAAGACAATGCTAGACCTCATGTGGCTGGAGTGTTCAGCAGTTCCTGCAAGAGGAAGGCATTGATGCTATGGACTGGGCCGCCCGTTCCCCAGTCCTGAATCCAATTGAGCACATCTGGGATATCATGTCTCGCTCCATCCACCAACGCCTGTCCAGGAGTTGGCGGATGCTTTAGTCCAGGTCTGGGAGGAGATCCCTCAGGAGACCATCCGCCACCTCATCAGGAGCATGGCAAAGGCATTGTAGGGAGGTCATACAGACACGTGGAGGCCACACACACACTACTGAGCCTCATTTTAACTTGTTTTAAGGACATTACATCAAAGTTGGATAAGCCTGTAGTTTGGTTTTCCACTTTAATTGAGGAGTGTGACTCCAAATCCTCCATGGGTTGATACATTTGATTTCCATTGATAATTTTTGTGTGATTTTGTTGTCAACACATTCAACTATGTAAAGAAAAAAGTATTTAATACGAATATTTCATTTATTCAGATCTAGGATATGTTATTTTAGTGTTCCCTTTATTTTTTTGAGCAGTGTATAAAACATTTGTAGGGATTGATACATTTTTGGTAAGGGAAAATCAAGTCTGAAATATCAAAGTGGAAATGTTCAAACTTCAGATGCCCTTTTAAACCTTAACCTTTCTAGGTCTAGCGGAGCCCCTCGACAACATTCCGCTGAAAAGGCAGTGCAGGAAATTCAAAAATATTTTTTTAGAAATATGTAACTTTCACACATTAACAAGTCCAATACATAGCCAAGTCCAAAAAAACACACAGCCATTTATCCAGCCAAAGATAGAGTCACAAAAAGCAGAAATATAGATAGAATGAATCACTAACCTTTGATGATCTTCATCAGATGACACTCATAGGACATCATGTTACACAATACATGTATGTTTTGTTCGATAATGTGCATATTTATATGCAAAAATCTCAGTTTACATTGGCGCATTATGTGCAGTAATGTCCGGTGACACATGATGGGGCCTCCCTGGTGGCGCAGTGGTCTAGGGCACTGCATTGCAGTGCTAGCTGTGCCACCACAGACTCTGGGTTCGCAGCCGGCCGCGAACAGGAGGTCCGTGGGGCGACGCACAATTGGCCTAGCATCGTCCGGCTTAGGGAGGGTTTAGCCGGTAGGGATATCCTTGTCTCATCGCGCACCAGCACAGTGCACACTAACCAGGTCACCAGGTGCACGGTGTTTCCTCCGACACATTGGTGTGGCTGGCTTCCGGGTTGAATGCCCGCTGTGTTAAAGAAGTAGTGCGACTTGGTTGGGTTGTGTTTCGGAGGGCGCATGGCTTTCGACCTTCGTCTCTCCCGAGCCCGTGCGGGAGTTAAAGCGATGAGACAAGATAGTAGCTACTAAACAATTGGATACCATGAAAAAGGGGTAAAATTGTAAAAAAATAATAATAAGAAGAAGAAGAATTTAAAAATAAATAAAAAAACATCTGTTGATTTTGCAGAAATACTCATAATAAACATTGAATAAAGATACAACTGTTATTCACAGAATTAAAGATAGACTTCTCCTTAACCTCTAGTGACACCCCATCCCGTGAACGGGACCGTTGTCATTATCTGACACTAATTAGCATAACACACATTTTGTTGGTTGTTTTGTCATAGTTGTGTCTAGGAGGGCATATTTGGGAGGAAATACTATCAGCTCCAGCTCAGTTTGTCGCCCTATGTGTTGAGGGTGTCAGGTTCTTGTCCAGTTCTGGCATTTAGGTCGCCACAGACTAGTACATGTCCCTGGGCCTGGAAGTAGTTGATCTCCCCCTCTAGGATGGAGAAGCTGTCATCGTTAAAGTATGGCGATTCTAGTGGGGGGATATAGATAGCACACATGAGGACATGTTTCTGTGTTGAGATAATTTCCTTATTAATTTATAGCCAGATGTAAAATGTTCCTATTTTGACTAATTTCATAGTTGGTTAGGTCTGCTCTATATCGAATTAGCATACCTCCTGAGTCTCTTCCCTGTTTCACACCTGGTAGTTTGGTGGATGGGACTACCAGCTCTCTGTAAACTGAAGGGTAATCAGTGGGTCTGTCTCCTCTATACCATGTTTCTTGTAGGATGACAATGACTGTATTTCCAATTTCTATGATGAAGTCTAAGTTCCTGCACATTAGGCCAAGAGCAGATAACCTTAGACCTTGTATATTCCAGGATGAGATAGTGAAAGCTTTGTGTTCCATTGTCTAGTGTTGTTTTCAAGGGGTTTAGGCCCGGACCATTACAGTAGGTGTGAGCAGAGCATGTTGAGCATCTGATACATACTTCTTAGGTCGTAAGATGGGGCTTGGGGTGTATTCATGGGGTTTGGGCCTGTTGCTCTGCTCAAGGCCTGGGCATATGTGTGGCTGCCATGTTGAGGTCTTTGCTATGGGGGGAGGGGCATAGGTCTGATCTGGGGTGGGGGTATATACTGTAGGGTGTGGCCAGGCTTTGTTTGGTCAGGTCTCAGCTGGTTGGGTTGTGGCTGGTGATGCTGTGGTCTAGGTGTCGGTCCTCTTGGCGTGGGTTCTCTCAGTGCAGGTCCTTTGGGAGGGGGTCTTGCAGGTCTGGGAGGGTGTCTCACTGGTCTGGGCGGGGTGTCCGTTGCTCTGTTGCTCCTGTTTGAGGTTCTGGGGCTGTGGTTGAGGGTGACATCCTTCAGGGTCCTGGCAAAAGTTGGGATTTCTGCCTTGTAGAGGTGGACCTCTCTCTCGTTCCTTTACAAAGTATTTCAGGATGCTTGGGGGAGGCTGTATGTTCTGCCAGAGAGGGCAGGTTAAATGTACGTCTGTAATGTGGATCTGGATTGTGCATTGTACTGATAATGTGGTTGTGCTTGGTGCTATGGATTTAGAAGGGGGGGCTCTATATATTATGTCTCTCTCCTCACTCACTCACTCTGTGTCTCTGAACATGACCCAGTCTCTCAACCCATCTCTATGGTATACACTATCAGGACATTGTGTCTGAACATAACAAGCCAGTGTTTCTAAACATAACTCCCTCCCCCCTAGGTGCTGTTGTTCCATGACCAGACCTATGGGATACACTATGAGTACACAGTGTCTCTGAACGTAACTGAACGTGATGATGTCAGTGAGGAGCAGAGAGCACCAGAGCACCTCTACCTTTGGACACACAGTTCCTGGCAAGACTGCAACGTACAGTGTGGAGGAGGTATGACTCACACATACTTACACACATCCCAAGGAGAGTCTTTGCAGGCTTTCTGATAGCTGTTGACCTCTGATAGCTGTTGACCTTCATGCATAGTGAACTTTCAGCCACCCCCTACAGTTCCCCACACCCCCCTTCAGTTACCCCTTTCAGTTCCCCCAGCCCCCTTCAGTAACCCCCTACCCCCTTCAGTAACCCCCCCCCCTTCAGTACCCCCACCCCCTTCAGTTCCCCACCCCCCTTCAGTTCCCACCCACCACTGCTGCTTCTATCCATTGGGGTTACATGTTAGATATGGGTCTCTAATCTTGACTGTGGAGCGTCACGTCTGTGCTCCATGCTGATGCACTAATCTGGGGCTGGTTGCCAGGCGCAGAGGATCCGCCAGGATCCCTGGTTCCACAACAAACATCAAACACAGCTTGGCTGGATGGCTGCCTGGGGCAATGAGGGATGGGGAGAGGGCACATGGGCTGGGCTGTTGCCCTCACACACTCACATGAGCAAACACATATATACTGTTGAGGCGAGTGAGGTTGGGTTAGTGGGTTACACCTGGTTGGTGAGGCTGGAGCCATCCGGCTGGGACTGAGGTAGAGAGGGTTGGGGGTTGAAGGCTGGGCTTAGAGGCTGTGTCGGCGGGTTAGTTGGATTGATTGTTGGGACTGAGGTAGTGGGATGGGGCTTGGCGGCTGGGCTTAGAGACTGTGTCGGCGGGTTAGTTGGATTGATTGTTGGGACTGAGGTAGTGGGATGGGGCTTGGAGGCTGGGCTTAGAGACTGTGTTGGATGGTTAGTTGGATTGATTGTTGGGACTGAGGTAGTGGGTTGGGTCTTGGAGACGTGTTAGAGGCTATGTCAGAGGGTTAGTTGGACAGGCCTTTGGGACTGAGGTAGTGGGTTGGGTCTTGGAGACGTGTTAGAGGCTATGTCAGAGGGTTAGTTGGACAGGCCTTTGGGACTGAGGTAGTGGGTTGGATCTTGGAGACGTGTTAGAGGCTATGTCAGAGGGTTAGTTGGACAGGCCTTTGGGACTGAGGTAGTGGGTTGGATCTTGGAGATGTTGTTCAGAGGGTTAGTTGGACAGACCGTTGGGACTGAGGTAGTGGGTTGGATCTTGGAGATGTGTTAGAGGCTATGTCAGAGGGTTAGTTGGACAGGCCTTTGGGACTGAGGTAGTGGGTTGGGTCTTGGAGACGTGTTAGAGGCTATGTCAGAATGGTTAGTTGGACAGACCGTTGGGACTGAGGTAGTGGGTTGGGTCTTGGAGACGTGTTAGAGGCTATGTCAGAGGGTTAGTTGGACAGGCCTTTGGGACTGAGGTAGTGGGTTGGGTCTTGTAGACGTGTTAGAGGCTATGTCAGAGGGTTAGTTGGACAGACCGTTGGGACTGAGGTAGTGGGTTGGGTCTTGGAGACGTGTTAGAGGCTATGTCAGAGGGTTAGTTGAACAGGCCTTTGGGACTGAGGTAGTGGGTTGGGTCTTGGAGACGTGTTAGAGGCTATGTCAGAGGGTTAGTTGGACAGGCCTTTGGGGCTGAGGTAGTGGGTTGGGTCTTGGAGACGTGTTAGAGGCTATGTCAGAGGGTTAGTTGGACAGGCCTTTGGGACTGAGGTAGTGGGTTGGGTCTTGGAGACGTGTTAGAGGCTATGTCAGAGGGTTAGTTGGACAGGCCTTTGGGGCTTGGGGGAGACAAATAGGCCCAGTGTCAACTGATGTTGTATCTCAACCAGTGGAAAACAAGGCTGCAAAAATATATTTCAATTATCAGTAGGTTGTACTTCAATTTGCTTTTGCACTCATCTCAACACTATTACATCAATGACATGATTTTTAAAAAGTTGATTACTTTGTAAAACTATTTAGTTATGAACTATAGTAAATCCATCCAATTATGAACTGAAGAAACTCTCGAAGCAAGTCTGGTAATAATTAGAGTGAAAAAAGCACCATGAGATCAGCGGCTTTATCGCTATCCAGTGACTGATTAGCTATAATGCGTTGTTCAGTCTGAATCATCGATAACATATGTCATTTAGCTGTGATAGGTGTTTCAACCTTGACTGGTGAGAGGGTGTGTGCAGGTTTAGGTTACCGCTTTCGTTTATTTGTCTGTTCACTCGTTTGGAGTGCTTTAACAATGTCAAGGTTGAAGCTTACTGTAGCCAGCTAGTGGTTAGCTTATTGTAGCCAGCTGGCGTTTAGTTTGTTGTAGCCAGCTAAGCGGTTTGTTTGTTGTAGCCAGCTAGCGGTTAGTTTGTTATAGCCAGCTCGCGGTTAGTTTGTTGTAGCCAGCTAGCGGGTAGTTTGTTATAGCCAGCTAGCGGTTAGTTTGTTGTAGCCAGCTAGCGGTTAGTTTGTTGTAGCCAGCTAGCAGTTAGTTTGTTGTAGCCAGCTAGCAGTTAGTTTGTTGTAGCCCAGCTAGCAGTTTGTTTTTAAAGCCAACTAGCGGTTCGTTTTTTGTGGCCAGCTAGCGATTAGTTGGTTGTAGAGAGCTTGCGGTTAGTTTATTGTAGCCAGCTAGTGGTGAGTTTGTTGTAGCCAGCTAGTGGTGAGTTTGTTGTAGCCAGCTAGTGGTGAGTTTGTTGTAGCCAGCTAGCGGTTAGTTTGTTGTAGCCAGCTGTCATTTAGCTGTGATAGGTGTTTCAACCTTGGCTGGTGAGAGGGTGTGTGCAGGTTTAGGTTACCGCTTTCGTTTATATGTCTGTTCACTCGTTTGGAGTGCTTTAACAATTTCAAGGTTGAAGCTTACTCTAGCCAGCTAGTGGTTAGCTTATTGTAGCCAGCTGGCAGTTAGTTTGTTGTAGCCAGCTAAGCGGTTAGTTTGTTGTAGCCAGCTAAGCGGTTTGTTTGTTGTAGCCAGCTAGTGGTTAGTTTGTTATAGCCAGCTAGCGGTTAGTTTGTTGTAGCCAGCTAGCGGTTCGTTTGTTGTAGCCAGCTGGCGGTTATTTTGTTGTAGCCAGCTAGCGGTTAGTTTGTTGTAGCCAGCTAGCAGTTAGTTTGTTGTAGCCAGCTTGCAGTTAGTTTGTTGTAGCCAGCTAGCAGTTCGTTTTTAAAGCCAACTAGCGGTTCGTTTTTTGTAGCCAGCTAGTGATTAGTTGTTTGTAGAGAGCTAGCGGTTAGTTTGTTGTAGCCCAACTAGCAGTTTGTTTTTAAAGCCAACTAGCGGTTCGTTTTTTGTAGCCAGCTAGCGATTAGTTGGTTGTAGAGAGCTTGCGGTTAGTTTATTGTAGCCAGCTAGCAGTTCGTTTTTAAAGCCAACTAGCGGTTCGTTTTTTGTAGCCAGCTAGCGATTAGTTGGTTGTAGAGAGCTTGCGGTTAGTTTATTGTAGCCAGCTAGCGGTTAGTTTGTTGTAGCCAGCTAGGGGTTAGTTTGTTGTAGCCAGCTATGAGTTAGTTTGTTGTCGCCAGCTAGCGGTTAGTTTGTTGTAGCCCAGCTAGCAGTTTGTTTTTAAAGCCAACTAGCGGTTCGTTTTTTGTGGCCAGCTAGCGATTAGTTGGTTGTAGAGAGCTTGCGGTTAGTTTATTGTAGCCAGCTAGTGGTGAGTTTGTTGTAGCCAGCTAGTGGTGAGTTTGTTGTAGCCAGCTAGCGGTTAGTTTGTTGTAGCCAGCTGTCATTTAGCTGTGATAGGTGTTTCAACCTTGGCTGGTGAGAGGGTGTTTGCAGGTTTAGGTTACCGCTTTCGTTTATATGTCTGTTCACTCGTTTGGAGTGCTTTAACAATTTCAAGGTTGAAGCTTACTCTAGCCAGCTAGTGGTTAGCTTATTGTAGCCAGCTGGCAGTTAGTTTGTTGTAGCCAGCTAAGCGGTTAGTTTGTTGTAGCCAGCTAAGCGGTTTGTTTGTTGTAGCCAGCTAGTGGTTAGTTTGTTATAGCCAGCTAGCGGTTAGTTTGTTGTAGCCAGCTAGCGGTTCGTTTGTTGTAGCCAGCTGGCGGTTATTTTGTTGTAGCCAGCTAGCGGTTAGTTTGTTGTAGCCAGCTAGCAGTTAGTTTGTTGTAGCCAGCTTGCAGTTAGTTTGTTGTAGCCAGCTAGCAGTTCGTTTTTAAAGCCAACTAGCGGTTCGTTTTTTGTAGCCAGCTAGTGATTAGTTGTTTGTAGAGAGCTAGCGGTTAGTTTGTTGTAGCCCAACTAGCAGTTTGTTTTTAAAGCCAACTAGCGGTTCGTTTTTTGTAGCCAGCTAGCGATTAGTTGGTTGTAGAGAGCTTGCGGTTAGTTTATTGTAGCCAGCTAGCAGTTCGTTTTTAAAGCCAACTAGCGGTTCGTTTTTTGTAGCCAGCTAGCGATTAGTTGGTTGTAGAGAGCTTGCGGTTAGTTTATTGTAGCCAGCTAGCGGTTAGTTTGTTGTAGCCAGCTAGGGGTTAGTTTGTTGTAGCCAGCTATGAGTTAGTTTGTTGTCGCCAGCTAGCGGTTAGTTTGTTGTAGCCCAGCTAGCAGTTTGTTTTTAAAGCCAACTAGCGGTTCGTTTTTTGTAGCCAGCTAGCGATTAGTTAGTTGTAGAGAGCTTGCGGTTAGTTTATTGTAGCCAGCTAGCAGTTAGTTTGTTGTAGCCAGCTAGGGGTTAGTTTGTTGTAGCCAGCTAGCGGTTAGTTTGTTGTAGCCAGCTAGTGGTGAGTTTGTTGTAGCCAGCTAGGTGTTCGTTTGTTGTAGCCAGCTAGCGGTTAGTTTGTTGTAGCCAGCTAGGGGTTAGTTTGTTGTAGCCAGCTAGCGGTTATTTTGTTGTGGGCAGCCAGCTGTCTGATGATTTAAAGGGTTTTACCAAATTTGATCAGTGTTATTTCCTGAAAGTCGCTAGTTGAAAATACAATCTGTGGGGTCGTATACTGTAGGTCACTTTGGATAAAAGCGCCTGCGAAATGGCATTTATCAGGGGTCGGCAACAGGCCTGCAAGTGTTTTTTCCCAAGTATTCCCACAAATAAAAGAGACATACAGTATGTGATGGTGTCTCAATGTAATCAAGGTATGGAAATTCATATTATTTTTTAAACACAACCTCTTTTTGAGCTTAGTTGCGGTCAATTTGCAGTGTACAAATGACTAGGATTATGTTACGCCCCCCCGACAAACCACTTAGACAAAAATCATCCCGTGGCTGAATCTAGTTGCCTACATTTCATTCACATTTCAGCCATTTAGCAGACACTCTTATCCAGAGCAACTTACAGTAGTGAGGGCAGACTTTTTTGTACTGGTCCCACGTGGGAGTCAAACCCCCGACACTGACGTTGCAAACACCATGCACTACCAACTGAGCCACTGGGGACCCTGTAGCGCTGCAAACACCATGCACTACCAACTGAGCCACTGGGGACCCTATACTCCTGCAAACACCATGCACTACCAACTGAGCCACTGGGGACCCTGTAGCCCTGCAAACACCATGTACTACCAACTGAGCCACTGGGGACCCTATACTCCTGTAAACACCATGCACTACTAACTGAGCCACTGGGGACTCTATACTCCTGTAAACACCATGTACTACTAACTGAGCCACTGGGGACACTATACTCCTGTAAACACCATGTACTACTAACTGAGCCACTGGGGACCCTATACTCCTGTAAACACCATGTACTACTAACTGAGCCACTGGGGACCCTATACTCCTGTAAACACCATGTACTACTAACTGAGCCACTGGGGACCCTATACTCCTGTAAACACCATGTACTACTAACTGAGCCACTGGGGACCCTAACTCCTGTAAACACCATGTACTACTAACTGAGCCACTGGGGACCCTATACTCCTGTAAACACCATGTACTACTAACTGAGCCACTGGGGACCCTATACTCCTGTAAACACCATGTACTACTAACTGAGCCACTGGGGACCCTATACTCCTGTAAACACCATGTACTACTAACTGAGCCACTGAGGACCCTATACTCCTGTAAACACCATGTACACTAACTGAGCCACTGGGGACCCTATACTCCTGTAAACACCATGTACTACCAACTGAGCCACTGGGGACCCTATACTCCTGTAAACACCATGTACTACTAACTGAGCCACTGGGGACACTATACTCCTATAAACACCATGTACTACTAACTGAGCCACTGGGGACACTATACTCCTGTAAACACCATGTACTACTAACTGAGCCACTGGGGACACTATACTCCTGTAAACACCATGTACTACTAACTGAGCCACTGGGGACCCTATACTCCTGTAAACACCATGTACTACCAACTGAGCCACTGGGGACACTATACTCCTGTAAACACCATGTACTACTAACTGAGCCACTGGGACCCTATACTCCTGTAAACACCATGTACTACTAACTGAGCCACTGGGGACACTATACTCCTATAAACACCATGTACTACTAACTGAGCCACTGGGGACACTATACTCCTGTAAACACCATGTACTACTAACTGAGCCACTGGGGACACTATACTCCTGTAAACACCATGTACTACCAACTGAGCCACTGGGGACACTATACTCCTGTAAACACCATGTACTACTAACTGAGCCACTGGGGACCCTATACTCCTGTAAACACCATGCACTACCAACTGAGCCACTGGGGACCCTATACTCCTGTAAACACCATGTACTACCAACTGAGCCACTGGGGACCCTATACTCCTGTAAACACCATGTACTACTAACTGAGCCACTGGGGACTATACTCCTATAAACACCATGTACTACTAACTGAGCCACTGGGGACCCTATACTCCTATAAACACCATGTACTACTAACTGAGCCACTGGGGACCCTATACTCCTGTAAACACCATGTACTACTAACTGAGCCACTGGGGACCCTATACTCCTGTAAACACCATGTACTACTAACTGAGCCACTGGGGACACTATACTCCTGTAAACACCATGTACTACTAACTGAGCCACTGGGGACACTATACTCCTGTAAACACCATGTACTACTAACTGAGCCACTGGGGACCCTATACTCCTATAAACACCATGTACTACTAACTGAGCCACTGGGGACACTATACTCCTGTAAACACCATGTACTACTAACTGAGCCACTGGGGACCCTATACTCCTGTAAACACCATGTACTACTAACTGAGCCACTGGGGACTCTATACTCCTGTAAACACCATGTACTACTAACTGAGCCACTGGGGACCCTATAGCGCTGCAAACACCATGCACTACCAACTGAGCCACTGGGGACCCTATACTCCTGCAAACACCATGCACTACCAACTGAGCCACTGGGGACCCTGTAGCCCTGCAAACACCATGTACTACCAACTGAGCCACTGGGGACCCTATACTCCTGTAAACACCATGTACTACTAACTGAGCCACTGGGGACTCTATACTCCTGTAAACACCATGTACTACTAACTGAGCCACTGGGGACACTATACTCCTGTAAACACCATGTACTACTAACTGAGCCACTGGGGACCCTATACTCCTGTAAACACCATGTACTACTAACTGAGCCACTGGGGACCCTATACTCCTGTAAACACCATGTACTACTAACTGAGCCACTGGGGACCCTATACTCCTGTAAACACCATGTACTACCAACTGAGCCACTGGGGACCCTATACTCCTGTAAACACCATGCACTACCAACTGAGCCACTGGGGACCCTATAGCCCTGTAAACACCATGTACTACTAACTGAGCCACTGGGGACCCTATACTCCTGTAAACACCATGTACTACTAACTGAGCCACTGGGGACCCTATACTCCTGTAAACACCATGTACTACTAACTGAGCCACTGGGGACACTATACTCCTGTAAACACCATGTACTACTAACTGAGCCACTGGGGACCCTATACTCCTGTAAACACCATGTACTACTAACTGAGCCACTGGGGACCCTATACTCCTGTAAACACCATGTACTACTAACTGAGCCACTGGGGACCCTATACTCCTGTAAACACCATGTACTACTAACTGAGCCACTGGGGACCCTATACTCCTGTAAACACCATGTACTACTAACTGAGCCACTGGGGACCCTATACTCCTGTAAACACCATGTACTACTAACTGAGCCACTGGGGACACTATACTCCTGTAAACACCATGTACTACTAACTGAGCCACTGGGGACCCTATACTCCTGTAAACACCATGTACTACTAACTGAGCCACTGGGGACCCTATACTCCTGTAAACACCATGCACTACCAACTGAGCCACTGGGGACCCTATACTCCTGTAAACACCATGTACTACCAACTGAGCCACTGGGGACCCTATACTCCTGTAAACACCATGTACTACTAACTGAGCCACTGGGGACACTATACTCCTATAAACACCATGTACTACTAACTGAGCCACTGGGGACCCTATACTCCTGTAAACACCATGTACTACTAACTGAGCCACTGGGGACCCTATACTCCTGTAAACACCATGTACTACTAACTGAGCCACTGGGGACCCTATACTCCTGTAAACACCATGTACTACTAACTGAGCCACTGGGGACCCTATACTCCTGTAAACACCATGTACTACTAACTGAGCCACTGGGGACCCTATACTCCTGTAAACACCATGTACTACTAACTGAGCCACTGGGGACACTATACTCCTATAAACACCATGTACTACTAACTGAGCCACTGGGGACACTATACTCCTGTAAACACCATGTACTACTAACTGAGCCACTGGGGACCCTATACTCCTGTAAACACCATGTACTACCAACTGAGCCACTGGGGACCCTATACTCCTGTAAACACCATGTACTACTAACTGAGCCACTGGGGACCCTATACTCCTGTAAACACCATGCACTACCAACTGAGCCACTGGGGACCCTATACTCCTGTAAACACCATGTACTACCAACTGAGCCACTGGGGACCCTATACTCCTGTAAACACCATGTACTATTAACTGAGCCACTGGGGACTATACTCCTATAAACACCATGTACTACTAACTGAGCCACTGGGGACTATACTCCTATAAACACCATGTACTACTAACTGAGCCACTGGGGACCCTATACTCCTAAACACCATGTACTACTAACTGAGCCACTGGGGACCCTACTACTAACTGAGCCCTGGGGACCTATACTCCTGTAAACACCATGTACTACTAACTGAGCCACTGGGGACACTATACTCCTGTAAACACCATGTACTACTAACTGAGCCACTGGGGACACTATACTCCTATAAACACCATGTACTACTAACTGAGCCACTGGGGTAAACACCATGTACTACTAACTGAGCCACTGGGGACCCTATACTCCTATAAACACCATGTACTACTAACTGAGCCACTGGGGACACTATACTCCTGTAAACACCATGTACTACTAACTGAGCCACTGGGGACCCTATACTCCTGTAAACACCATGTACTACTAACTGAGCCACTGGGGACACTATACTCCTGTAAACACCATGTACTACTAACTGAGCCACTGGGGACCCTATACTCCTGTAAACACCATGTACTACTAACTGAGCCACTGGGGACCCTATACTCCTGTAAACACCATGTACTACTAACTGAGCCACTGGGGACCCTATACTCCTGTAAACACCATGTACTACTAACTGAGCCACTGGGGACACTATACTCCTATAAACACCATGTACTACTAACTGAGCCACTGGGGACACTATACTCCAATAAACACCATGTACTACTAACTGAGCCACTGGGGACCCTATACTCCTATAAACACCATGTACTACTAACTGAGCCACTGGGGACCCTATACTCCTGTAAACACCATGTACTACTAACTGAGCCACTGAGGACACTATACTCCTGCAAACACCATGTACTACTAACTGAGCCACTGGGGACCCTATACTCCTGTAAACACCATGCACTACCAACTGAGCCACTGGGGACCCTATACTCCTGTAAACACCATGTACTACTAACTGAGCCACTGGGGACCCTATACTCCTGTAAACACCATGTACTACTAACTGAGCCACTGGGGACCCTATACTCCTGTAAACACCATGTACTACTAACTGAGCCACTGGGGACCCTATACTCCTGTAAACACCATGCACTACTAACTGAGCCACTGGGGACACTATACTCCTGTAAACACCATGTACTACTAACTGAGCCACTGGGGACCCTATACTCCTGTAAAAACCATGTACTACTAACTGAGCCACTGGGGACCCTATACTCCTGTAAACACCATGTACTACCAACTGAGCCACTGTGGACCCTGTACCCCTGACAAATATTATGTGCGTAAACCTATTTAGCATAGAGTTCGACTTGACATTTTGTTGCCCACTTTTGGAGCGATTCAGAAAAATAGGAAAACCCGAAGTCCTCATAGGAGAGTCCGCACCTCACTGTCTGTGTGGAACAAATATCTGTTTCCTTGGTAACCAGAATTCATTATTACTCTTCCAGTATCTTTCGGTTTTTAGAGTAAATATGACTCGTTTTCCCTCCAAATGAATTCTGCCGATACTGTCGCTCTGAGAAGAACACTAATGTCACGATCGTTGTTGTGATCATACTCAGACCAAAGCGCAGCGTGGAATCGGTTCGACATCTTTTAATTTTAAGGAGAACCGAACAACTAAACAATAAAGAATAACCGATACGTGACGTTCTGTAGAGCTCACAGGCATCAACACAAAAACAAGATCCCACAAAAACCCAGTTGGAAAAGCTGCCTAAATAAGATCCCCAATCAGAGACAACGATAGACAGCTGCCTCTGATTGGGAACCATAACAGGCCAACATAGAAATACAAAAACTAGAGTGCCCAACCTAGTCACCTAACCAAATTAGAGAATAAAAGGCTCTCTAAGGTCAGGCCTTGACAACTAAGGGATGGGATGGGGGTTGGCATTATCGTCAGGGAGCCTGTACACTGTGTTCATAAAACATTTCCCATCACAGGATTTTGGGACGATGTAGGAACATGAAACCTGTGACATAAATATTGTATATTGTAGTGGGAAGCTAGATTTAGTCATGTCTGAGCCATATAGTAGAAACTCATGAGCACATAACACAATATAACACAAACACACTGGTCCTTATATAGTGCACAACTTCTGGCCAGAGGGAGGGAGAAAGGATTGATTTTCATAAAGTTGGAACAAAGCCCAGATCTCGGGCCCTGCACACACACACACACGCACACAGTAGTCGGGGCCTTACCCAGTGGTGGTTTGGATAGGGGCCAGCACAGCTCCAAATATAGGACTTCAGTCCTCTGATTTAGTGTTAATTAACTGAGTTTTATTGTGTAATTACCTTCGCATTAGACCAGGTTATGATGTAGTTCACTGGAGGGTTATGCCGGTGGAGACAGAGGCTTGAACTCCATGTGTTTTGTGTGTGTGAAACAGTTTGACGTTTTTTTTGAGACAGGGTCTCACACTCTCACACACACACACTCACTCACTCACACACACTCTCTCTCTCTCTCTTTTTTTGTCACTCTCTCTTTCGCTGTAATTGTTTGTGTTTGTATACCTCAGATTATAACGGTGTGTGTGTGTTTCCAGGTGAGAGGAGGACAGTGGTGTCCTGTATGAGGCTGGTCAATAAAAGCATGACTCTGGTGAATGACAGCCTCTGCCAACCAGAGAACAGGCCGTTACCCCAAGTACGACGCTGCAACTCACACCCCTGCCAGTACAGGTGAGACACACTTCAAACACAAGCACATGCACACATACACTTATAATCGTGGGTTTCCACACACACTGTATCAGGAATAGTTGAATGAGAAACAGGATGATGAAAAGAGTGCATCATCCTGTTTCTGAGTGATTATAAAAAACAGCTCCATTGAGTTGAATTGGCTGTAGAAGGAGGATCCAGAATACTGTGCAGTGGAGTGCCTGTCAGCGTGCACAGTGGGATTGTTTCATGTCCTACTCAGGCAGAGTTTTACATTAGAGGAACTTGCAGCAAGGAATGTTTCTGAGCTGTACCGCTGATGCATTTAAACCAGACCACTGATCTCTCTGTTCAAAGATACGGGGCTGTATCTCAAATGGCACCCTATTCCATATATAGTGCCCTACTTCTATAGGGTACTGGTCAAATTAGTGCACTATATAGGGAATAGGGTGCGAGATGTGCGTGGTTTAAAGTGCCTTATTACCTTATCCACATAAAAGGCAGAGTGCCGTCTGGCCTATTGAACCGGCCTCACACTGACTCCCACTAATGTACTTGTATATCACTCAAACTTCAGGGTAGAGAATTCTGTTGTCGCTTTGAACTAGCTCACCTGATTCACCGAAACATGGTCTTGATAAGTAGTTGACAAGTTGAATCAGGTGTGCTAGCTCAGGAATGGTTCAAATACATAGAACGACTGGAGTTCCCCAGGAGAACCATTCCACTTCCTCCCTCTTCAGCTCACACCGAGACAAGCAACTGGGACCTCTGCCTCACAGATTCATGTGACTGCCCTCCTGAAATGTTTTTAGTCAGTTGTGCCACCAAAAAGCTGGCTATTAGTCAATGTGAGTGGGCACATTTCAGGCTGAGGAGTGAGGCTACAAATCTCCTCATGTTACACTCACTGAACTGTGGTTTCACTCTGTCTAGATTTTAGCCTCTAGAATCGAGATTCTAAAGATTCTAGAATTCTATTTTCTAGCTGGTAAGTTGAGCACGGGGTTCATTATTTCTGTTCATTTAACTTTATTTAAATTGAAAAATATTCCTTTCAAGTTCTTTTTGAGTGTATTCTGTCAATACGGTGCTGACTTTATACGACAGCCCACATAGACATTGTATATATTTTTGGGGAACAGAAAAAGGACCTGCCCCACTATATTCCCTATAGTGTACTACATGTGACCCAGGCCCGGTCAAAAGTAGTGCACTATGCTGTATCGGGAGTAGGGTGCCGTTTGGGACGTAGCCAAAGACTCCCTGTATTTGGACCCAGCCCAGTTATACGTTTCTAAGACATACATTGATGTGGATATATTTTGCAGTCTCTTAGCCCCTGTCCCCTTTGCATCCATTCAGTGGATCAGTCAGCTGCATCTCTACCATATAGGCAGGACTTGTTAGGTACAGACAAATATAGAATGGAAGTGGACAGTATTAGGACGTTGCTGTAAAGAAAGGAAGAGGAGGAGGGATAAAAGACATGGACATGGAAGCAGAACACACACACATTCACACACATACACAGTAAGACAGACAGAGAGACAGGCGGACAGACAGAGAGACAGACAGAGAGAGAGACAGAGAGAGAGACAGAGAGACAGACAGAGAGACAGGCGGACAGACAGAGGGACAGACAGAGAGAGACAGAGAGACAGACAGAGAGACAGGCGGACAGACAGAGAGACAGACAGAGAGAGAGACAGAGAGACAGACAGAGAGACAGGCGGACAGACAGAGAGACAGACAGATGGACAGACAGACTGGGACCTCTCCATCTAGTTTATTACTACATCACCTGAAAAATAGAGGCCCAGTTTTCCAGAGGCCCCAGGTGCTTGGCTGTAACTCTTTATGACCTAATTTCACCAGGCCTGGTGCTGTTAACCCCAAACCCCAAACTCTGTCACATCTGCAGGGTAATGTTCATCAGGCATCAATTGGAAGAAGATGTTCTGAAGCTGCTGCCTTGGCAAGTACTAATGGGGATCCATAACAAACCCCAGGAAGAGTAGCTGCTGCCTGCAGGAACTAATGGGGATCCATAATAAACCCCAGGAAGAGTAGCTGGTGTCTTGGCAGGAACTAATGGGGATCCATAATAAACCCCAGGAAGAGTAGCTGGTGTCTTGGCAAGTACTAATGGGGATCCATAATAAACCCCAGGAAGAGTAGCTGCTGCCTTGGCAAGTACTAATGGGGATCCATAATAAACCCCAGGAAGAGTAGCTGCTGCCGTGGCAAGTACTAATGGGGATCCATAATAAACCCCAGGAAGAGTAGCTGCTGCCTTGGCAAGTACTAATGGGGATCCATAATAAACCCCAGGAAGAGTAGCTGCTGCCATGGCAAGTACTAATGGGGATCCATAATAAACCCCAGGAAGGAGCTGCTCCTAATGGGGATCCATAATAAACCCCAGGAAGAGTAGCTGCTGCCGTGGCAAGTACTAATGGGGATCCATAATAAACCCCAGGAAGAGTAGCTGCTGCCTTGGCAAGTACTAATGGGGATCCATAATAAACCCCAGGAAGAGTAGCTGGTGTCTTGGCAAGTACTAATGGGGATCCATAATAAACCCCAGGAAGAGTAGCTGCTGCCTTGGCAAGTACTAATGGGGATCGATAATAAACCCCAGGAAGAGTAGCTGGTGTCTTGGCAAGTACTAATGGGGATCCATAACAAACCCCAGGAAGAGTAGCTGCTGCCGTGGCAAGTACTAATGGGGATCCATAATAAACCCCAGGAAGAGTAGCTGCTGTCTTGGCAAGTACTAATGGGGATCCATAATAAACCCCAGGAAGAGTAGCTGCTGCCTTGGCAAGTACTAATGGGGATCCATAATAAACCCCAGGAAGAGTAGCTGCTGCCTTGGCAAGTACTAATGGGGATCCATAATAAACCCCAGGAAGAGTAGCTGCTGCCTTGGCAAGTACTAATGGGGATCCTTAATAAATACAAATGCAAATCATCTCTCTCTTCTTACTTTCCCTCTCTCTGCCTCTTTATCTTTCTCCCCCTCCCTCCCCTCTCTCTCCTCTCCCCCTCTCCACATCTATCTCTCTCTCCAGGTGGGTGACAGGGGAGTGGGGCCAGTGCTCGGTGACGTGTGGGAAGGGTCTCCAGCTGCGTGAGGTGGGCTGTGTGTACCAGCTGCAGAACGGATCCCTTATCCACACACGGGACTTGTACTGCCAGGGGGGCAAACCCCCCGCCCTGCAGGGCTGCGAGGGACGCCACTGCCTCACTGCCTGGGAGGCCTCTGAGTGGTCCAAGGTCTGTTGTGGTAGGGGTTGGGTGTGTGCTTGTCTATGCGACTATTCGTGAATGCGTGTTTGAGTGTTTCCGCACATCTGTGTGTGTCCACGTGTTTATGCGAGTTCCCGTGTGAGTGAGACACAGAGAGAGAAATAGTAAACCACTTACTTCCCTCAAAGTTTGATGCAGAATCATGTAGGAGCAGCGCTGCAGTAGTACTGCATAATATAGACATCTGTCACCCCATCCCCCCCCCTCTCTCTTCCCTCACTGAAGAGGAGGTAGAGTGGGTTGGAGAGGGGAGCTAATGAACCACCACAGGAGGCTTCTATAATGAGTAACACTCTGCCCTCTCTCTCTCTCGCTCCCTCTCACACACTCTCTCTATCCTCATATTTCTTTTCACTAATTTTCCTCCCTCTCTTTTTTCCTGACATCACTCTAACCTCGCTCCCCCTCTTCCTCTCCCTCTCCTCCTCCACCTCACACTCCTCCTCTCACCTCCACTCCTTTTCTCATCCTTTTCCATCCCCTCTCTTCCCTCTCTACTGTAATTATTTTCCTTCCTCCCTCTTTCATGTTCCCTTTTCTCTCCTCTATATGTCCCTTCCCTTTGTCCCTCTCCCTCAACTCCAATGTTTCCCTCTCTCCCTTTCCCTCGTCTCCATCTCCCTTCTTCATCTCCCTCCCTCTCTCCCTCGTCTCCATCTCCCTCCCTCTCTC
>NC_060177.1:10047282-10070237 GCF_021184085.1 Oncorhynchus gorbuscha
AGTTCCAACTTAGTTACACTAGTGTTATCTGACAGTCTTTGTCAAATCTCTCCTTGATGAACCACAATTCCAACTTAGTTACACAGTGATTTGACAGTCTTTGTCAAATCACCTTTTCCATTGATTCCAGCATTGGCTAATTCAACTAATCAAGGGCCTGATGATTAGTTGCCCAGTCAAATCTAGTGTGTCAAATCTAGTGTGTTAGTTTGCTGGTAAAATCAAATAAGTGAAAAGGCTGGGTTGTACTCGAGGAACGGTCTTGGAAACAGGTTTACCGAACTGAAAATCTACAGTGCATCTCCATTTCCCAATCGTACAAACTGAGTCAGTCTGTTTTTGACATGCATGTAATTGATCATATGAAGTGTCATGTTCAGCTGCCTGATACAGGTGTAACAGTATAATTTTAAACCGTCCCCTCGCGCGAACCAGGGACCTTCTGCACACATCAACAACAATCACCCACGAAGCATCGTTACCCATCACTCCACAATAGCCGCGGCCCTTGCAGAGCAAGGGGAACTACTACTTCAAGGTCTCAGAGCAAGTGACGTAACCGATTGAAACGCTATTTAGCGCACACCGCTAACTAAGCTAGCCGTTTCACATCCGTTACACAGGGTCAGATCTTATTTCCCCATTCTAACGGTTAAGGTTGGGATCGGGGAGAATGCAATCTAATCCTAGATCTGCAATTCTCTAGATCTACAATTGCCAATCTCGGGGTCACTACAGCAGGTCAGGGGGAGGACCATTACATTTCTCTCCCTGTGTGGAACTGGAGACAGTGAGTGTATGTTTCCCCCCAGGATGCTGAGGAAGGTGCGTCCACCCCTCTCCTCTGCCCTTATTTAACTACAGATCTAGGATCAGATTGCTTTATTTCCAATCCAATCCATAACTGTTAGAATGTATCAGTGGCTCGAGACAACTTCTACCTATGATTCCACATGAGGGAATATACTTAAGTTTCTCCCTGAAACTGATCTAAGGTCTGTTTTGAGATTCTGTCCCTGATGCTTAAAGTAAGGATTTACAGGGTAAGCTTATCCTAGATCTGTAATGTCTACCTAGAGCTCTGTGAGGGGGCTGCGTGAGCACATCTGGTTCAGTCATCATCAGACAAGCTGGAGAACATCTGAAGGTTTTGTGTGTGTTTGTGTGTGTGCTGTCTGTCAGTGTGTGTGCAGACAGTGTAGACGCCATAGCCCAGTTCTCACTAACAGTAATCTCCACTAACCCTTCATCAGAACATTCTAGAGGGGGTTTGTTAATCCAAACGGGCAATTATAGAGCTGCATTTTATTTTCTCCCCTTGTTTACACACACACACACACACACACACACACACACACACACACACACACACACACACACACACACACACACACACACACACACACACACACACACACACACACACACACACACACACACACACACACACACACACACACACACACACACACACACACACACACACTGTTAGTAGTAAGTATCACTTCATTCAGGAGCACTACAGCAAGGCAGTTAACCCCCAACAACTGCTCCCTGGGCTCCGATGACGTGGGAGTCACTGCCATATACAGTGCACTACCTTTGACCAGGGCCCATGCAGCTCTGTTCAAAAGTAGTGCACTATAAAGAGAATAGGGTGCTATTTGAGATGCACCTTACCTCACCATTCCCACTGAGAAGGAACTTCAGTCCGGCATTTAGACATTCTGACAGAGCTGCTGCCGGAATTCCTTTAATCTTCCCAAGGTGATTTTTCCAGGTACACAACACCTGTGTGTTCCAAATGGCACCCTATTCCCTATATAGTGCACTACTTTTATTCAGGGCCCCATTGGGCTCTGTTCAAAAGTAGTGCACTACTGTAAGTAACAGGGTGCTATTTGGGACTCAGACATTGACTACTGTTCCTCTACCTCCACATATTGTAACATACTTTTTAAAAGGGCTTTTAAATGAAAGCCACCCGACACTGACCTTTCCCTGTTAACACACCTAGTAGAGGAGCCTCTGATCGGACTGTCAGGTGTTCTGTAATGGAGCTGGGAGAGAGCTGGGGATGGAGCTGGGAGAGAGCTGGGGATGGAGATGGGAGAGAGCTGGGGATGGAGCTGGGAGAGAAGTGGGGATGGAGATGGGAGAGAGCTGGGGATGGAGATGGGAGAGAGCTGGGAGAGAGCTGGGGATGGAGATGGGAGAGAGCTGGGGATGGAACTGGGAGAGAGCTGGGATAGAGCTGGGGATGGAGATGGGAGAGAGCTGGGGATGGAGATGGGAGAGAGCTGGGGATGGAACTGGGAGAGAGCTGGGATAGAGCTGGGGATGGAGATGGGAGAGAGCTGGGGCTGGAGATGGGAGAGAGCTGGGGATGGAACTGGGAGAGAGCTGGGGATGGAGATGGGAGAGAGCTGGGGATGGAGATGGGAGAAAGCTGTGGATGGAGATGGGGATGGAGCTGGGAGAGAGCTGGGGATGGAGATGGGAGAGAGCTGGGGATGGAGCTGGGAGAGAGCTGGGGATGGAGATGGGAAAAAGCTGTGGATGGAGATGGGGATGGAGCTGGGAGAGAGCTGGGGGATGGAGATGGGAGAGAGCTGGGGATGGAGATGGGAGAAAGCTGTGGATGGAGATGGGGATGGAGCTGGGAGAGAGCTGGGGATGGAACTGGGAGAGAGCTGGGGGATGGAGATGGGAGAGAGCTGGGGATGGAGCTAGGGATGGAGATGGGAGAAAGCTGTGGATGGAGATGGGGATGGAGCTGGGAGAGAGCTGGGGATGGAACTGGGAGAGAGCTGGGGATGGAGATGGGAGAGAGCTGGGGATGGAGATGGGAGAAAGCTGTGGATGGAGATGGGAGAGAGCTGGGGATGGAGATGGGAGAGAGCTGGGGATGGAGATGGGAGAGAGCTGGGAGAGCGCTGGGAGAGAACCGGGGATGGAGCTGGGAGAGAGCTGGGGATGGAGCTGGGAGAGAGCTGGGGATGGAGATGGGAGAGAGCTTGGGATGGAGCTGGGAGAGAGCTGGAGATGGAGATGGAGATGGGAGAGAGCTGGGGATGGAGATGGGAGAGAGCTGGGGATGGAGATGGGAGAGAGGTGGGAATGGAGATGGGAGAGAGCTGGGGATGGGGCTGGGAGAGAGCTGGGGATGGAGCTGGGAGAAAGCTGGGGATGGAGCTGGGGAAGATGGGGCTGGGAGAGAGCTGGGGATGGAGCTGGGGAAGATGGGGTTGGGAGAGAGCTGGGGAAGATGGGGCTGGGAGAGAGCTGGGGATGGAGCTGGGGAAGATAGGGCTGGGAGAGAGCTGGGGAAGATGGGGCTGGGAGAGAGCTGGGGAAGATGGGGTTGAGGGAGAGCTGGGGATGGAGCTGGGGAAGATGGGGCTGGGAGAGAGCTGGGGATAGGGCTGGGGAAGATGGGGCTGGGAGAGAGCTGGGGAAGATGGGGCTGGGAGAGAGCTGGGGAAGATGGGGCTGGGAGAGAGCTGGGAGAGAGCTGGTGAAGATGGGGCTGGGAGAGAGCTGGGAATGGAGCTGGGGAAGCTGGGGATGGAGCTGGGGATGGAGCTGGGAGAGAGCTGGGAGAGAGCTGGGGATAGGGCTGGGAGAGAGCTGGGGATAGGGCTGGGAGAGAGCTGGGGATAGGGCTGGGAGAGAGCTGGGGATAGGGCTGGGAGAGAGCTGGGGATAGGGCTGGGGGAGCTGGGGATGGAGCTGGGAGAGAGCTGGGGGAGATGGGGATAGGGCTGGGGGAGATGGGGCAGGGACAGAGCTGGGGATGGGGCTGGGGAAGAAAGCTGGGAATGGGGGAGAGAGCTGGGGATGGGTTTCACTTTCCAACATTCCACCGATTTTCTGTCTGAAAATGTCTATGTCACGTACCTGATGAAAGGACGTTCAGGTGCCAGCGTCTTGGTCAGTTTCTCATTTTGGAAATCTAATAACAGGAAATAACTGTTGGACGCTATTTACTGCCAGGCTTATATCTGGTGTGTTGTTCTGACCCTGTGCTAATTGTGTTACTCCCCCCACCCTCTAACCATCCTGAATGTATTACCTAATTTTCTCTCCTAATGATGTTAAAGGGGAATTCTGCAATTTAAAACTAATGACTCATGTAAGTGGTGGGGTGTCCATTGTTGTTGTTCTTTGAATCCCTGATTGCCCCTTTAAAGTCCTCAAATTACTCCTCTGTCCCACTCCCCCAACGCTGGACAATAAACTGACCGGCTCTCCTCATCTACTCTCTTCCCACCACTATCAGACCATAAGTCTATTAGCATGTCTTAGAATATCATTCAGATAAGCTGATGATTCAATTGTGGTTATGAGGAGGTCATGCCTCTAGGGATGTGGCTATGATATTAGAGCTAGGATGCATCCCAAACGCCAACCTGTTCCCTTTATAGTGAACTACTTTTCACCAAAGCCTTATGGGTTCTATAGGGGATAGGGTTTCATTTGGGATACAGATAAAGTCTTATGGGAGTGTTGCTATGATTGTGTCCCCATCAGCTTGTCTCCTAATGATGTTTCAGATAATGTTCTCTCTGTCTCTTTGTTTGTGTTTTCATTTGCTTGTTTGTGCAGTGGTGTGTGTGTGTGTGTTTATTTTATTTTATTTTATATATATATATATGCCATTTAGCAGACGCTTTTATCCAAAGCGACTTACAGTCATGTGTGCATACATTCTACGTATGGGTGGTCCCGGGGATCGAACCCACTACCCTGGCGTTACAAGCGCCATGCTCTACCAACTGAGCTACAGTGTGTGTGTGTGTGTGTGTGTGTGTGTGTGTGTGTGTGTGTGTGTGTGTGTGTGTGTGTGTGTGTGTGTGTGTGTGTGTGTGTGTGTGTGTGTGTGTGTGTGTGTGTGTGTGTGTGTGTGTGTGTGTGTGTGTGTGTGTGTCTCCAGGGCCTTATCTCATAGACATATCTCATTGTGATCATGTTCATCAGCGATAATGAAAGCTTGGTGAAAAAACCTTCTGAGAATCATTCTAAGTACCTATAGAGATGTGGGATCATGATAATCGGATTGTTTTTGAGCAATGTCAAGTCAACAAGTCCTTTGGTAGAACACCGGGCCGTTTACAATAGCTATTGAAATGGCTTCCACTAATTGCCTCTCTGTGAAGTGAATAGTAAATCCGCCTGCTTGAATCGAGGGCCTGGGAACCACTGATGTTCAGAGTTAATTATTGGACGAGGCTATAGCCGTTGGCTGCCAAGGCCTGTGTACAATGGGAATCCGTTGTCTGTCGCCTCTGGTGTTTCCGAGCTTAGAATATCAAAGTCCTCTTTCTTTGGCCCCATTCCATGTTGGTTTCTCCTAGCCCCTTACCTCCAGCTCCTACCTCCAGCTCCTACCTCCAGCTCCTACCTCCAGCCCCTTACCTCCAGCCCCTTACCTCCAGCCCCTTACCTCCAGCCCCTTACCTCCAGCTCCTACCTCCAGCCCCTTGCCTCCAGCTCCTACCTCCAGCCCCTTACCTCCAGCTCCTACCTCCAGCCCCTTACCTCCAGCTCCTACCTCCAGCTCCTACCTCCAGCCCCTTACCTCCAGCTCCTACCTCCAGCCCCTACCTCCAGCTCCTTACCTCCAGCTCCTACCTCCAGCCCCTTACCTCCAGCTCCTACCTCCAGCTCCTACATCCAGCCCCTTTACCTCCAGCTCCTACCTCCAGCCCCTACCTCCAGCCCCTTACCTCCAGCTCCTACGTCCAGCCCCTTACCTCCAGCTCCTACCTCCAGCCCCTTACCTCCAGGTCCTATCTCCAGCCCCTACCCCCAGCCCCTACCTCCAGCTCCTTATTCTAGCCTCTTCTCCAAGCCCCTTACCTCCAGCTCCTACCTCCAGCTCCTACGTCCAGCCCCTACCTCCAGCTCCTACCTCCAGGTCCTACCTCCAGCCCCTTACCTCCAGCCCCTACCCCCAGCCCATACCTCCAGCTCCTTATTCTAGCCTCTTCTCCAAGCCCCTTACCTCCAGCTCCTACCTCCAGCTCCTACCTCCGGCTCCTACCTCCAGCCCCTACCTCCAGCTCCTACCTCCAGCTCCTGCCTCCAGCCCCTACCACCAGCTCCTCTCTCCAGCCCCTACCTCCAGCCCCTTACCTCCAGCTCCTTATTCTAGCCTCTTCTCCAAGCCCCTTACCTCCAGCCCCTTCTCCAAGCCCTTACCTCCACCCCCTCTCCAAGCCCTTACCCCCACCCCCTCTCCAAGCCCTTTTACCTCCAGCCCCTTCTCCAAGCCCTTTACCTCCACCCCCTCTCCAAGCCCTTTACCTCCAGCCCCTTCTCCAAGCCGCTTACCTCCAGCCCCTTCTCCAAGCCCTTTACCTCCACCCCCTCTCCAAGCCCTTTACCCCCACCCCCTCTCCAAGCCCTTTTTCTCCAGCCCCTTCTCCAAGCCCTTTACCTCCACACCCCTCTCCAAGCCCTTTACCTCCACCCCCTCTCCAAGCCCTTACCTCCAGCCCCTTCTCCAAGCCCTTTACCTCCACCCCCTCTCCAAGCCCTTTACCTCCAGCCCCTTCTCCAAGCCCTTACCTCCACCCCCTCTCCAAGTCCTTTACCTCCAGCCCCTTCTCCAAGCCCTTACCTCCAGCCCCCACTCCAAGCCCCTTACCTCTACCCCACTCTCCATGCCCCTTACCTCCAGCCCCCTCTCCAAGCCCCTTATCTCCAGCCCCCTCTCCAAGTCCCTTACGTCCAGCCCCTTTCCCAAGCCTCTTACCTCCACCCCCCTCTCCAAGCCCTTTACAACCAGCCCTTCTCCAAGCCCTTTACCTCCACCCCCTCTCCAAGCCCTTTACCTCCAGCCCCTTCTCCAAGCCCTTTACCTCCACCCCCCTCTCCAAGTCCTTTACCTCCAGCCCCTTCTCCAAGCCCTTTACCTCCACCCCCTCTCCAAGCCCTTTTTCTCCAGCCCCTTCTCCAAGCCCTTTACCTCCACCCCCTCTCCAAGCCCTTTACCTCCATCCCCTTCTCCAAGCCCCTTACCTCCAGCCCCTTCTCCAAGCCCTTTACCTCCACCTCCCTCTCCAAGCCCTTTACCCCCCCCCTCTCCAAGCCCTTTTTTCCAGCCCCTTCTCCAAGCCCTTACCTCCACACCCCTCTCCAAGCCCTTACCTCCACCCCCTTCTCCAAGCCCTTTACCTCCAGCCCCTTCTCCAAGCCCTTTACCTCCACCCCCTCTCCAAGCCCTTTACCTCCAGCCCCTTCTCCAAGCACTTTACCTCCACCCCCTCTCCAAGTCCTTACCTCCAGCCCCTTCTCCAAGCCCTTTACCTCCAGCCCCCACTCCAAGCCCCTTACCTCTACCCCCTCTCCATGCCCCTTACCTCCAGCCCCCTCTCCAAGCCCCTTATCTCCAACCCCTCTCCAAGCCCCTTACCTCCAGCCCCTTTTCCAAGCCTCTACCTCCACCCCCTCTCCAAGCCCTTTACATCCAGCCCCTTCTCCAAGCCCTTACCTCCAGCCCCTTCTCCAAGCCCTTACCTCCACCCCCTCTCCATGCCCTTACCTCCAGCCCCCTCTCCAAGCCCCTTTATCTCCAGCCCCTCTCCAAGCCCCTTACCTCCAGCCCCTTTTCCAAGCCTCTTACCTCCACCCCCTCTCCAAGCCCTTTACCTCCAGCCCCTTCTCCAAGCCCTTTACCTCCACCCCCTCTCCAAGCCCTTTACCTCCAGCCCCTTCTCCAAGCCCTTTACCTCCACCCCCCCTCTCCAAGCCCTTTACCTCCAGCCCCTTCTCCAAGCCCCTTACCTCCACCCCCTCTCCAAGCCCCTTACCTCCAGCCCTCTCCAAGCACATTACATCCAGCCCCCCTCTCCAAGCCTCTTACCTCCATTCCTTTCTCCTTTCTCCAAGCCCCATACCTCCAGCCCCTTCACCAAGCCCTTTACCTCCACCCCCTCTCCAAGCCCTTACATCCAGCCCCTTCTCCAAGCCCTTTACCTCCAGCCCCTTCTCCAAGCCCTTTACCTCCACCCCCTCTCCAAGCCCTTTACCTCCAGCCCCTTCTCCAAGCCCCTTACCTCCACCCCTCTCCAAGCCCCTACCTCCAGCCCCCTCTCCAAGCCCCTTACCTCCAGCCCCTTTTCCAAGCCTCTTACCTCCATTCCTTTCTCCTTTCTCCAAGCCCCATATCTCCAGCCCCTTCTCCAAGCCCTTTACCTCCACCCCCCTCTCCAAGCCCTTTACATCCAGCCCTTCTCCAAGCCCTTTACCTCCAGCCCCCTCTTCAAGCCCCTTACCTCCAGCCCCCTCTCCAAGCCATTTACCTCCACCCCCTCTCCAAGCCCTTTACCTCCAACCCCTTCTCCAAGCCCCTTACCTCCACTCCCCTCTCCAAGCCCCATACCTCCAGCCCCTTCTCCAAGCCCTTTACCTCCACCCCTCTCCAAGCCCTTTACATCCAGCCCCTTCTCCAAGCCCTTTACCTCCAGCCCCCTCTCCAAGCCCCTTACCTCCAGCCCCTCTCCAAGCCCCTTACCTCCAGCCCCTTTTCCAAGCCTCTTACCTCCATTCCTTTCTCCTTTCTCCAAGCCCCATACCTCCAGCCCCTTCTCCAAGCCCTTACCTCCACCCCCTCTCCAAGCCCTTACATCCAGCCCTTCTCCAAGCCCTTTACCTCCAGCCCCCTCTTCAAGCCCCTTACCTCCAGCCCCTCTCCAAGCCATTTACCTCCACCCCCTCTCCAAGCCCTTTACCTCCAACCCCTTCTCCAAGCCCCTTACCTCCACCCCCCTCTCCAAGCCCCATACCTCCAGCCCCTTCTCCAAGCCCTTTACCTCCACCCCCTCTCCAAGCCCTTTACATCCAGCCCCTTCTCCAAGCCCTTTACCTCCAGCCCCTCTCCAAGCCCCTTCCTCCAGCCCTCTCCAAGCCCTTTACCTCCACCCCCTCTCCAAGCCCTTTACCTCCAGCCCCTTTTCCAAGCCCCTTACCTCCACTCCCCCTCCAAGCCCCTTACCTCCAGCCCCTTTTCCAAGCCTGTTACCTCCAGTCCTTTCTCCTTTCTCCAAGCCCCATACCTCCAGCCCCTTCTCCAAACCCTTTACCTCCACCCCCTCTCCAGGCCCCTTCCCTCCAGCCCCCTCTCCAAGCCCCTTACCTCCAGCCCCTTCTCCTATTCCTTTATCTCCAGCCCCCTCTCCAAGCCCCTTACCTCCAGACCCTTTTCCAAGCCTCTTACCTCCAGTCCTTTCCCCAAGCCCCATACCTCTTCGTTCTTCACAGATCTGATTGGTTTGGGTAGGTCTAAGCTATATGGTGATGGCTCCATCCCCTAAAAAGTCAAAGCGGTGGTCACACCTATACTGTTACTTATACCTATCTAGTCCTTTCAGATCTGTGATCACTGAAGAGATATGAGCTAGGGAAAGAGCCTGAGGACAGAGATGGATCTTAGCCTCAGAGCATATATTACTATTGACACGAAGCACTCTGACAGGGTATTTAGGACTCGTAAATCAGTCTATTCAAACATAGAACACAGCCTCCATCTGTAATTAGGCCTGTTTGGGATTATTTTACCACTAGTAAATACCACACTACACCTTTATCTGTTATTCAGGTATAGTCTCTTCTCACATTCAGTCATGAAGTGATTTTGCCCCCTATAAACAATAGGGATGTGTTTCCAATAGCACCATATTCCCTATATTAAGCACTTCTTCTGACCAGGGTACATAGGGCTCCGGTCACAAGTAGTACACTATATAGGGAGTAGGGTGCCATTTGGGATGCACACTAGGTCTATGGAAGATTACAATGACCTAAAATGTGAGGGGTAAACATATTAGGAAGTGATTATGTCCTAAAAAGTCTAGGACATAGACATGGAAGACTGTTACAAATGGCTCTCAATGTCAAAATACTTCCTCTCGAGTTTGGAAAAGAAAGTAACTCAAGTGATTGGATCTTTCCAGTGCTCGTCATCCTGTGGGAAGGGCCTGCAGTCCAGAGTGGTCCAATGTATGCACAGAGTGACAGGTCGCCACGGTAATGACTGCCCCGTGGTGTTCAGACCACCCACCTACCGGCCCTGTCACCAGGAGGCCTGCAATGACAAAGTCAACGTCAACACCATCACCTCCCCCAGATTAGGTAACATCGTTTGTGTGTGTGTGCTTGTGTGTGTGTGTGTTTTTGAGAGAGAGAGCAAGAGAGTGACAGAGAGAGAGAGACAGAAACAGACAGAGAAAGAGAGAGAGAGTGTGTGTGTGTGTGTGTGTGTGTGTGTGTGTGTGTGTGTGTGTGTGTGTGTGTGTGTGTGTGTGTGTGTGTGTGTGTGTGTGTGTGTGTGTGTGTGTGTGTGTGTGTGTGTGTGTGTGTGTGTGTGTGTGTGTGTGTGTGTGTGTACATGTGTGTGTGTACATGTGTGTGTACATGTGTGTGTACATGTGTGTGTACATGTGTGTACTGTGTTTCTCTGTCTGATGACGTGGCCCTGTTCCCCTGTTCCTCTCCAGCTGCTCTGACCTACAAGTGCACAGGAGACCAGTGGACTGTGTACTGCCGTGTGATCCGAGAGAAGAACCTGTGCCAGGACATGAGATGGTACCAGCGCTGCTGCGACACCTGCAGAGACTTCTACGCCAACAAAACACCCCGCAAGAGTTAATGATCAGAGCACTCACACACATACTGTACACAGACAGACACACACTTCACCTAGGGCTACGACTTTAGATGTTTCTGTAACACTTGACTTAAAGCTTTGGGTGTAATGCTTTGTAAGTCGTTATAAGCATGAATGAGCCTTTATAATGTGTTATAATAAGGCTTATGATATGATATGTCTCTCTATGTTTCAGCATATTAACCGACTCAAAATGTCTGTTATTTAGCCTGCTTCAGGAGATGATACTAATATATTGTAAGGGTCTCGTGGCAGGTCTTTATGCCGGCAGGCTTTAAGTAAAGAGTTACGGATGTTTTTTCTGAATTATTCATATTCTTATTATTAATTATAGGATATTACATTTTGGAGAAAAAGTGGAAATGAGTGCAGAGACCATTTCAAGTGGGATCATAAGCTTGCTGTTGTCATGAAGACTTGAAAACATTCTTTAACTTGTTTTATTGCTGTAAACCAAAGCGAGGGACTTCACAGTCTGGGGAGTCTCTCGGTGGGTAGCCTGTCACGTCAACGTTTGTTGTACAGTGTGATTTAACATTAGCGTTAACATATGTGATAACTCTTTATGTGGAAAGGTCATTGTTGTCAGATTGTCTATAGATGCTCAGTGAACTATCAGAACATGTCTGATTTTCAAATGCACACGCTGAATCTAATACAGCTAGGGAGGCTGAGTATGAGTAAATCTATGTTACTTGGAGCGGCAGGTAGCCTAGTGGTTAGAGCTTTGGGCCAGTAACTGAAAGGTTGCTGGATCAAATCCCTGAGCTGACAAGGTAAAAATCAGTTGTTCTGCCCCTGAGCAAGGCACTGTTCCCTGGGCCCTGAAGAAGTGGATGTGGATTAAGGCAGCCCCCCTCACCTCTCTGATTCAGAGGGGTTGTGTTAAATGCGGAAGACACATTTCAGTTGAATACATTCAGTTGAACAACTGACTAGGTTTCCCCCCTTTCCCTTACTTACATAGATAGAATGTATGTACATCACAGGAGGCTGGTGAGGGGAGGACTGCTCATAATAATGGCTGGAATGGAGTGAATGGAATGGTATCAAATGTTTGATGTGTTTGAAACCATTCCATTTATTCCGTTCCATCCGTTAGTATGAGCCCATCCTTCCCAATTAAGGTGCCACCAGCCGCCTGTGACATACATACATTACTTACACACACGTACATTAAAAGACCTGTAAGTCCTTTGTTATTGCCTGTTAACAGAGGTGCAGTTGACATGAAATACATCTAAATGGTAGTTGGTACGTAGTCTGAGCATGTAGATCTGTAGGGGACTATCCAGATAAAGTGGGCCTGTATATTCTCTTGTGTTTAGTTCCGCTGGCCCTGTATTCACCAAGCCACTGGCTGGCCACTCACTAGACTGGGCCAAGAGACCTGGCTCGTGTTCATTAGGCACCAGATGGACTGAAACAGGTGGGGACTACTTGAACTTGTTCAATAAGAAACGCTCATTGTCTTTTTTTTCCGCTGCAACGTTTGGAAAACTTTTCCCATTATGTGCTTTGATGAACATGACCCTGGTTTCTTCTCTTAGGGACAAACCGAACTTGATGTCTTGAGATAACGTGAATTTCGCATTGACATCAATCCATAAGCTAAGTCTTGTTACACATTTGAATCTCAAGTTAGGATTTGTCCCTTAGTTCCACGATAGATTATATGTACTTCCATTTTGTTGTTGTTTTTTGTTGATGTCATTGTTATTTTTTGGCGTTGTTGTTATTTAAAACTAGCCGGGAGCCGTTATAAGGTACTGCAGTTCTACATTGAAATGATGGTTAACGATAGGATTGGCCTAGTTCACTATTCCTAGGCTCACCCTGAAGGCCTTGGACAGCCCATGTAGCATCCGTCTTCTCCTTGAGGATCCAATGTTGGAGACAGTGCAGTTGTGGGGGTGTAATTTAAGAGAAGATTAGATGTATCTTAAGTTACTGTCGCCCTACAGTGAACCACATACAGTTTATTCAGTACTGTATATGTGAGTGGAATCCACAACCCAGTGTCGTTAACACCTCGCTCCAACTACGCTCCATGAACCAACTGAGCAATCTGGGTGAAGCAGGTTGCAGCTATATTGTTAGGTTCAATGTAAAACACAAATCCCTGTATCATGTGTGTATCTGTTGTCCTCCTTGGTGCTTGGTACATCGTCATGACGATGTACCAAACATGACGTAAACTAGTCTCTGGTTTCAAACTTCACACTTACTCCAAACCTGGTGTTTGTTAACATTTCCATACATTTCAAACTTGAAATTGGTTTGAACTATTAAACAGTAATTCAAACACAATGTGAGGCTTACACTGATTTCAACAGCTTGGCCTTATGCATGAGTGTGGCAAACGTAGACGTCACAAACATCAACATGTAGACATTAATGGAGGCAGCGTTATGTTTGCTACAAAATGATGGTGCAGTAGATAACTGACTGTAAATAATGTACAGTTTGTTATCACAGACATTCTTTATCCATAAATGACGAAGTGTCTCCAGTTGTGTTCACGTTTTACAGATTATGATTTAAAGGGGTAATCTGCAGTTGTGTTCACGTTTACAGATTATGATTTAAAGGGTAATCTGCAGTTGTGTTCACGTTTATAGATTATGATTTAAAGGGGTAATCTCCAGTTGTGTTCACGTTTTACAGATTATGACTTAAAGATTATGATTTAAAGGGGTAATCTGCAGTTGTGTTCACGTTTTACAGATTATGATTTAAAGGGGTAATCTGCAGTTGTGTTCGATTATGATTTAAAGGGGTAATCTGCAGTTGTGATTATAGATTATGGTAATCTCCAGTTGTGTTCACGGTTTACAGATTATGATTTAAAGGGTAATCTCCAGTTGTGTTCACGCTTTACAGATTATGATTTAAAGGGGTAATCTGCAGTTGTGTTCACGCTTTACAGATTATGATTTAAAGGGGTAATCTTGCAGTTGTGTTCACGTTTTACAGATTATGATTTAAAGGGGTAATCTCCAGTTGTGTTATGTTTTACAGATTATGATTTAAAGGGGTAATCTGCAGTTGTGTTCACGTTTTACAGATTATGATTTAAAGGCATCTGCAGTTGTGTTCACATTTTACAGATTATGATTTAAAGGGGTAATCTGCAGTTGTTCAGTTTTATATATTATGATTTAAAGGGGTAATCTCCAGTTGTGTTGACGCTTTATAGATTATGATTTAAAGGGGTAATCTTCTGGTTGTGTTCATTTAGATTATGACTTAAAGGGTAATCTGCAGTTGTGTTCACGTTTTATATATTATGATTTAAAGGGGTAATCTCCAGTTGTGTTGACGCTTTATAGATTATGATTTAAAGGGGTAATCTCTGGTTGTGTTCACGCTTTACAGATTATGACTTAAAGGGG
Organism: Oncorhynchus gorbuscha; assembly: GCF_021184085.1. Taxonomy (NCBI): domain Eukaryota; kingdom Metazoa; phylum Chordata; class Actinopteri; order Salmoniformes; family Salmonidae; genus Oncorhynchus; species Oncorhynchus gorbuscha. Next base: position 10,061,350 of record NC_060177.1, read on the forward strand.
TAATCTGCAGTTGTGTTCACGCTTTTTATAGATTATGATTTAAAGGGGTAATCTGCAGTTGTGTTCACGTTTTACAGATTATGATTTAAAGGGGTACAGATTATGATTTAAAGGTAATCCAGTTGTGTTCACGTTTTACAGATTATGATTTAAAGGGGTAATCTGCAGTTGTGTTCACATTTTTACAGATTATGATTTAAAGGGGGTAATCTGCAGTTGTGTTCACGTTTTATATATTATGATTTAAAGGGGTAATCTCCAGTTGTGATTTGACAGTTGTGTTTTATAGATTATGATTTAAAGGGTAATCTCTGGTTGTGTTCACGTTTTACAGATTATGACTTAAAGGGGTAATCTGCAGTTGTGTTCACGTTTTATAGATTATGATTTAGGGGTAAATCTGCAGTCGCTACATACATTTTTTGATTTATAAATGAGCTCAGGTCAACTGTCTTACCCTAACATCAGAACCCCAAATGCTTGTTTTACATGTAAATAAACACTTTGAAGCCTTTTAAACATGGTTAAAACTATCAACTTCATATCATGGATGGTCAGTCCTTGCATCCATAGCTCGGTCTATGAATTTGATAGTGGTTACATTTCTCCAGACTTTTTTGATTGTTTTAACTGCTGATTGACGCTTTCCAAGTGTATTACGTAACATTCAGCACTGTGTGTATATCTATGGCACTGGCCTAGTTCTCCTGGTTCTTGGAGTTGACTGAAGCAGAAACAGATCTAGAGTTACCAGGCTATCTAGTGTATATCTATGGCACTGGCCCTAGTTCTCCTGGTTCTTGGAGTTGACTGAAGCAGAAACAGATCTAAAGTTACCAGGCTATGTAGTGTATATCTATGGCACTGGCCTAGTTCTCCTGGTTCTTGGAGTTGACTGAAGCAGAAACAGATCTAGAGTTACCAGGCTATGTAGTGTATATCTATGGCACTGGCCTAGTTCTCCTGGTTCTTGGAGATGACTGAAGCAGAAACAGATCTAGGTTTACCAGGCTATGTAGTGTATATCTATGGCACTGGCCTAGTTCTCCTGGTTCTTGGAGTTGACTGAAGCAGAAACAGATCTAGTGTTACCAGGCTATGTAGTGTATATCTATATTTCTGGCCTGGTTCTTTGTGGTCTATGGAGACCACCATGACTAATCACTTAGCCCCTAGGTAGAGACCCTGTCCCCCAGGTAGAGACCCTGACCTCCAGGTAGAGACCCTGTCCCCCAGGTAGAGACACTGACCCCCAGGTCAGGAAGACCCCAGGCAGAGACCTTGGCCCCCAGGTCAGGAAGCCTCCAGGGAGAGACCTTGGCCCCCAGGCAGAGCCCCCAGTATTGGGATAAGAGCTGATATGGGCCCAAGTCTAAACAGAGAAAACAAACAGCCCAGCTCTCAGAACTCCTGAGTCCCACATTTCCAACCCTTCAGAGCAGAAACCATGAATCAATCATACAATCTAACATGGTACTGTTTACCTACGTATTCAGAACACGTAGGACAGAGGACCACCCTGGCCGCACTCGTGTGTGTGTGTGTGTGTGTGTGTGTGTTTGAATGCGTCTGTGTAATCGATGTATGTCTCTGTAGGAGCCGCCAGTGGTGAGATCTTCATTGAAAAGGTCACACTGTTCACAATTTGAAGACAGACTTGCAAAGAAAACATCACTGTTAAAGACATGCTCTGGTACTTTGGTGATGGTGGATGGGCCCAACGGCTCAGGAGAGAGAGAGAGAGAGAGAGAGAGAGAGAGAGAGAGAGAGAGAGAGAGAGAGAGAGAGAGAGAGAGAGAGAGAGAGAGAGAGAGAGAGAGAGAGAGAGAGAGAGAGAGAGAGAGAGAGAGAGAGAGAGAGAGAGAGAGAGAGAGAGAGAGAGAGAGAGAGAGAGAGAGAGAGAGAGAGAGAGAGAGAGAGAGAGAGAGAGAGAGAGAGAGAGACATATTTATTGGGTCTGGGGGCCCACCACACAATAGATACTCATACAAAACCACAGTTACACATCAATTAAAAACACAACTCCAATTCCTCCTCCACAGTAACTAAACACAACAGCCTCTGAATACCCCATATACTCTAAAACAGATCAATATTGTTGACAAGTTTATAATAGGCAAATTCAACCCTTAGTCTCGCTGCCAACATTCCCTCCAGCATTCCTACCACATCCACAGACCCCTGTCCTCATACTGTTCTTCGGTCTTCCATATCGCAAATTTTGCTGCCCCTAACACAAAATTAAGCAACACAACTACACCCCTGTACTTTGGCCCAAATATATACAGTTGGGAAGAGAAAACCTCTCCCAACGTTGAGAACCAATCATCCCGACCAACTTGGGACACAGTAAAAACAGATGTGCCAGAGAGTCAGACTCAGCACAGAATGGACACCCTCCCCAACAGTAGGGTCCAGGTGTACCAGATGCATGTTGGTGGCTATAGCTCCATGTATTATCCTTCATTGTAGGTCAGCTGTCCTCTTATCAATAGGCAGTTTGTATAATGATCGCCAACTGCCTTTTGGAGAGGCACCTGGACCAAGCACACCCGCCCACCTCGGCGATTTTACCCTTCCAGGGAAAGAGGCATGGGACACCTTTACACATATTCTGTACATGGCCTTCTTTTCCCACCTCCTTGAACTCCCCAGCTCCGGGTATCGAAGGAAAGCAGCATCCCCACATCCTCGAGCACCAACAATCAGTGCAGGGAACACATAATCCAGACCCTCCTTCCACCGATCAGAATTGGAAGTGTCAGTCACATTCTGCAGATGAAGCACTGGCAAGGAGTCGCAGACCTCAGCGACGACCTTCCTCAGTAGGCGAGATGATCGGATCCCCGCTCTTTCTCCCAGCTCCTCCAACGATCTGCTCCTGCTCCGCATCAGATGATCCAGCTTGGTACACCCCACGCCTAACAGGCATGAATGTAGGCTAGCTGAACCCAGAACACGGGACTGGATGGCAGTGTTGTGAAAAAGAGGCTCTTAAAAAAGCCACATCCCTGGTGGCGTGCCAGCCTTACGGGATTTGACAAGGACTGTCCAAGCCTGCATAGCAGACTCATAAAATGGAGTCAGGCCAGGCAAATCACCCCCCTCCAGCTTTAAGAGGAAAAGGTGCTTGTCTAAGCCCAAACAGCCCAGTCTCCTCATCAATGTGTAGGCTGTTTCGACCCAGCTAAAACCGTCTCTGTACAACAATCTCTGGGCTGCTTGGAGCCGGAAAGCCATGATCCTAGAGGAAATGTCCACCAGGCCTTGCCCACCCTCGTGCAGTGGCAGGTACAGGGCTGCAGCTTTAATCCAGTGTTGTCCAGACCAGAAGAAATTGACAAGGGTCCTCTGAAGCTCTTGTATCAGACACTTTGGTGGCTGCAAAATCATCAGTCTGTGCCACAGGGTAGAGGCAGCAAGATTATTAGCTACCAGGACCCGTCCCCTATAAGACAGCTGGGGCAGCACCCATTTCCATCTTGACAGTCTGGCACACACTTTCTCCAATACACCCTCCCAGTTCTTTTTCTGAAAGACATCGGAGCCTAGAAAAACCCCCAAAGTCTTCATCCCACCTCTGCCCCACTGAAGCGTCCCTGGTAACCGTGGAACGGACCCTGTTTGAAGCCGACCTGCCCACAGCGCTTCACTCTTACCCCAATTGACTCTAGCTGAGGAGGCCCCCTCATACACCTTTAAAGCGTTTGAGAGAACCTTAACATCCTCACCCCCTGTAATAAAAACTATCACGTCATCTGCATACGCAGACAGTGGTATCGTGGGACCCTTCATTATACCTGGCACTGAGAAACCAGTAGGCTTCGCTCTTAAAAACAAAGCATTGGTTCAATCGCCAGACTATATAACTGCCCTGAAATTGGGCATCCCTGCCTGATGCCCCTTTGGACAGGGATGGGGAAACTCAAATCGCCCCCCACCTTCACCAAACACGAGGCCCCAGCATACAGTAAATTCACCCAAGACAAAAAGACATCCCCAAACCCAAAGGCTTTCATTGTTTTAAACAAATACTTGTGGTCCACACGATCAAAAGCCTTCTCCTGATCCAAAGAAAGTAAACCCACATTTACATCAGACAGTTTACAAATGTTTAAAACATCTCTTATCAGAAACAAGTTGTCAACAATAGAGCGATCAGGTACACAGTAGGACTGGTCCTTGTGGATCAACAATCCCAGATACTCTTTCAACCTGTTTGAGAGACATTTAGAAACAATTTTGTATTCAGAGCACAGCAAAGCAACAGGTCTACAATTTTTTATGAGAGCCAAATCCCCCTTTTTTGGCAACAGTGAAAGCACCGCACGTTGACAAGATACAGGAAGAGAACCCTCATGAAAAGATTCACACAGCACTTCATAAAAATCCTCCCCAATAGACCCCCAAAGGTGCTTATAAAACTCAGATGGTAAACCATCGATGCCAGGGGCTCGGCCTGTTGAGAGCTGCATAACTGCTGTGGACAGCTCTTGCAGCGTAATGTCAGAGTCCAATGCGACTCTCTGCTCAGGTCCCACTGAGGAAGACTGTGTAACAACTGTTCAGTACACAGAGAGTCGCAATCCTCCGCCTTATAGAGGGCCGAGTAGAAATCCATGGCATGTTGACGCATTTCCTGTCATCCGTGGTCACCTTCCCATCAGGGAGACGAAGGCAGACCATCTGTTTACGTTGCAATATCGACTGTCCTAGGTTTTTTAAAGCGCTAGGAGCATCCATATCCTCAAGGGAAGCGAAACGAGACCTAATCAAGGCACCCTTCACTCGCTCAAGCAGAAACAACCCGAGTTCATGTCTCTTGTCCTGTAAGTTCATGACTAGTCCAGTGTCGTTCTGAGTGAGCAGCTTCAATTTAATAGACTTGATGTCCTGTTCAAGGACCTTGATAGTCTCTTTAACTTCAATTTGAGACAGAGCAGTATACTGTTGACAAAATACTCGTATTTGGGCCTTCCCAACCTCCCACCATTGTCTCAAGGACTCAAAATTCCTTTTGTAACCCTCCATTTTTCCCAAAACAACAAAAACCTGTCACAAAACATGACATCATGTAACAACTTAACATTAAAATACCAGTAAGGTGATGACCTTCGTGGACAGGACAAGTGAATATCAACAGTAACAATATGATGATCAGAGAAACCCACAGGAGTCATGGCACACTTTCCAACCCTACTACAGTATTGCTCAGATACATACAACCTGTCTAACCTTCCAACCCTACTAAAGTAGTGATCAGATACATACAACCTGTCTAACCTTCCAACCCTACTAGAGTAGTGATCAGATACATACAACCTGTCTAACCTTCCAACCCTACTAGAGTAGTGATCAGATACATACAACCTGTCTAACCTTCCAACCCTACTACAGTAGTGATCAGATACATACAACCTGTCTAACCTTCCAACCCTACTACAGTATTGCTCAGATCCAACCTGTCTAACCTTCCAACCCTACTAGAGTAGTGATCAGATGCATACAACCTGTCTAACCTTCCAACCCTACTACAGTACTCAGATACATAACCTGTCTAACCTTCCAACCCTACTAGAGTAGTGATCAGATACATACAACCTGTCTAACCTTCCAACCCTACTAGAGTAGTGATCAGACATAACAACCTGTCTAACCCTGCTGCACTGACACGACCTTCATACATTTTTAACCATGTGCACTGCCTAACTTTCGCATTCCTTACTCTCCACACATCAGAAAGCTCAAACTCAGTTAACAGGCCAGATAGGCAAGTGTCTGACCGCAGGTGAGGTTCTTCAGCAGTAAAATCCACTGTACAGTTCCAGTCACCCCTAAAACCATACACCCCTCTTGATGACACTGTCTTAAGGTTTCCTTTATTTGATCAAATACAGCGATACGCTCTGTACCCTCATTAGGAGCAGAAACATACAAAAACAACACAAAAACCATAACATCCACCTTGACCAATAAAACCCAACCCTTGACATTCTCTGTTGTAGATACCACAGTCACCCCTAAGCCTGAGGAAAACAAGATGGCCACCCCAGCACTGAAATTAGTACCATGACTGAGTATATGCTGCCCCTCCCACCACATACCCCAGTCAACCTCATTTTCCTCATCACTATGTGTCTCCTGTAGGAAAACTACATTAAGCCTTTTGTTTTATTACTTCTAATACCCAAGTCCTCTTATTCCTGTCCCTTCCCCATTAATACTGACAGAACCAACCCTTAGTACCTCCATGTAGAAAAGAGAAAGGAAAAGCAGAAGAAACCACAGAGAAACCAAGGAGAAAAAAGACACCCTATGAAGCATGATCATCATCATTATTTTAATCTTCTCTTAACCTGACCACGTTTCCCACCACCTTTTGCTGCAACAGTAGTAATACATTTCCTCAAGCGAAACCGCTTCTTCTCACTCAATTGCTGACCTCACAAACTTATCAACGTCAAAATAATCTGCCAGTTTGACAGATTTCCCAAAAAGTCTGATCCAGAAACTAATTTACCTCCTCTAGATCGTAAACTGAGTCCTCACCAGCAGCTGTCATATCAAAAGAGATATCCATATCCTTCTCCTGATCCTCAGCTGAGACCACAGACAACTGACTCCCTCTACCACATCCCTTTCAACACTCCCCACTTGCACCTCATCACTCATACCAGGCATCTCCTCCACTACCTGGGAGACTAGCCCCACCTGAACCTCATTACTTGTTGTGGGCATCTCCTCCACTACCTGGGAGCCTAGCTCCACATGAACCCCAGCACTCGTAGTGGGCATCTCCTCCACTACCTGGGAGCCTAGCTCCACATGAACCCCAGCACTCGTAGTGGGCATCTCCTCCACTACCTGGGAGCCTAGCTCCACATGAACCCCAGCACTCGTAGTGGGCATCTCCTCCACTACCTGGGAGCCTAGCTCCACATGAACCCCCTCCTGTACCCCGTCACTCGTAGTGGGCATCTCCTCCACTCCCTGGGAGCCTAGCTCCACATGAACCCCCTCCTGTACCCCGTTACTCGTAGTGGGCATCTCCTCCACTACCTGGGAGCCTAGCTCCACATGAACCCCTCCTGTACCCCGTTACTCATAGTGGGCATCTCCTCCACTACCTGGGAGCCTAGCTCCACATGAACCCCTCCTGTACCCCGTTACTCGTAGTGGGCATCTCCTCCACTACCTGGGAGCCTAGCTCCACATGAACCCCTCCTGTACCCCGTTACTCGTAGTGGGCATCTCCTCCACTACCTGGGAGCCTAGCTCCACATGAACCCCTCCTGTACCCCGTTACTCGTAGTGGGCATCTCCTCCACTACCTGGGAGCCTAGCTCCACATGAACCCCTCCTGTACCCCGTTACTCGTAGTGGGCATCTCCTCCACTACCTGGGAGCCTAGCTCCACATGAACCCCTCCTTTACCCCAGCACTCGTACTGGGCACCTGCTCACCAGTCTGAGGAACTGGCTCTATAGATACATCCTTACCTTCTACAACAATACTTTTCTGCTGCATAACATTTCCTCTAATACAAGTTGCAACTCTGTGCCCTCAACACGGACAACTTGTTCCTCAGCAACAGGTGCTTGTGGCTGCTCTGCCGCTGTCGGTCCACCTCTCCCTACATCAGTGGGCCCAGGTGTTATGAGGACCACCTCTCCCTTCATCAGTGGGCCCAGGCGTTATGAGGACCACCTCTCCCTACATCAGTGGGCCCAGGCGTTATGAGGACCACCTCTCTCCCTACATCAGTGGGCCCAGGCGTTATGAGGACCACCTCTCCCTACATCAGTGGGCCCAGGCGTTATGAGGACCACCTCTCTACATCAGTGGGCCCAGGCGGTGAGGACCACCTCTCCCTACATCAGTGGGCCCAGGCGTTATGAGGACCACCTCTCCCTACATCAGTGGGCCCAGGCGTTATGAGGACCACCTGCGCCCCTCCCCTCGGCCTTCTCCATTTTCGGGCAAGCATGTCGCTATGGCCAACATCCCCACACTCAAAACACCATTGACTACCCGTACTAGCATAAGCCATATACAGTCTGTTGTCATACTTGACTTTAAACGATGACTCCAAAGTCTGCTCCGGTGAGTCCAAAACATAAACACCTGTCGCTGAAATGACATAACCTGTTTCAACACCGGGTGTTTGCAACCCAACGGGACAACCTTCATTGAACTGGCGAACTTCCCAAACCGCAATAACTTGCTCTCCAATAGCTCATTGGGAATAAACGACGGTACATTCAAAATTGTTACCCTTGTTGACGGAGAAAAAGGCGGCATAACTTGAATAAACATTCCTTTAAGAAGTACACCATGTTCAACCATACGATCTACAAGACACTCTTCTTTAAGAAGTACACCATGCTCAGCCATACAATCAACAAGACACTCTTTCTTTAAGAAGTACACCATGCTCAACCATACGATCAACAAGACACTCTTCTTTAAGAAGTACACCATGTTCAACCATACGATCAACAAGACACTCTTCTTTAAGAAGTACACCATGCTCAACCATACGATCAACAAGACACTCTTCTTTAAGAAGTACACCATGTTCAACCATACGATCAACAAGACACTCTTCTTTAAGAAGTGCACCATGCTCAACCATACGATCAACAAGACACTCTTCTTTAAGAAGTGCACCATGCTCAACCATACGATCAACAAGACACTCTTCTTTAAGAAGTACACCATGTTCAACCATACGATCAACAAGACACTCTTCTTTAAGAAGTACACCATGCTCAACCATACGATCACCAGACACTCTTCTTTAAGAAATACACCATGCTCAACCATACCATAGGATCTACAAGACACTATTCTTTAAGAAATACACCATGCTAAACCATACGATCAAC
>NC_060177.1:10080337-10125337 GCF_021184085.1 Oncorhynchus gorbuscha
TACAAGTCACTGTGGGCCATGCCATATTAATGTATGCCAAGTCACACTGTGGGCCATGCCATATTAATGTACAAGTCACTGTGGGCCATGCCATATTAATGTATAAGTCACTGTGGGCCATGCCATGTACAAGTCACTGTGGGCCATGCCATATTAATGTACAAGTCACTGTGGGCCATGCCATATTAATGTATAAGTCACTGTGGGCCATGCCATATTAATGTATCACTGTGGGCCATGCCATATTAATGTACAAGTCACTGTGGGCCCATGCCATATTAATGTATAAGTCACTGTGGGCCATGCCATATTAATGTATAAGTCACTGTGGGCCATGCCATATTAATGTACAAGTCACTGTGGGCCATGCCATATTATTAATGTACAAGTCACTGTGGGTCATGCCATATTAATGTATAAGTCACTGTGGGCCATGCCATATTAATGTATCAAGTCACTGTGGGCCATGCCATATTAATGTATAAGTCACTGTGGGCCATGCCATATTAATGTATAAGTCACTGTGGGTCATGCCATATTAATGTATAAGTCACTGTGGGTCATGCCATATTAATGTATCAGTCACTGTGGACCTTGCATCAATGAGAGAAATGACACTTTCTGTCTCTTTAAAATGCTTTGAACTTTGGCACAAATGGTGTGAGAGCAATTCTTGAGACACTGGTGCAGGTGTCCATTGGTGAGCCTGGAGCGATATTTGTTTAGAATAAAGTTCATTGTGGAGAAGGCTGATTCACAGCTGTATGTGGAGCCAAACATGGGCAGGATGTCTAGTGCTAGTTCCTTGAGAACAGGGACATCAGCTGCAGGCACCATCTTTCCATCTTTCCCCAGAATATAAGACAGGGTCACAAAGACACATTTTCTTGTAGCTCAATCAACTCCATTTGCAGTGATGCAACATCAAATCAAATCAAATCAAATTTATTTATATAGCCCTTCGTACATCAGCTGATATCTCAAAGTGCTGTACAGAAACCCAGCCTAAAACCCCAAACAGCAAACAATGCAGGTGTAAAAGCACGGTGGCTAGGAAAAACTCCCTAGAAAGGCCAAAACCTAGGAAGAAACCTAGAGAGGAACCGGGCTATGTGGGGTGGCCAGTCCTCTTCTGGCTGTGCCGGGTAGAGATTATAACAGAACATGACCAAGATGTTCAAATGTTCATAAATGACCAGCATGGTCAAATAATAATAAGGCAGAACAGTTGAAACTGGAGCAGCAGCACAGTCAGGTGGACTGGGGACAGCAAGGAGCCATCATGTCAGGTAGTCCTGGGGCACGGTCCTAGGGCTCAGGTCCTCCGAGAGAGAGAAAGAAAGAGAGAATTAGAGAGAGCATATGTGGGGTGGCCAGTCCTCTTCTGGCTGTGCCGGGTGGAGATTATAACAGAACGTGGCCAAGATGTTCAAATGTTCATAAATGACCAGCATGGTTGAATAATAGTAAGGCAGAACAGTTGAAACTGGAGCAGGAGCATGGCCAGGTGGACTGGGGACAGCAAGGAGTCCTCATGTCAGGTAGTCCTGGGACATGGTCCTAAGGCCCAGGCCAGTTGAAACTGGAGCAGCAGCATGGCCAGGTGGACTGGGGACAGCAAGGAGTCATCATGTCAGGTAGTCCTGGGGCATGGTCCTAGGGCTCAGGTCCTCCGAGAGAGAGAAAGAAAGAGAGAAGGAGAGAATTAGAGAACGCACACTTAGATTCACACAGGACACCGAATAGGACAGGAGAAGTACTCCAGATAAACAAACTGACCCTAGCCCCCGACACATAAACTACTGCAGCATAAATACTGGAGGCTGAGACAGGAGGGGTCAGGAGACACTGTGGCCCCATCCGAGGACACCCCCGGACAGGGCCAAACAGGAAGGATATAACCCCACCCACTTTGCCAAAGCACAGCCCCCACACCACTAGAGGGAAATCTCCAACCACCAACTTACCATCCTGAGACAAGGCCGAGTATAGCCCACAAAGATCTCCGACACGGTACAACCCAAGGGGGGGCTGACCACAACAGTGAATCAACCCACCCAGGTGACGCACCCCCCCCAGGGACGGCACGAGAGAGCCCCAGCAAGCCAGTGACTCAGCCCCCCGTAACAGGGTTAGAGGCAGAGAATCCCAGTGGAAAGAGGGGAACCAGCCAGGCAGAGACAGCAAGGGCGGTTCGTTGCTCCAGAGCCTTTCCGTTCACCTTCCCACTCCTGGGCCAGACTACACTCAATCATATGACCCACTGAAGAGATGAGTCTTCAGTAAAGACTTAAAGGTTGAGACCGAGTTTGCGTCTCTGACATGGGTAGGCAGACCGTTCCATAAAAATGGAGCTCTATAGGAGAAAGCCCTGCCTCCAGCTGTTTGCTTAGAAATTCTAGGGACAATTAGGAGGCCTGCGTCTTGTGACCGTAGCGTACGTGTAGGTATGTACGGCAGGACCAAATCAGAGAGGTAGGTAGGAGCAAGCCCATGTAATGCTTTGTAGGTTAGCAGTAAAACCTTGAAATCAGCCCTTGCTTTGACAGGAAGCCAGTGTAGAGAGGCTAGCACTGGAGTAATATGATCAAATTTTTTGGTTCTAGTCAGGATTCTAGCAGCCGTATTTAGCACTAACTGAAGTTTATTTAGCAACATCTACCCGTCTGAAGAGCTGTTTAGCTTCCTCTGACAACATCTACTCGTCTGAAGATCTGTTTAGCTTCCTCTGACAACATCTACCCGTCTGAAGATCTGTTTAGCTTCCTCTGACAACATCTACCGTCTGAAGAGCTGTTTAGCTTCTACCCGTCTGAAGATCTGTTTAGCTTCCTCTGACAACATCTACCCGTCTGAAGATCTGTTTAGCTTCCTCTGACAACATCTACCCGTCTGAAGATCTGTTTAGCTTCCTCTGACAACATCTACCCGTCTGAAGATCTGTTTAGCTTCCTCTGACAACATCTACTCGTCTGAAGATCTGTTTAGCTTCCTCAACATCTACTCGAAGATCTGTTTAGCTTCCTCTGACAACATCTACTCGTCTGAAGATCTGTTTAGCTTCCTCTGACAACATCTACTCGTCTGAAGATCTGTTTAGCTTCCTCTGACAACATCTACCCGTCTGAAGATCTGTTTAGCTTCCTCTGACAACATCTACCGTCTGAAGAGCTGTTTAGCTTCCTCTGACAACATCTACCCGTCTGAAGAGCTGTTTAGCTTCCTCTGACAACATCTACCCGTCTGAAGATCTGTTTAGCTTCCTCTGACAACATCTACTCGTCTGAAGATCTGTTTAGCTTCCTCTGACAACATCTACTCGTCTGAAGATCTGTTTAGCTTCCTCTGACAACATCTACTCGTCTGAAGATCTGTTTAGCTTCCTCTGACAACATCTACCCATCTGAAGAGCTGTTTAGCTTCCTCTGACAACATCTACCCGTCTGAAGATCTGTTTAGCTTCCTCTGACAACATCTACCCATCTGAAGAGCTGTTTAGCTTCCTCTGACAACATCTACCCATCTGAAGAGCTGTTTAGCTTCCTTTGACAACTTTTTGTGACTAAGATGGTTCTGGATGACAGCAAGCGATTCTCTTCCAGCAGTGAAATCCCAGGCCCCCATCCCTGCAGGAGGCCTTTTGCCTTTTGGTAGGCCGTCATTTTAAATGAGAATTTGTTCTTAACTGACTTGCCGAGTTAAATAAAGGTTAAATAAAAATATCAAAAAGTCATCAAAGCTAGCTTTGAGGTTCTTCATCAGCTTCTGGATGAAATCGACATGGTTGGGAACATCTCTGCCTCCCTGCGTTTGCACCAGAAGATTGGAGTTCTCCCTGGGGATCATTCTTGAAAAGCTCCAATTTCAGACTGCTGCTATCATATCACACACTGTGTTGTCCTGTCCCTGCAGCTTAACATTCAGTTGATTGAGGTTTGATGTCATGTCTGTCACACTGTTTTGTCCTGCAGCTTAACATTCAGTTGATTGAGGTGTGATGTCATGTCTGTCAAAATGCTACTGTTTCCCTCTTCTCGTCATCAGAAAACTGAGTTGCCTTGTCACTCTTTTGCTCTGATAAGAAAGCTTTGATTTCCTCCTGAATGGCCCAGAAAGGCTCCAAAACCCCGCCTTCACTGAGCCATCTGACATTGTGCAGTAGTAAGTCATCAAAGCTGGCATTAGCCTCTGTCAGAAAGCCTCGTAGCAGGCGATGTTCTTGATCAGTTTCATCATCGTTGTCATGACCTCAGAATACTCTTTTCCCAGACTGGCAAACAGGACAGACTGATGGATGATTTGATGTCAGGACAGGGTGGTCCTCTTTTAAACGTGTAACCAGTCCCCTCCTCTTCCTGCCATGGCTGGAGCTCCATCTGTGGACTGACTTCAGACTGACTTCAGATCTCTCCCCCTTTTGGTCAACATCCCTTTGACCTAATCTCCCTGTGTGTCTGCTTCTAGATTTGTTAAGCCCAACAGCTCATCCCAGAATTACGTCTTTGTTTCATAATAAAATCTGACAAACAACAGAAGCAGGGCATTATCAGTGTTATCTGTTGAATCATCCACAGCCAATGAAATGCTTGGTGCATTCTGAATGACCTCATCAAGTTGTGAAGTCAAATCTTCAGCTAATATTTCATTTCTCCTCATTGCTGTGGAATCAAATCAAACTTTATTTGTCATGCGGTATACAAGTGTAGACCTTACCGTGAAATACTTACTTACAAGCACTTCACCAACAGTGCAGTTCAAGAAGAGTTAATCAAATATTTACCAAATGAACTGAAGTAAAAAATAAAAGTAACACAATAACATAACAATAACAAGGCTATAAACAGGGGGTACCGGTAATCTTTATTGTTTACCTGCAAACAAGGTGTCAGCAACTTCACACATGCGTTCTTTTACCATCTCAGTGTGTTTTCCCGAAACCCAATCTATCCTCAGTGAACGCTCCGTTGCACGTTGTTGGGCTTTCAGGAAATGGACATGGACTTTTTGTCTCATATTGGGATTTGAGTTGTTTAATCTTGTTTGTTCTCACCTCCGTGTTCAGAGGATAAGTCTGATCTATATTACTATGCTTGGTGTAATGACGCTTAACATTGCCACTTTTCACGAGGGCGTCGGACTCGCTGCATATCAGGCACATTTGTTTTGTTCTGGTTGTGGGGAGAATGCATTTTCCGTCCACTCGCCGTCAACTTATTATTTTTTGAACAAGCCATATTAACAAGGATACTGGTAACTAAGCTCCTTCTATCTGTGATATTAACAGTTGAACCTCAGTGAAATATTTATGTTTCTTTCTGCCTGCTTGTTCTGAGGTGTTGTGGAGGATATTTGCATTGATGTGATTGGGTAAGCCATGGGCTCTTGCATTTAACCACGTGATTGGATTAGACGGGGCACTAGTAGAGGTGGGGGTTGCTTTGAGAGAGTGAGAGGAAGACAGGTTGCTGAGTTAGAGAGGCCGTGGCGCCCGGGTCATTTTTGAAAGCTGTTTTAAAAAATGATTGATTGACTTGTATATAACTACTGTAAATGCTATGTTGTTGTTCTGCCAGTTGACTTTGGCTGCCCCAGTCTTAAGCCAGTGCTAAAACATTCTGCACTGTCTAGCATGTTTTGTTCTCTGTCGACTCTGCAGGGAAATTTGAAAGCCGATAAACACACTAATTTGTCAGCCGCTTGTAAAGTGTTTGAACACTTCACTCTTGCGGTTTCCTTTTGAGTGTTCTGACAACAGCTATTAAACATTTTTCTAACTGTTAAGTGCTTTGTCAACAGGAAGGGTACACTGGGGGCTTGAGACATCTAGTTCTGTGTGTAATGATAGGACAGGCTGGGATCCTCTCTAGTGATAGGAGGGAGTTGAGGGATGGATGGAGAAGAGGGATGGAGGGAGAAGAGGGATGGAGGGAGTTGAGGGATGGAGGGAGTTGAGGGATGGAGGGAGAAGAGGGATGGGGAAGAGAGGAAGGGAAGTATGGAGGGACAGAGGGAAAGGAGGGAGTTGAGGGATGGAGGGAGAAGAGGGATGGAGGGAGGAGAGGGATGGGGAAGAAAGGAAGGGAAGTAGGGAGGGACAGAGGGAAGGGAGGGAGTATAGGGATGGAGGGAGAAGAGGGATGGAGGGAGAAGAGGGATGGAGGGAGAAGAGGGATGGGGAAGAAAGAAAGGAAGGGAAGTAGGGAGGGACAGAGGGATGGAGGGAGAAGAGGGATGGGGAAGAAAGGAAGGGAAGTATGGAGGGACAGAGGGAAAGGTGGGAGTTGAGGGATGGAGGGAGAAGAGGGATGGAGGGAGAAGAGGGATGGAGCTGTAGTCAATGAATAGCATTCTCACGTAGGTATTCCTTTTGTCCAGGTGGGAAAGGGAGGTGTGGAGTGCAATAGAGATTGCATCTTCTGTGGATGTGGTATGTGGGTGTGGTATGCAAATTGGAGTAGGTCTAGGGTTTCTGGGATAATGGTGTTGATGTGAGCCATGATCAGCCTTTCAAAGCATATCATGGCTACAGACATGACTGCTACGGGTCGGTAGTAATTTAGGCAGGTTACCTTAGTATTCTTGGGCACAGGGACTATGGTGGTCTCCTAGAAACATTTGGTATTACAGACAGACAGGGAGAGGTTGAAAATGTCAGTGAAGACACTTGCCAATTGGTCAGCGCATGCTTGGAGTACACGTTCTGGTAATCCACCTGGCTCTGCGGCCTTGTGAATGTTGACCTGTTTAAAGGTCTTACTCACATCGGCTGCGGAGAGCGTGATCACACAGTCGTCCGGAACAGCTGATGCTCTCATGCATGTTTAGGTGTTACTTGCCTCGAAGTGAACATAGAAGTTATTTAGCTCGTCTGGTAGGCTCATGTCACTGGGCAGCTCTCAGCTTGCTTCGTTTTGTAGTCTGTAATAGTTTGCAACCCTGCCACATCTGACGAGTGTCAGAGCCGGTAGAGTATGATTCGATCTTAGTTCTGTATTGACGCTTTCCCGGTTGGATGGTTCGTCAGAGGGCATAAAGGGATTTCTTATAAGCTTCCGGGTTAGAGTCCCGCTGCTTGAAAGCGGCAGTTCTACCCTGGTTAATCTTAAGATTGGGAGAGGAGAAGCTGATCCTCAGTCTGTACCTAAGGGAAACTTGTGAAATACTATGTAGAAAAGGAAAAGAGAATTTATGTTTTTTGTAGAGCTAGTAAACAACACAGTGATGACCATGGAACAGTGATGCTAATATTCTAGCAATGACCATGGAACAGTGATGCTAATATTCTAATGATGACCATGGAACAGTGATGCTAATATTCTAATGATGACCATAGAACAGTGATGCTAATATTCTGATGATGACCATGGAACAGTGATGTTAATATTCTAATGATGACCATGGAACAGTGATGCTAATATTCTAATGATGACCATGGAACAGTGATGCTAATATTCTAATGATGACCATGAGACAGTGATGCTAATATTCTGATGATTACCATGGAACAGTGATGCTAATATTCTAGCGATGACCATGGAACAGTGATGCTAATATTCTAATGATGACCATGGAACAGTGATGCTAATATTCTAATGATGACCATGAGACAGTGATGCTAATATTCTGATGATTACCATGGAACAGTGATGCTAATATTCTAGCGATGACCATGGAACAGTGATGCTAATATTCTAATGATGACCATGGAACAGTGATGCTAATATTCTAATGATGACCATGGAACAGTGATGCTAATATCCTAATGATTACCATGGAACAGTGATGCTAATATCCTAATGATTACCATGGAACAGTGATGCTAATATTCTAATGATGACCATGGAACAGTGATGCTAATATTCTAATGATGACCATGGAACAGTGATGCTAATATTCTAATGATGACCATGGAACAGTGATGCTAATATCCTAATGATTACCATGAGACAGTGATGCTAATATTCTAATGATGACCATGGAACAGTGATGCTAATATCCTAATGATTACCATGGAACAGTGATGCTAATATTCTAATGATGACCATGGAACAGTGATGCTAATATTCTAATGATGACCATGGAACAGTGATGCTAATATTCTGATGATTACCATGGAACAGTGATGCTAATATCCTAATGATTACCATGGAACAGTGATGCTAATATTCTGATGATTACCATGGAACAGTGATGCTAATATTCTGATGATTACCATGGAACAGTGATGCTAATATCCTAATGATTACCATGGAACAGTGATGCTAATATTCTGATGATTACCATGGAACAGTGATGCTAATATCCTAATGATGACCATGGAACAGTGATGCTAATATTCTAATGATGACCATGAGACAGTGATGCTAATATTCCAATGATGACCATGAGACAGTGATGCTAATATTCTAATGCATTTTAATTTAAGTTGATTTAACGATGTGGCTAAACACAATTTGAAAGATCTGAAGTAGTTTTTTTGTATATAGTTAATATTATGTTCCTGGGCAGTTTTATAGTAAAGTGTTTCAATTATTTTCAATTCCATCTAAATCTGTAAGTTCATAGACATGCAGTAAAACAGACGTGTTTAGAAAGAGTCCATTCACTGTGCAAGGTGTTTTATTTCTCTGGAGCTCTTCTCTGGTCGTCGAGTCCTTCCAAAAGACTCATTAAAACAACATGCATTTGGAAAAACCTGGCTCAGACATTCAATTCTTATGGAATGTCTTACAGCACACCCCAACAGTCTCTCTGTCTCGCTCTTTATTCTCTCTCTCTTTATTTTCTCTCTCTCTCCACCACCCTCGCTCTCTTTCTAATGCATTACCCAACAACCTTAAGTCAAGCATAACTGGATAACTGTGGACATGTGGTGAGGTAGTCTGTTTGCTGGACCTCACAACCTCCACAGTCTCCACATCAAGGGACACTCTCTTAGTTGGAACCGACTGGGTCTCTGATGCTGTGCTGCTTTCCTGTGGTTCAGGCACTGTGAGAAGTAAAACCTCACTGACCGGGGTCGGCTATTTCGAAAGCAGCCAATTTGGGCATCAAAAGTCATTTTCAGAGAAGTGAAGAGAAGTGTGTGTTCACTTTCCCTGCCTGCTACATTTTAATTGTTTGTTTGCTCCTCTTTATATTAAATATATATATATTTTAGGTTAGAGACATGGTTTGAATTATGGGTTTGAATAAAGGTAGTGATTTAAAGGGAACAGTCAGAGTGGGAATTGAACCCATCAACCTGCGTGTACAGGTCTAGGCATGTTGGTGGAGACTGTGGTATGCTTACTTTCAATGGAAGTGATAGGGGCAAGTGATAGGGAACCATCTAACATCAAGTTGTCCTGAACTTCCTCTGAAATTAATTCTACATCCTGCTTGTTCCAGCAATGAAAGACTCTACCAAGAGGTCCATCAACAGCGACTGGAAGATCGAGCTTCCTGGAGAGTTCCAGCTGGCCGGCACTACAGTGCGCTACGTCCGGAGAGGACTCTGGGAGAAAATGTCCGCCAAGGGGCCCACCAAGACCCCGCTGTACCTCATGGTAAACCTATCATGTAGAGAGAGATTGTGTGTGTGTGTGTGTGTGTGTGTGTGTGTGTGTGTGTGTGTGTGTGTGTGTGTGTGTGTGTGTGTGTGTGTGTGTGTGTGTGTGTGTGTGTGTGTGTGTGTGTGTGTGTGTGTGTGTGTGTGTGTGTGTGCGTGCGTGCGTGCGTGCGTGCGTGTATCCTTATCATGCGAATGCATGTTGAGCTGATTTAACCTCCTCAGTCTACCCCACATGATGACAGAGATCAGGGAGGGACAGATAAAGAACATGGAAATCGGGCTTCAAAGGGAGGAAGTTGTTGTTAGTTTAAATGTAATCTTTATTTAACTAGGCAAGTCAGTTAAGAACACATTCTTATTTACAATGACAGCCTACCAGAAAACGCTCTAACTACTAGGCTACCTGCCACTCCAAATGGCCCTCTGGAGGCAACATGTGATACAAATGTAGTATCTTAATTAGAGCGGGTTTTCTACAATAGGGAAATAATCCAGCAGCAACAGGAAATGTCTGTTATTATGTGGATTATACACTGCTCAAAAAAATAAAGGGAACACTTAAACAACACAATGTAACTCCAAGTCAATCACACTTCTGTGAACTCAAAACTGTCCACTTAGGACGCAACACTGATTGACAATACATTTCACATGCTGTTGTGCAAATGGAATAGACAACAGGTGGAAATTATAGGCAATTAGCAAGACACCCCCAATAAAGGAGTGGTTCTGCAGGTGGGGAACACAGACCACTTCTCAGTTCCTATGCTTCCTGGCTGATGTTTTGGTCACTTTTGAATGCTGGCGGTGCTTTCACTCTAGTGGTAGCATGAGACAGAGTCTACAACCCACACAAGTGGCTCAGGTAGTGCAGCTCATCCAGGATGGCACATCAATGCGAGCTGTGGCAAGAAGGTTTGCTGTGTCTGTCAGCGTAGTGTCCAGAGCATGGAGGTGCTACCAAGAGACAGGCCAGTACATCAGAAGACGTGGAGGAGGCCGTAGGAGGGCAACAACCCAGCAGCAGGACCGCTACCTCCGCCTTTGTGCAAGGAGGAGCAGGAGGAGCACTGCCAGAGCCCTGCAAAATGACCTCCAGCAGGCCACAAATGTGCATGTGTCTGCTCAAACGGTCAGAAACAGACTCCATGAGGGTGGTTTGAGGGCCCGACGTCCACAGGTGGGGGTTGTGCTTACAGCCCAACACCGTGCAGGACGTTTTTCATTGGCAAATTCGCCACTGGCACCCTGTGCTCTTCACAGATGAAAGCAGGTTCACACTGAGCACATGTGACAGACGTGCCAGTCTGGAGACGCCGTGGAGAACGTTCTGCTGCCTGCAACATCCTCCAGCATGACCGGTTTGGCGGTGGATCAGTCATGGTGTGGGGTGGCATTTCTTTGGGGGGCCGCACAGCCCTCCATGTGCTCGCCAGAGGTAGCCTGACTGCCATTAGGTACAGAGATCCTCAGACCCCTTGTGAGACCATATGCTGGTGTGGTTGGCCCTGGGTTCCTCCTAATGCAAGACAATGCTAGACCTCATGTGGCTGGAGTGTTCAGCAGTTCCTGCAAGAGGAAGGCATTGATGCTATGGACTGGGCCGCCCGTTCCCCAGTCCTGAATCCAATTGAGCACATCTGGGATATCATGTCTCGCTCCATCCACCAACGCCTGTCCAGGAGTTGGCGGATGCTTTAGTCCAGGTCTGGGAGGAGATCCCTCAGGAGACCATCCGCCACCTCATCAGGAGCATGGCAAAGGCATTGTAGGGAGGTCATACAGACACGTGGAGGCCACACACACACTACTGAGCCTCATTTTAACTTGTTTTAAGGACATTACATCAAAGTTGGATAAGCCTGTAGTTTGGTTTTCCACTTTAATTGAGGAGTGTGACTCCAAATCCTCCATGGGTTGATACATTTGATTTCCATTGATAATTTTTGTGTGATTTTGTTGTCAACACATTCAACTATGTAAAGAAAAAGTATTTAATACGAATATTTCATTTATTCAGATCTAGGATATGTTATTTTAGTGTTCCCTTTATTTTTTTGAGCAGTGTATAAAACATTTGTAGGGATTGATACATTTTTGGTAAGGGAAAATCAAGTCTGAAATATCAAAGTGGAAATGTTCAAACTTCAGATGCCCTTTTAAACCTTAACCTTTCTAGGTCTAGCGGAGCCCCTCGACAACATTCCGCTGAAAAGGCAGTGCGTAAAATTCAAAAATATTTTTTAGAAATATGTAACTTTCACACATTAACAAGTCCAATACATAGCCAAGTCCAAAAAACACACAGCCATTTATCCAGCCAAAGATAGAGTCACAAAAAGCAGAAATATAGATAGAATGAATCACTAACCTTTGATGATCTTCATCAGATGACACTCATAGGACATCATGTTACACAATACATGTATGTTTTGTTCGATAATGTGCATATTTATATGCAAAAATCTCAGTTTACATTGGCGCATTATGTGCAGTAATGTCCGGTGACACATGACGGGGCCTCCCTGGTGGCGCAGTGGTCTAGGGCACTGCATTGCAGTGCTAGCTGTGCCACCACAGACTCTGGGTTCACAGCCGGCCGCGAACGGGAGGTCCGTGGGGCGACGCACAATTGGCCTAGCATCGTCTGGCTTAGGGAGGGTTTAGCCGGTAGGGATATCCTTGTCTCATCGCGCACCAGCACAGTGCACGCTAACCAGGTCACCAGGTGCACGGTGTTTCCTCCGACACATTGGTGTGGCTGGCTTCCGGGTTGAATGCCCGCTGTGTTAAAGAAGTAGTGCGACTTGGTTGGGTTGTGTTTCGGAGGGCGCATGGCTTTCGACCTTCGTCTCTCCCGAGCCCGTGCGGGAGTTAAAGCGATGAGACAAGATAGTAGCTACTAAACAATTGGATACCATGAAAAAGGGGTAAAATTGTAAAAAATAATAATAATAAGAAGAAGAATTTAAAAATAAATAAAAAAACATCTGTTGATTTTGCAGAAATACTCATAATAAACATTGAATAAAGATACAACTGTTATTCACAGAATTAAAGATAGACTTCTCCTTAACCTCTAGTGACACCCCATCCCGTGAACGGGACCGTTGTCATTATCTGACACTAATTAGCATAACACACATTTTGTTGGTTGTTTTGTCATAGTTGTGTCTAGGAGGGCATATTTGGGAGGAAATACTATCAGCTCCAGCTCAGTTTGTCGCCCTATGTGTTGAGGGTGTCAGGTTCTTGTCCAGTTCTGGCATTTAGGTCGCCACAGACTAGTACATGTCCCTGGGCCTGGAAGTAGTTGATCTCCCCCTCTAGGATGGAGAAGCTGTCATCGTTAAAGTATGGCGATTCTAGTGGGGGGATATAGATAGCACACATGAGGACATGTTTCTGTGTTGAGATAATTTCCTTATTAATTTATAGCCAGATGTAAAATGTTCCTATTTTGACTAATTTCATAGTTGGTTAGGTCTGCTCTATATCGAATTAGCATACCTCCTGAGTCTCTTCCCTGTTTCACACCTGGTAGTTTGGTGGATGGGACTACCAGCTCTCTGTAAACTGAAGGGTAATCAGTGGGTCTGTCTCCTCTATACCATGTTTCTTGTAGGATGACAATGACTGTATTTCCAATTTCTATGATGAAGTCTAAGTTCCTGCATTAGGCCAAGAGCAGATAACCTTAGACCTTGTATATTCCAGGATGAGATAGTGAAAGCTTTGTGTTCCATTGTCTAGTGTTGTTTTCAAGGGGTTTAGGCCCGGACCATTACAGTAGGTGTGAGCAGAGCATGTTGAGCATCTGATACATACTTCTTAGGTCGTAAGATGGGGCTTGGGGTGTATTCATGGGGTTTGGGCCTGTTGCTCTGCTCAAGGCCTGGGCATATGTGTGGCTGCCATGTTGAGGTCTTTGCTATGGGGGGAGGGGCATAGGTCTGATCTGGGGTGGGGGTATATACTGTAGGGTGTGGCCAGGCTTTGTTTGGTCAGGTCTCAGCTGGTTGGGTTGTGGCTGGTGATGCTGTGGTCTAGGTGTCGGTCCTCTTGGCGTGGGTTCTCTCAGTGCAGGTCCTTTGGGAGGGGGTCTTGCAGGTCTGGGAGGGTGTCTCACTGGTCTGGGCGGGGTGTCCGTTGCTCTGTTGCTCCTGTTTGAGGTTCTGGGGCTGTGGTTGAGGGTGACATCCTTCAGGGTCCTGGCAAAAGTTGGGATTTCTGCCTTGTAGAGGTGGACCTCTCTCTCGTTCCTTTACAAAGTATTTCAGGATGCTTGGGGGAGGCTGTATGTTCTGCCAGAGAGGGCAGGTTAAATGTACGTCTGTAATGTGGATCTGGATTGTGCATTGTACTGATAATGTGGTTGTGCTTGGTGCTATGGATTTAGAAGGGGGGGCTCTATATATTATGTCTCTCTCCTCACTCACTCACTCTGTGTCTCTGAACATGACCCAGTCTCTCAACCCATCTCTATGGTATACACTATCAGGACATTGTGTCTGAACATAACAAGCCAGTGTTTCTAAACATAACTCCCTCCCCCCTAGGTGCTGTTGTTCCATGACCAGACCTATGGGATACACTATGAGTACACAGTGTCTCTGAACGTAACTGAACGTGATGATGTCAGTGAGGAGCAGAGAGCACCAGAGCACCTCTACCTTTGGACACACAGTTCCTGGCAAGACTGCAACGTACAGTGTGGAGGAGGTATGACTCACACATACTTACACACATCCCAAGGAGAGTCTTTGCAGGCTTTCTGATAGCTGTTGACCTCTGATAGCTGTTGACCTTCATGCATAGTGAACTTTCAGCCACCCCCTACAGTTCCCCACACCCCCTTCAGTTACCCCTTTCAGTTCCCCCAGCCCCCTTCAGTAACCCCTACCCCCTTCAGTAACCCCCCACCCCTTCAGTACCCCCACCCCCTTCAGTTCCCCACCCCCTTCAGTTCCCACCCACCACTGCTGCTTCTATCCATTGGGGTTACATGTTAGATATGGGTCTCTAATCTTGACTGTGGAGCGTCACGTCTGTGCTCCATGCTGATGCACTAATCTGGGGCTGGTTGCCAGGCGCAGAGGATCCGCCAGGATCCCTGGTTCCACAACAAACATCAAACACAGCTTGGCTGGATGGCTGCCTGGGGCAATGAGGGATGGGGAGAGGGCACATGGGCTGGGCTGTTGCCCTCACACACTCACATGAGCAAACACATATATACTGTTGAGGCGAGTGAGGTTGGGTTAGTGGGTTACACCTGGTTGGTGAGGCTGGAGCCATCCGGCTGGGACTGAGGTAGAGAGGGTTGGGGGTTGAAGGCTGGGCTTAGAGGCTGTGTCGGCGGGTTAGTTGGATTGATTGTTGGGACTGAGGTAGTGGGATGGGGCTTGGCGGCTGGGCTTAGAGACTGTGTCGGCGGGTTAGTTGGATTGATTGTTGGGACTGAGGTAGTGGGATGGGGCTTGGAGGCTGGGCTTAGAGACTGTGTTGGATGGTTAGTTGGATTGATTGTTGGGACTGAGGTAGTGGGTTGGGTCTTGGAGACGTGTTAGAGGCTATGTCAGAGGGTTAGTTGGACAGGCCTTTGGGACTGAGGTAGTGGGTTGGGTCTTGGAGACGTGTTAGAGGCTATGTCAGAGGGTTAGTTGGACAGGCCTTTGGGACTGAGGTAGTGGGTTGGGTCTTGGAGACGTGTTAGAGGCTATGTCAGAGGGTTAGTTGGACAGACCGTTGGGACTGAGGTAGTGGGTTGGATCTTGGAGATGTGTTAGAGGGTTAGTTGGACAGGCCTTTGGGACTGAGGTAGTGGGTTGGGTCTTGGAGACGTGTTAGAGGCTATGTCAGAGGGTTAGTTGGACAGGCCTTTGGGACTGAGGTAGTGGGTTGGGTCTTGGAGACGTGTTAGAGGCTATGTCAGAGGGTTAGTTGGACAGACCGTTGGGACTGAGGTAGTGGGTTGGGTCTTGGAGACGTGTTAGAGGCTATGTCAGAGGGTTAGTTGGACAGGCCTTTGGGACTGAGGTAGTGGGTTGGGTCTTGTAGACGTGTTAGAGGCTATGTCAGAGGGTTAGTTGGACAGACCGTTGGGACTGAGGTAGTGGGTTGGGTCTTGGAGACGTGTTAGAGGCTATGTCAGAGGGTTAGTTGAACAGGCCTTTGGGACTGAGGTAGTGGGTTGGGTCTTGGAGACGTGTTAGAGGCTATGTCAGAGGGTTAGTTGGACAGGCCTTTGGGGCTGAGGTAGTGGGTTGGGTCTTGGAGACGTGTTAGAGGCTATGTCAGAGGGTTAGTTGGACAGGCCTTTGGGACTGAGGTAGTGGGTTGGGTCTTGGAGACGTGTTAGAGGCTATGTCAGAGGGTTAGTTGGACAGGCCTTTGGGGCTTGGGGGAGACAAATAGGCCCAGTGTCAACTGATGTTGTATCTCAACCAGTGGAAAACAAGGCTGCAAAAATATATTTCAATTATCAGTAGGTTGTACTTCAATTTGCTTTTGCACTCATCTCAACACTATTACATCAATGACATGATTTTTAAAAAGTTGATTACTTTGTAAAACTATTTAGTTATGAACTATAGTAAATCCATCCAATTATGAACTGAAGTAACTCTCGAAGCAAGTCTGGTAATAATTAGAGTGAAAAAAGCACCATGAGATCAGCGGCTTTATCGCTATCCAGTGACTGATTAGCTATAATGCGTTGTTCAGTCTGAATCATCGATAACATATGTCATTTAGCTGTGATAGGTGTTTCAACCTTGGCTGGTGAGAGGGTGTGTGCAGGTTTAGGTTACCGCTTTCGTTTATTTGTCTGTTCACTCGTTTGGAGTGCTTTAACAATGTCAAGGTTGAAGCTTACTGTAGCCAGCTAGTGGTTAGCTTATTGTAGCCAGCTGGCGTTTAGTTTGTTGTAGCCAGCTAAGCGGTTTGTTTGTTGTAGCCAGCTAGCGGTTAGTTTGTTATAGCCAGCTCGCGGTTAGTTTGTTGTAGCCAGCTAGCGGGTAGTTTGTTATAGCCAGCTAGCGGTTAGTTTGTTGTAGCCAGCTAGCGGTTAGTTTGTTGTAGCCAGCTAGCAGTTAGTTTGTTGTAGCCAGCTAGCAGTTAGTTTGTTGTAGCCCAGCTAGCAGTTTGTTTTTAAAGCCAACTAGCGGTTCGTTTTTGTGGCCAGCTAGCGATTAGTTGGTTGTAGAGAGCTTGCTAGTGGTGAGTTTGTTGTAGCCAGCTAGTGGTGAGTTTGTTGTAGCCAGCTAGTGGTGAGTTTGTTGTAGCCAGCTAGCGGTTAGTTTGTTGTAGCCAGCTGTCATTTAGCTGTGATAGGTGTTTCAACCTTGGCTGGTGAGAGGGTGTGTGCAGGTTTAGGTTACCGCTTTCGTTTATATGTCTGTTCACTCGTTTGGAGTGCTTTAACAATTTCAAGGTTGAAGCTTACTCTAGCCAGCTAGTGGTTAGCTTATTGTAGCCAGCTGGCAGTTAGTTTGTTGTAGCCAGCTAAGCGGTTAGTTTGTTGTAGCCAGCTAAGCGGTTTGTTTGTTGTAGCCAGCTAGTGGTTAGTTTGTTATAGCCAGCTAGCGGTTAGTTTGTTGTAGCCAGCTAGCGGTTCGTTTGTTGTAGCCAGCTGGCGGTTATTTTGTTGTAGCCAGCTAGCGGTTAGTTTGTTGTAGCCAGCTAGCAGTTAGTTTGTTGTAGCCAGCTTGCAGTTAGTTTGTTGTAGCCAGCTAGCAGTTCGTTTTTAAAGCCAACTAGCGGTTCGTTTTTTGTAGCCAGCTAGTGATTAGTTGTTTGTAGAGAGCTAGCGGTTAGTTTGTTGTAGCCCAACTAGCAGTTTGTTTTTAAAGCCAACTAGCGGTTCGTTTTTTTGTAGCCAGCTAGCGATTAGTTGGTTGTAGAGAGCTTGCGGTTAGTTTATTGTAGCCAGCTAGCAGTTCGTTTTTAAAGCCAACTAGCGGTTCGTTTTTTGTAGCCAGCTAGCGATTAGTTGGTTGTAGAGAGCTTGCGGTTAGTTTATTGTAGCCAGCTAGCGGTTAGTTTGTTGTAGCCAGCTAGGGGTTAGTTTGTTGTAGCCAGCTATGAGTTAGTTTGTTGTCGCCAGCTAGCGGTTAGTTTGTTGTAGCCCAGCTAGCAGTTTGTTTTTAAAGCCAACTAGCGGTTCGTTTTTGTGGCCAGCTAGCGATTAGTTGGTTGTAGAGCTTGCGGTTAGTTTATTGTAGCCAGCTAGTGGTGAGTTTGTTGTAGCCAGCTAGTGGTGAGTTTGTTGTAGCCAGCTAGCGGTTAGTTTGTTGTAGCCAGCTAGCGGTTAGTTTGTTGTAGCCAGCTGTCATTTAGCTGTGATAGGTGTTTCAACCTTGGCTGGTGAGAGGGTGTTTGCAGGTTTAGGTTACCGCTTTGTTTATATGTCTGTTCACTCGTTTGGAGTGCTTTAACAATTTCAAGGTTGAAGCTTACTCTAGCCAGCTAGTGGTTAGCTTATTGTAGCCAGCTGGCAGTTAGTTTGTTGTAGCCAGCTAAGCGGTTAGTTTGTTGTAGCCAGCTAAGCGGTTTGTTTGTTGTAGCCAGCTAGTGGTTAGTTTGTTATAGCCAGCTAGCGGTTAGTTTGTTGTAGCCAGCTAGCGGTTCGTTTGTTGTAGCCAGCTGGCGGTTATTTTGTTGTAGCCAGCTAGCGGTTAGTTTGTTGTAGCCAGCTAGCAGTTAGTTTGTTGTAGCCAGCTTGCAGTTAGTTTGTTGTAGCCAGCTAGCAGTTCGTTTTTAAAGCCAACTAGCGGTTCGTTTTTGTAGCCAGCTAGTGATTAGTTGTTTGTAGAGAGCTAGCGGTTAGTTTGTTGTAGCCCAACTAGCAGTTTGTTTTTAAAGCCAACTAGCGGTTCGTTTTTTTGTAGCCAGCTAGCGATTAGTTGGTTGTAGAGAGCTTGCGGTTAGTTTATTGTAGCCAGCTAGCAGTTCGTTTTAAAGCCAACTAGCGGTTCGTTTTTGTAGCCAGCTAGCGATTAGTTGGTTGTAGAGAGCTTGCGGTTAGTTTATTGTACTACTAACTGAGCCAGCTAGCGGTTAGTTTGTTGTAGCCAGCTAGGGGTTAGTTTGTTGTAGCCAGCTATGAGTTAGTTTGTTGTCGCCAGCTAGCGGTTAGTTTGTTGTAGCCCAGCTAGCAGTTTGTTTTTAAAGCCAACTAGCGGTTCGTTTTTTGTAGCCAGCTAGCGATTAGTTAGTTGTAGAGAGCTTGCGGTTAGTTTATTGTAGCCAGCTAGCAGTTAGTTTGTTGTAGCCAGCTAGGGGTTAGTTTGTTGTAGCCAGCTAGCGGTTAGTTTGTTGTAGCCAGCTAGTGGTGAGTTTGTTGTAGCCAGCTAGGTGTTCGTTTGTTGTAGCCAGCTAGCGGTTAGTTTGTTGTAGCCAGCTAGGGGTTAGTTTGTTGTAGCCAGCTAGCGGTTATTTTGTTGTGGGCAGCCAGCTGTCTGATGATTTAAAGGGTTTTACCAAATTTGATCAGTGTTATTTCCTGAAAGTCGCTAGTTGAAAATACAATCTGTGGGGTCGTATACTGTAGGTCACTTTGGATAAAAGCGCCTGCGAAATGGCATATATCAGGGGTCGGCAACAGGCCTGCAAGTGTTTTTTCCCAAGTATTCCCACAAATAAAAGAGACATACAGTATGTGATGGTGTCTCAATGTAAGCAAGGTATGGAAATTCATATTATTTTTTAAACACAACCTCTTTTTGAGCTTAGTTGCGGTCAATTTGCAGTGTACAAATGACTAGGATTATGTTACGCCCCCCCGACAAACCACTTAGACAAAAATCATCCCGTGGCTGAATCTAGTTGCCTACATTTCATTCACATTTCAGCCATTTAGCAGACACTCTTATCCAGAGCAACTTACAGTAGTGAGGGCAGACTTTTTTGTACTGGTCCCACGTGGGAGTCAAACCCCCGACACTGACGTTGCAAACACCATGCACTACCAACTGAGCCACTGGGGACCCTGTAGCGCTGCAAACACCATGCACTACCAACTGAGCCACTGGGGACCCTATACTCCTGGGGACCCTATACTCCTAAACACCATGTACTACTAACTGAGCCACTGGGGACACTATACTCCTGCAAACACCATGCACTACCAACTGAGCCACTGGGGACCCTGTAGCCCTGCAAACACCATGTACTACCAACTGAGCCACTGGGGACCCTATACTCCTGTAAACACCATGCACTACTAACTGAGCCACTGGGGACTCTATACTCCTGTAAACACCATGTACTACTAACTGAGCCACTGGGGACACTATACTCCTGTAAACACCATGTACTACTAACTGAGCCACTGGGGACCCTATACTCCTGTAAACACCATGTACTACTAACTGAGCCACTGGGGACCCTATACTCCACCATGTAAAACTGAGCCACTGGGGACCCTACTAAACACCATAACTAACTGAGCCACTGGGGACCCTATACTCCTGTAAACACCATGTACTACTAACTGAGCCACTGGGGACCCTATACTCCTGTAAACACCATGTACTACTAACTGAGCCACTGGGGACCCTATACTCCTGGTACCCTGAGCCACTGGGGACCCTATACCTGTAAACACCATGTACTACTAACTGAGCCACTGGGGACTACTAACTACTCCTATAAAAACACCATGTACTACTAACTGAGCCACTGCCACTGTAAACACCATGGAGCCACTGGGGACCCTACTCCTGTAAACACCATGTACTACTAACTGAGCCACTGGGGACCCTATACTCCTGTAAACACCATGTACACTGACCAACTGAAACACCATGCCACTGAGCCACTGGGGACCCTATACTCCTGTAAACACCATGTACTACCAACTGAGCCACTGGGGACCCTATACTCCTGTAAACACCATGTACTACTAACTGAGCCACTGGGGACACTATACTCCTATAAACACCATGTACTACTAACTGAGCCACTGGGGACACTATACTCCTGTAAACACCATGTACTACTAACTGAGCCACTGGGGACACTATACTCCTGTAAACACCATGTACTACTAACTGAGCCACTGGGGACCCTATACTCCTGTAAACACCATGTACTACCAACTGAGCCACTGGGGACACTATACTCCTGTAAACACCATGTACTACTAACTGAGCCACTGAGGACCCTATACTCCTGTAAACACCATGTACTACTAACTGAGCCACTGGGGACACTATACTCCTATAAACACCATGTGCTACTAACTGAGCCACTGGGGACACTATACTCCTGTAAACACCATGTACTACTAACTGAGCCACTGGGGACACTATACTCCTGTAAACACCATGTACTACCAACTGAGCCACTGGGGACACTATACTCCTGTAAACACCATGTACTACTAACTGAGCCACTGGGGACCCTATACTCCTGTAAACACCATGCACTACCAACTGAGCCACTGGGGACCCTATACTCCTGTAAACACCATGTACTACCAACTGAGCCACTGGGGACCCTATACTCCTGTAAACACCATGTACTATTAACTGAGCCACTGGGGACTATACTCCTATAAACACCATGTACTACTAACTGAGCCACTGGGGACCCTATACTCCTATAAACACCATGTACTACTAACTGAGCCACTGGGGACCCTATACTCCTGTAAACACCATGTACTACTAACTGAGCCACTGGGGACCCTATACTCCTGTAAACACCATGTACTACTAACTGAGCCACTGGGGACACTATACTCCTGTAAACACCATGTACTACTAACTGAGCCACTGGGGACACTATACTCCTATAAACACCATGTACTACTAACTGAGCCACTGGGGACCCTATACTCCTATAAACACCATGTACTACTAACTGAGCCACTGGGGACACTATACTCCTGTAAACACCATGTACTACTAACTGAGCCACTGGGGACCCTATACTCCTGTAAACACCATGTACTACTAACTGAGCCACTGGGGACTCTATACTCCTGTAAACACCATGTACTACTAACTGAGCCACTGGGGACCCTGTAGCGCTGCAAACACCATGCACTACCAACTGAGCCACTGGGGACCCTATACTCCTGCAAACACCATGCACTACCAACTGAGCCACTGGGGACCCTGTAGCCCTGCAAACACCATGTACTACCAACTGAGCCACTGGGGACCCTATACTCCTGTAAACACCATGCACTACTAACTGAGCCACTGGGGACTCTATACTCCTGTAAACACCATGTACTACTAACTGAGCCACTGGGGACACTATACTCCTGTAAACACCATGTACTACTAACTGAGCCACTGGGGACCCTATACTCCTGTAAACACCATGTACTACTAACTGAGCCACTGGGGACCCTATACTCCTGTAAACACCATGTACTACTAACTGAGCCACTGGGGACCCTATACTCCTGTAAACACCATGCACTACCAACTGAGCCACTGGGGACCCTATACTCCTGCAAACACCATGCACTACCAACTGAGCCACTGGGGACCCTGTAGCCCTGCAAACACCATGTACTACCAACTGAGCCACTGGGGACCCTATACTCCTGTAAACACCATGCACTACTAACTGAGCCACTGGGGACTCTATACTCCTGTAAACACCATGTACTACTAACTGAGCCACTGGGGACACTATACTCCTGTAAACACCATGTACTACTAACTGAGCCACTGGGGACCCTATACTCCTGTAAACACCATGTACTACTAACTGAGCCACTGGGGACCCTATACTCCTGTAAACACCATGTACTACTAACTGAGCCACTGGGGACCCTATACTCCTGTAAACACCATGTACTACTAACTGAGCCACTGGGGACCCTATACTCCTGTAAACACCATGTACTACTAACTGAGCCACTGAGGACCCTATACTCCTGTAAACACCATGTACTACTAACTGAGCCACTGGGGACACTATACTCCTATAAACACCATGTACTACTAACTGAGCCACTGAGGACCCTATACTCCTGTACTACTAACTGAGCCACTGAGGACCCTATACTCCTGTAAACACCATGCACTACCAACTGAGCCACTGGGGACCCTATACTCCTGTAAACACCATGTACTACCAACTGAGCCACTGGGGACCCTATACTCCTGTAAACACCATGTACTACTAACTGAGCCACTGGGGACACTATACTCCTGTAAACACCATGTACTACTAACTGAGCCACTGGGGACCTATACTCCTATAAACACCATGTACTACTAACTGAGCCACTGGGGACCCTATACTCCTGTAAACACCATGTACTACTAACTGAGCCACTGGGGACACTATACTCCTGTAAACACCATGTACTACTAACTGAGCCACTGGGGACCCTATACTCCTGTAAACACCATGTACTACCAACTGAGCCACTGGGGACACTATACTCCTGTAAACACCATGTACTACTAACTGAGCCACTGAGGACCCTATACTCCTGTAAACACCATGTACTACTAACTGAGCCACTGGGGACACTATACTCCTATAAACACCATGTGCTACTAACTGAGCCACTGGGGACACTATACTCCTGTAAACACCATGTACTACTAACTGAGCCACTGGGGACACTATACTCCTGTAAACACCATGTACTACCAACTGAGCCACTGGGGACACTATACTCCTGTAAACACCATGTACTACTAACTGAGCCACTGGGGACCCTATACTCCTGTAAACACCATGCACTACCAACTGAGCCACTGGGGACCCTATACTCCTGTAAACACCATGTACTACCAACTGAGCCACTGGGGACCCTATACTCCTGTAAACACCATGTACTATTAACTGAGCCACTGGGGACTATACTCCTATAAACACCATGTACTACTAACTGAGCCACTGGGGACTATACTCCTATAAACACCATGTACTACTAACTGAGCCACTGGGGACCCTATACTCCTATAAACACCATGTACTACTAACTGAGCCACTGGGGACCCTATACTCCTGTAAACACCATGTACTACTAACTGAGCCACTGGGGACACTATACTCCTGTAAACACCATGTACTACTAACTGAGCCACTGGGGACACTATACTCCTATAAACACCATGTACTACTAACTGAGCCACTGGGGACACTATACTCCTATAAACACCATGTACTACTAACTGAGCCACTGGGGACCCTATACTCCTATAAACACCATGTACTACTAACTGAGCCACTGGGGACACTATACTCCTGTAAACACCATGTACTACTAACTGAGCCACTGGGGACCCTATACTCCTGTAAACACCATGTACTACTAACTGAGCCACTGGGGACACTATACTCCTGTAAACACCATGTACTACTAACTGAGCCACTGGGGACCCTATACTCCTGTAAACACCATGTACTACTAACTGAGCCACTGGGGACCCTATACTCCTGTAAACACCATGTACTACTAACTGAGCCACTGGGGACCCTATACTCCTGTAAACACCATGTACTACTAACTGAGCCACTGGGGACACTATACTCCTATAAACACCATGTAAAACTGAGCCACTGGGGACACTACTAATAAACACCATGTACTACTAACTGAGCCACTGGGGACCCTATACTCCTATAAACACCATGTACTACTAACTGAGCCACTGGGGACCCTATACTCCTGTAAACACCATGTACTACTAACTGAGCCACTGAGGACACTATACTCCTGCAAACACCATGTACTACTAACTGAGCCACTGGGGACCCTATACTCCTGTAAACACCATGCACTACCAACTGAGCCACTGGGGACCCTATACTCCTGTAAACACCATGTACTACTAACTGAGCCACTGGGGACCCTATACTCCTGTAAACACCATGTACTACTAACTGAGCCACTGGGGACCCTATACTCCTGTAAACACCATGTACTACTAACTGAGCCACTGGGGACCCTATACTCCTGTAAACACCATGTACTACTAACTGAGCCACTGGGGACACTATACTCCTGTAAACACCATGTACTACTAACTGAGCCACTGAGGACCCTATACTCCTGTAAACACCATGTACTACTAACTGAGCCACTGGGGACCCTATACTCCTGTAAACACCATGTACTACCAACTGAGCCACTGTGGACCCTGTACCCCTGACAAATATTATGTGCGTAAACCTATTTAGCATAGAGTTCGACTTGACATTTTGTTGCCCACTTTTGGAGCGATTCAGAAAAATAGGAAAACCCGAAGTCCTCATAGGAGAGTCCGCACCTCACTGTCTGTGTGGAACAAATATCTGTTTCCTTGGTAACCAGAATTCATTATTACTCTTCCAGTATCTTTCGGTTTTTAGAGTAAATATGACTCGTTTTCCTCCAAATGAATTCTGCCGATACTGTCGCTCTGAGAAGAACACTAATGTCACGATCGTTGTTGTGATCATACTCAGACCAAAGCGCAGCGTGGAATCGGTTCGACATCTTTTAATTTTAAGGAGAACCGAACAACTAAACAATAAAGAATAACCGATACGTGACGTTCTGTAGAGCTCACAGGCATCAACACAAAAACAAGATCCCACAAAAACCCAGTTGGAAAAGCTGCCTAAATAAGATCCCCAATCAGAGACAACGATAGACAGCTGCCTCTGATTGGGAACCATAACAGGCCAACATAGAAATACAAAAACTAGAGTGCCCAACCTAGTCACCTAACCAAATTAGAGAATAAAAGGCTCTCTAAGGTCAGGCCTTGACAACTAAGGGATGGGATGGGGGTTGGCATTATCGTCAGGGAGCCTGTACACTGTGTTCATAAAACATTTCCTATCACAGGATTTTGGGACGATGTAGGAACATGAAACCTGTGACATAAATATTGTATATTGTAGTGGGAAGCTAGATTTAGTCATGTCTGAGCCATATAGTAGAAACTCATGAGCACATAACACAATATAACACAAACACACTGGTCCTTATATAGTGCACAACTTCTGGCCAGAGGGAGGGAGAAAGGATTGATTTTCATAAAGTTGGAACAAAGCCCAGATCTCGGGCCCTGCACACACACACACACGCACACAGTAGTCGGGGCCTTACCCAGTGGTGGTTTGGATAGGGGCCAGCACAGCTCCAAATATAGGACTTCAGTCCTCTGATTTAGTGTTAATTAACTGAGTTTTATTGTGTAATTACCTTCGCATTAGACCAGGTTATGATGTAGTTCACTGGAGGGTTATGCCGGTGGAGACAGAGGCTTGAACTCCATGTGTTTTGTGTGTGTGAAACAGTTTGACGTTTTTTTTGAGACAGGGTCTCACACTCTCACACACACACACTCACTCACTCACACACACTCTCTCTCTCTCTCTCTCTCTCTTTTTTGTCACTCTCTCTTTCGCTGTAATTTGTTTGTGTTTGTATACCTCAGATTATAACGGTGTGTGTGTGTTTCCAGGTGAGAGGAGGACAGTGGTGTCCTGTATGAGGCTGGTCAATAAAAGCATGACTCTGGTGAATGACAGCCTCTGCCAACCAGAGAACAGGCCGTTACCCCAAGTACGACGCTGCAACTCACACCCCTGCCAGTACAGGTGAGACACACTTCAAACACAAGCACATGCACACATACACTTATAATCGTGGGTTTCCACACACACTGTATCAGGAATAGTTGAATGAGAAACAGGATGATGAAAAGAGTGCATCATCCTGTTTCTGAGTGATTATAAAAAACAGCTCCATTGAGTTGAATTGGCTGTAGAAGGAGGATCCAGAATACTGTGCAGTGGAGTGCCTGTCAGCGTGCACAGTGGGATTGTTTCATGTCCTACTCAGGCAGAGTTTTACATTAGAGGAACTTGCAGCAAGGAATGTTTCTGAGCTGTACCGCTGATGCATTTAAACCAGACCACTGATCTCTCTGTTCAAAGATACGGGGCTGTATCTCAAATGGCACCCTATTCCATATATAGTGCCCTACTTCTATAGGGCACTGGTCAAATTAGTGCACTATATAGGGAATAGGGTGCGAGATGTGCGTGGTTTAAAGTGCCTTATTACCTTATCCACATAAAAGGCAGAGTGCCGTCTGGCCTATTGAACCGGCCTCACACTGACTCCCACTAATGTACTTGTATATCACTCAAACTTCAGGGTAGAGAATTCTGTTGTCGCTTTGAACTAGCTCACCTGATTCACCGAAACATGGTCTTGATAAGTAGTTGACAAGTTGAATCAGGTGTGCTAGCTCAGGAATGGTTCAAATACATAGAACGACTGGAGTTCCCCAGGAGAGCCATTCCACTTCCTCCCTCTTCAGCTCACACCGAGACAAGCAACTGGGACCTCTGCCTCACAGATTCATGTGACTGCCCTCCTGAAATGTTTTTAGTCAGTTGTGCCACCAAAAAGCTGGCTATTAGTCAATGTGAGTGGGCACATTTCAGGCTGAGGAGTGAGGCTACAAATCCCCTCATGTTACACTCACTGAACTGTGGTTTCACTCTGTCTAGATTTTAGCCTCTAGAATCGAGATTCTAAAGATTCTAGAATTCTATTTTCTAGCTGGTAAGTTGAGCACGGGGTTCCTTATTTCTGTTCATTTAACTTTATTTAAATTGAAAAATATTCCTTTCAAATTCTTTTTGAGTGTATTCTGTCAATACGGTGCTGACTTTATACGACAGCCCACATAGACATTGTATATATTTTTGGGGAACAGAAAAAGGACCTGCCCCACTATATTCCCTATAGTGTACTACATGTGACCCAGGCCCGGTCAAAAGTAGTGCACTATGCTGTATCGGGAGTAGGGTGCCGTTTGGGACGTAGCCAAAGACTCCCTGTATTTGGACCCAGTCCAGTTATACGTTTCTAAGACATACATTGATGTGGATATATTTTGCAGTCTCTTAGCCCCTGTCCCCTTTGCATCCATTCAGTGGATCAGTCAGCTGCATCTCTACCATATAGGCAGGACTTGTTAGGTACAGACAAATATAGAATGGAAGTGGACAGTATTAGGACGTTGCTGTAAAGAAAGGAAGAGGAGGAGGGATAAAAGACATGGACATGGAAGCAGAACACACACACATTCACACACATACACAGTAAGACAGACAGAGAGACAGGCGGACAGACAGAGAGACAGACAGAGAGACAGACAGAGAGAGAGACAGAGAGACAGACAGAGAGACAGGCAGACAGACAGAGGGACAGACAGAGAGAGAGACAGAGAGACAGACAGAGAGACAGGCGGACAGACAGAGAGACAGACAGAGAGAGAGACAGAGAGACAGACAGAGAGACAGGCGGACAGACAGAGAGACAGACAGATGGACAGACAGACTGGGACCTCTCCATCTAGTTTATTACTACATCACCTGAAAAATAGAGGCCCAGTTTTCCAGAGGCCCCAGGTGCTTGGCTGTAACTCTTTATGACCTAATTTCACCAGGCCTGGTGCTGTTAACCCCAAACCCCAAACTCTGTCACATCTGCAGGGTAATGTTCATCAGGCATCAATTGGAAGAAGATGTTCTGAAGCTGCTGCCTTGGCAAGTACTAATGGGGATCCATAATAAACCCCAGGAAGAGTAGCTGCTGCCTTGGCAGGAACTAATGGGGATCCATAACAAACCCCAGGAAGAGTAGCTGGTGTCTTGGCAGGAACTAATGGGGATCCATAATAAACCCCAGGAAGAGTAGCTGGTGTCTTGGCAAGTACTAATGGGGATCCATAATAAACCCCAGGAAGAGTAGCTGCTGCCTTGGCAAGTACTAATGGGGATCCATAATAAACCCCAGGAAGAGTAGCTGCTGCCTTGGCAAGTACTAATGGGGATCCATAATAAACCCCAGGAAGAGTAGCTGCTGCCTTGGCAAGTACTAATGGGGATCCATAATAAACCCCAGGAAGAGTAGCTGCTGCCATGGCAAGTACTAATGGGGATCCATAATAAACCCCAGGAAGAGTAGCTGCTGCCTTGGCAAGTACTAATGGGGATCCATAATAAACCCCAGGAAGAGTAGCTGCTGCCGTGGCAAGTACTAATGGGGATCCATAATAAACCCCAGGAAGAGTAGCTGCTGCCTTGGCAAGTACTAATGGGGATCCATAATAAACCCCAGGAAGAGTAGCTGGTGTCTTGGCAAGTACTAATGGGGATCCATAATAAACCCCAGGAAGAGTAGCTGCTGCCTTGGCAAGTACTAATGGGGATCGATAATAAACCCCAGGAAGAGTAGCTGGTGTCTTGGCAAGTACTAATGGGGATCCATAACAAACCCCAGGAAGAGTAGCTGCTGCCGTGGCAAGTACTAATGGGGATCGATAATACACCCCAGGAAGAGTAGCTGGTGTCTTGGCAAGTACTAATGGGGATCCATAATAAACCCCAGGAAGAGTAGCTGCTGCCTTGGCAAGTACTAATGGGGATCCATAATAAACCCCAGGAAGAGTAGCTGCTGCCTTGGCAAGTACTAATGGGGATCCATAATAAACCCCAGGAAGAGTAGCTGCTGCCTTGGCAAGTACTAATGGGGATCCTTAATAAATACAAATGCAAATCATCTCTCTCTCTCTTACTTTCCCTCTCTCTGCCTCTTTATCTTTCTCCCCCTCCCTCCCCCTCTCTCTCCTCTCCCCCTCTCCACATCTATCTCTCTCTCCAGGTGGGTGACAGGGGAGTGGGGCCAGTGCTCGGTGACGTGTGGGAAGGGTCTCCAGCTGCGTGAGGTGGGCTGTGTGTACCAGCTGCAGAACGGATCCCTTATCCACACACGGGACTTGTACTGCCAGGGGGGCAAACCCCCCGCCCTGCAGGGCTGCGAGGGACGCCACTGCCTCACTGCCTGGGAGGCCTCTGAGTGGTCCAAGGTCTGTTGTGGTAGGGGTTGGGTGTGTGCTTGTCTATGCGACTATTCGTGAATGCGTGTTTGAGTGTTTCCGCACATCTGTGTGTGTCCACGTGTTTATGCGAGTTCCCGTGTGAGTGAGACACAGAGAGAGAAATAGTAAACCACTTACTTCCCTCAAAGTTTGATGCAGAATCATGTAGGAGCAGCGCTGCAGTAGTACTGCATAATATAGACATCTGTCACCCCATCCCCCCCTCTCTCTCTTCCCTTGCTCCACTGAAGAGGAGGTAGAGTGGGTTGGAGAGGGGAGCTAATGAACCACCACAGGAGGCTTCTATAATGAGTAACACTCTGCCCTCTCTCTCTCTCGCTCCCTCTCACACACTCTCTCTATCCTCATATTTCTTTTCACTAATTTTCCTCCCTCTCTTTTTCCTGACATCACTCTAACCTCGCTCCCCCTCTTCCTCTCCCTCTCCTCCTCCACCTCACACTCCTCCTCTCACCTCCACTCCTTTTCTCATCCTTTTCCATCCCCTCTCTTCCCTCTCTACTGTAATTATTTTCCTTCCTCCCTCTTTCATGTTCCCTTTTCTCTCCTCTATATGTCCCTTCCCTTTGTCCCTCTCCCTCAACTCCAATGTTTCCCTCTCTCCCTTTCCCTCGTCTCCATCTCCCTTCTTCATCTCCCTCCCTCTCTCCCTCGTCTCCATCTCCCTCCCTCTCTCCCTTTCCCTCGTCTCCATCTCCCTTCTCCATCTCCCTCCCTCTCTCCCCACCTTTTCTTCCCTACCTCCTCTCTCTTCTTCCCTCCCTCCCTCCCCTGGTCTCCCTCCCTCCCCTGGTCTCCATCTCCCTTCTCCCTCCCTCCCCTGGTCTCCCTCCCTCCCTCCCCTGGTCTCCCTCTCCCTTCTCCCTCCCTCCCCTGGTCTCCCTCCCTCCCCTGGTCTCCCTCTCCCTTCTCCCTCCCTCCCTCCCCTGGTCTCCCTCCCTCCCTCCCCTGGTCTCCCTCCCTCCCTCCACTGGTCTCCCTCCCCTCCCTCCACTGGTCTCCCTGGTCTCCCTCCCTCCCTCCCCTGGTCTCCCTCCCTCCCTCCACTGGTCTCCCTCTCCCTTCTCCCTCCCTCCCCTGGTCTCCCCCTCCCTCCCTCCACTGGTCTCCCTCTCCCTTCTCCCTCCCTCCCCTGGTCTCCCTCCCTCCCTCCCCTGGTCTCCCTCTCCCTTCTCCCTCCCTCCCTCCCTCCCCTGGTCTCCCTCCCTCCCCTGGTCTCCCTCCTGGTCTCCCTCCCTCCCTCCCCTGGTCTCCCTCCCTCCCTCCCCTGGTCTCCCTCCCTCCCCTGGTCTCCCTCCCTCCCCTGGTCTCCCTCCCTCCCCTGGTCTCCCTCCCTCCCCTGGTCTCCCTCTCCCTTCTCCCTCCCTCCTCTCCCCAGTGTTCTTCAGACTGTGGCAGTGGGGTCCGTCGGAGGACAGTGAGGTGCACCAACCCCCAGGGGAACTGTGACCCCCTCTCTCAGCCTGCTGACCAGGAGCCCTGTGAGGACCACTCCAAATGTTACGAGTGGAAGACTGGGGACTGGTCCAAGGTATGGGCCATACACACACATAAATGACACACACACACACACACACTCTCTTTTTAATCAAATATCTATTTACAGAGATCTCCCATGTGGAGAGGACTCTAACCCCGGATGCCCCCTTCCAATGGATTAATCCCTCCCTGTGACACAGCGGTGTAGGTGATGCCAACATGGTGCTAACACTGTGCCAGTCCTGATGTGGGCATCTTGACAGATAGCCTGACTGCCTCACTGTCTGACTGCATTCTCAATGGCAAACTATTCCCTTTATAGTGCACGCATACAGGCAGGCAGGCAGGCAGGCAGGCAGGCAGGCAGGCCCACACACACACACACACACACACACACACACACACACACACACACACACACACACACACACACACACACACACACACACACACACACACACACACACACACACACACACACACACACACACACACACACACACACTTTCTCTCTCTCTCTCTACTAGAGGAATGAATTAAGGCACCGTGGCCCTCACACCTTCCCAGCCACCAGTCTTTCTTCCCATCTGTCTAACTAGGGCAGGGCAATAGCAACAGGCTCAAATCCATTTCAATTCTTGTGGATGAGAATGAACATGGGGAGTGTAGTTTAATTCCTGAAATGTAATTGACCTTGTCTGCTGTGGCTGGATGTGAGGGGACAGGTGTCAACCTATTGCTGTACTCGTACTACACACAGACACATGAAGGAACACACACACACACACACACACACACACACACACACACACACACACACACACACACACACACACACACACACACACACACACACACACACACACACACACACACACACACACACACACACACACACACACACACACACACACACACACACACACACACACACACACAGTAAAGTCCTCAGACCGGGATGGTACATACAAGCAAACCTCCTTATTAACACTTTGAACTACAGTAGGCACCAGTCGGCTATTCTGGATCTGCGTCCCAAATGGCACTCCTTTTGACATTTGCCATTTGGGATTCATCCTCCGAGCTGAACTATACTCTCGTCTGCTGGGCTCTGCTGTGGGCAAAAACCCTCCATTTACAAAACATGTTCACTAATCATTCTGTTTGTTTGCTTGTATCTTTAGAGATCATTTCAAAACTGAGAGTTCAGGATGAATGAAAGCTCTGAGTCATACTCGTGAAATACTGTCTGATATACCACCTCTGTCAGCCAATCAGCATAGTGATTTTAGGGATGGTGACAGTACTGGCTAGTTGTATGTCAAAAATGTCTTAATGGTTAGGGTACGTCATTATCACACCGTTGTTAAAGCACTGTATTCAGCCAGTTCAATATAATAAAGACTACTTCACCTCAAAGCACATGGAAGTGATTTGCATTGTATGGAGGTAATCCTGATGAACCCCAGTTCCACTAGTTACACTAGTGTTATCTGACAGTCTTTGTCAAATCTCTCCTTGATGAACCCCAGTTCCAACTGAGTTACACTAGTGTTATCTGACAGTCTTTGTCAAATCTCTCCTTGATGAACCCCAGTTCCAACTTAGTTACACTAGTGTTATCTGACAGTCTTTGTCAAATCTCTCCTTGATGAACCCCAGTTCCAACTGAGTTACACTAGTGTTATCTGACAGTCTTTGTCAAATCTCTCCTTGATGAACCCCAGTTCCAACTGAGTTACACTAGTGTTATCTGACAGTCTTTGTCAAATGAACCCCAGTTCCAACTCACTAGTGTTATCTGATGAAATCTCTCATTTCCAACTTAGTTACACTAGTGTTATCTGACAGTCTTTGTCAAATCTCTCCTTGATGAACCACAATTCCAACTTAGTTACACAGTGATTTGACAGTCTTTGTCAAATCACCTTTTCCATTGATTCCAGCATTGGCTAATTCAACTAATCAAGGGCCTGATGATTAGTTGCCCAGTCAAATCTAGTGTGTTAGTTTGCTGGTAAAATCAAATAAGTGAAAAGGCTGGGTTGTACTCGAGGAACGGTCTTGGAAACAGGTTTACCGAACTGAAAATCTACAGTGCATCTCCATTTCCCAATCGTACAAACTGAGTCAGTCTGTTTTTGACATGCATGTAATTGATCATATGAAGTGTCATGTTCAGCTGCCTGATACAGGTGTAACAGTATAATTTTAAACCGTCCCCTCGCGCGAACCAGGGACCTTCTGCACACATCAACAACAATCACCCACGAAGCATCGTTACCCATCACTCCACAATAGCCGCGGCCCTTGCAGAGCAAGGGGAACTACTACTTCAAGGTCTCAGAGCAAGTGACGTAACCGATTGAAACGCTATTTAGCGCACACCGCTAACTAAGCTAGCCGTTTCACATCCGTTACACAGGGTCAGATCTTATTTCCCCATTCTAACGGTTAAGGTTGGGATCGGGGAGAATGCAATCTAATCCTAGATCTGCAATTCTCTAGATCTACAATTGCCAATCTCGGGGTCACTACAGCAGGTCAGGGGGAGGACCATTACATTTCTCTCCCTGTGTGGAACTGGAGACAGTGAGTGTATGTTTCCCCCCAGGATGCTGAGGAAGGTGCGTCCACCCCTCTCCTCTGCCCATATTTAACTACAGATCTAGGATCAGATTGCTTTATTTCCAATCCAATCCATAACTGTTAGAATGTATCAGTGGCTCGAGACAACTTCTACCTATGATTCCACATGAGGGAATATACTTAAGTTTCTCCCTGAAACTGATCTAAGGTCTGTTTTGAGATTCTGTCCCTGATGCTTAAAGTAAGGATTTACAGGGTAAGCTTATCCTAGATCTGTAATGTCTACCTAGAGCTCTGTGAGGGGGCTGCGTGAGCACATCTGGTTCAGTCATCATCAGACAAGCTGGAGAACATCTGAAGGTTTTGTGTGTGTTTGTGTGTGTGCTGTCTGTCAGTGTGTGTGCAGACAGTGTAGACGCCATAGCCCAGTTCTCACTAACAGTAATCTCCACTAATCCTTCATCAG
The DNA here is from genome assembly GCF_021184085.1 of Oncorhynchus gorbuscha. Taxonomy (NCBI): domain Eukaryota; kingdom Metazoa; phylum Chordata; class Actinopteri; order Salmoniformes; family Salmonidae; genus Oncorhynchus; species Oncorhynchus gorbuscha. The sequence goes on from NC_060177.1 coordinate 10,114,320, forward strand.
AACATTCTAGAGGGGGTTTGTTAATCCAAACGGGCAATTATAGAGCTGCATTTTATTTTCTCCCCTTGTTTACACACACACACACACACACACACACACACACACACACACACACACACACACACACACACACACACACACACACACACACACACACACACACACACACACACACACACACACACACACACACACACACACACACACACACACACACACACACACACACACACTGTTAGTAGTAAGTATCACTTCATTCAGGAGCACTACAGCAAGGCAGTTAACCCCCAACAACTGCTCCCTGGGCTCCGATGACGTGGGAGTCACTGCCATATACAGTGCACTACCTTTGACCAGGGCCCATGCAGCTCTGTTCAAAAGTAGTGCACTATAAAGAGAATAGGGTGCTATTTGAGATGCACCTTACCTCACCATTCCCACTGAGAAGGAACTTCAGTCCGGCATTTAGACATTCTGACAGAGCTGCTGCCGGAATTCCTTTAATCTTCCCAAGGTGATTTTTCCAGGTACACAACACCTGTGTGTTCCAAATGGCACCCTATTCCTATATAGTGCACTACTTTTATTCAGGGCCCCATTGGGCTCTGTTCAAAAGTAGTGCACTACTGTAAGTAACAGGGTGCTATTTGGGACTCAGACATTGACTACTGTTCCTCTACCTCCACATATTGTAACATACTTTTTAAAAGGGCTTTTAAATGAAAGCCACCCGACACTGACCTTTCCCTGTTAACACACCTAGTAGAGGAGCCTCTGATCGGACTGTCAGGTGTTCTGTAATGGAGCTGGGAGAGAGCTGGGGATGGAGCTGGGAGAGAGCTGGGGATGGAGATGGGAGAGAGCTGGGGATGGAGCTGGGAGAGAAGTGGGGATGGAGATGGGAGAGAGCTGGGGATGGAGATGGGAGAGAGCTGGGAGAGAGCTGGGGATGGAGATGGGAGAGAGCTGGGGATGGAACTGGGAGAGAGCTGGGATAGAGCTGGGGATGGAGATGGGAGAGAGCTGGGGATGGAGATGGGAGAGAGCTGGGGATGGAACTGGGAGAGAGCTGGGATAGAGCTGGGGATGGAGATGGGAGAGAGCTGGGGCTGGAGATGGGAGAGAGCTGGGGATGGAACTGGGAGAGAGCTGGGATAGAGCTGGGGATGGAGATGGGAGAGAGCTGGGGATGGAGATGGGAGAAAACTGTGGATGGAGATGGGGATGGAGCTGGGAGAGAGCTGGGGATGGAGATGGGAGAGAGCTGGGGATGGAGCTGGGAGAGAGCTGGGGATGGAGATGGGAAAAAGCTGTGGATGGAGATGGGGATGGAGCTGGGAGAGAGCTGGGGGATGGAGATGGGAGAGAGCTGGGGATGGAGATGGGAGAAAGCTGTGGATGGAGATGGGGATGGAGCTGGGAGAGAGCTGGGGATGGAACTGGGAGAGAGCTGGGGGATGGAGATGGGAGAGAGCTGGGGATGGAGCTAGGGATGGAGATGGGAGAAAGCTGTGGATGGAGATGGGGATGGAGCTGGGAGAGAGCTGGGGATGGAACTGGGAGAGAGCTGGGGATGGAGATGGGAGAGAGCTGGGGATGGAGATGGGAGAAAGCTGTGGATGGAGATGGGAGAGAGCTGGGGATGGAGATGGGAGAGAGCTGGGGATGGAGATGGGAGAGAGCTGGGAGAGCGCTGGGGATGGAGCTGGGAGAGAACCGGGGATGGAGCTGGGAGAGAGCTGGGGATGGAGCTGGGAGAGAGCTGGGGATGGAGATGGAGATGGGAGAGAGCTTGGGATGGAGCTGGGAGAGAGCTGGAGATGGAGATGGGAGAGAGCTGGGGATGGAGATGGGAGAGAGCTGGGGATGGAGATGGGAGAGAGGTGGGAATGGAGATGGGAGAGAGCTGGGGATGGGGCTGGGAGAGAGCTGGGGATGGAGCTGGGAGAAAGCTGGGGATGGAGCTGGGGAAGATGGGGCTGGGAGAGAGCTGGGGATGGAGCTGGGGAAGATGGGGTTGGGAGAGAGCTGGGGAAGATGGGGCTGGGAGAGAGCTGGGGATGGAGCTGGGGAAGATAGGGCTGGGAGAGAGCTGGGGAAGATGGGGCTGGGAGAGAGCTGGGGAAGATGGGGTTGAGGGAGAGCTGGGGATGGAGCTGGGGAAGATGGGGCTGGGAGAGAGCTGGGGATAGGGCTGGGGAAGATGGGGCTGGGAGAGAGCTGGGGAAGATGGGGCTGGGAGAGAGCTGGGGAAGATGGGGCTGGGAGAGAGCTGGGAGAGAGCTGGTGAAGATGGGGCTGGGAGAGAGCTGGGAATGGAGCTGGGGAAGCTGGGGATGGAGCTGGGGATGGAGCTGGGAGAGAGCTGGGAGAGAGCTGGGGATAGGGCTGGGAGAGAGCTGGGGATAGGGCTGGGAGAGAGCTGGGGATAGGGCTGGAGAGAGCTGGGGATAGGGCTGGGAGAGAGCTGGGGATAGGGCTGGGGGAGCTGGGGATGGAGCTGGGAGAGAGCTGGGGGAGATGGGGATAGGGCTGGGGGAGATGGGGCAGGGACAGAGCTGGGGATGGGGCTGGGGAAGAAAGCTGGGAATGGGGGAGAGAGCTGGGGATGGGTTTCACTTTCCAACATTCCACCGATTTTCTGTCTGAAAATGTCTATGTCACGTACCTGATGAAAGGACGTTCAGGTGCCAGCGTCTTGGTCAGTTTCTCATTTTGGAAATCTAATAACAGGAAATAACTGTTGGACGCTATTTACTGCCAGGCTTATATCTGGTGTGTTGTTCTGACCCTGTGCTAATTGTGTTACTCCCCCCACCCTCTAACCATCCTGAATGTATTACCTAATTTTCTCTCCTAATGATGTTAAAGGGGAATTCTGCAATTTAAAACTAATGACTCATGTAAGTGGTGGGGTGTCCATTGTTGTTGTTCTTTGAATCCCTGATTGCCCCTTTAAAGTCCTCAAATTACTCCTCTGTCCCACTCCCCCAACGCTGGACAATAAACTGACCGGCTCTCCTCATCTACTCTCTTCCCACCACTATCAGACCATAAGTCTATTAGCATGTCTTAGAATATCATTCAGATAAGCTGATGATTCAATTGTGGTGTTCTTGTGAGTTATGAGGAGGTCATGCCTCTAGGGATGTGGCTATGATATTAGAGCTAGGATGCATCCCAAACGCCAACCTGTTCCCTTTATAGTGAACTACTTTTCACCAAAGCCTTATGGGTTCTATAGGGGATAGGGTTTCATTTGGGATACAGATAAAGTCTTATGGGAGTGTTGCTATGATTGTGTCCCCATCAGCTTGTCTCCTAATGATGTTTCAGATAATGTTCTCTCTGTCTCTTTGTTTGTGTTTTCATTTGCTTGTTTGTGCAGTGGTGTGTGTGTGTGTGTTTATTTTATTTTATTTTATATATATATATATATATATATGCCATTTAGCAGACGCTTTTATCCAAAGTCATGTGTGCTACATTCTACGTATGGGTGGTCCCGCTTGTTTGTGAGCTAGTGTGTGTGTGTGTGTGTGTGTGTGTGTGTGTGTGTGTGTGTGTGTGTGTGTGTGTGTGTGTGTGTGTGTGTGTGTGTGTGTGTGTGTGTGTGTGTGTGTGTGTGTGTGTGTGTGTGTGTGTGTGTGTGTGTGTGTGTGTGTGTGTGTGTGTGTGTGTGTGTGTGTGTGTGTGTGTGTGTGTGTCTCCAGGGCCTTATCTCATAGACGTATCTCATTGTGATCATGTTCATCAGCGATAATGAAAGCTTGGTGAAAAAACCTTCTGAGAATCATTCTAAGTACCTATAGAGATGTGGGATCATGATAATCGGATTGTTTTTGAGCAATGTCAAGTCAACAAGTCCTTTGGTAGAACACCGGGCCGTTTACAATAGCTATTGAAATGGCTTCCACTAATTGCCTCTCTGTGAAGTGAATAGTAAATCCGCCTGCTTGAATCGAGGGCCTGGGAACCACTGATGTTCAGAGTTAATTATTGGACGAGGCTATAGCCGTTGGCTGCCAAGGCCTGTGTACAATGGGAATCCGTTGTCTGTCGCCTCTGGTGTTTCCGAGCTTAGAATATCAAAGTCCTCTTTCTTTGGCCCCATTCCATGTTGGTTTCTCCTAGCCCCTTACCTCCAGCTCCTACCTCCAGCTCCTACCTCCAGCTCCTACCTCCAGCCCCTTACCTCCAGCCCCTTACCTCCAGCCCCTTACCTCCAGCCCCTTACCTCCAGCTCCTACCTCCAGCCCCTTGCCTCCAGCTCCTACCTCCAGCCCCTTACCTCCAGCTCCTACCTCCAGCCCCTTACCTCCAGCTCCTACCTCCAGCTCCTACCTCCAGCCCCTTACCTCCAGCTCCTACCTCCAGCCCCTACCTCCAGCTCCTTACCTCCAGCTCCTACCTCCAGCCCCTTACCTCCAGCTCCTACCTCCAGCTCCTACATCCAGCCCCTTACCTCCAGCTCCTACCTCCAGCCCCTACCTCCAGCCCCTTACCTCCAGCTCCTACGTCCAGCCCCTTACCTCCAGCTCCTACCTCCAGCCCCTTACCTCCAGGTCCTACCTCCAGCCCCTTATCTCCAGCCCCTACCCCCAGCCCCTACCTCCAGCTCCTTATTCTAGCCTCTTCTCCAAGCCCCTTACCTCCAGCTCCTACCTCCAGCTCCTACGTCCAGCCCCTACCTCCAGCTCCTACCTCCAGGTCCTACCTCCAGCCCCTTACCTCCAGCCCCTACCCCCAGCCCATACCTCCAGCTCCTTATTCTAGCCTCTTCTCCAAGCCCCTTACCTCCAGCTCCTACCTCCAGCTCCTACCTCCGGCTCCTACCTCCAGCCCCTACCTCCAGCTCCTACCTCCAGCTCCTGCCTCCAGCCCCTACCACCAGCTCCTCTCTCCAGCCCCTACCTCCAGCCCCTTACCTCCAGCTCCTTATTCTAGCCTCTTCTCCAAGCCCCTTACCTCCAGCCCCTTCTCCAAGCCCTTTACCTCCACCCCCCTCTCCAAGCCCTTTACCCCCACCCCCCTCTCCAAGCCCTTTTACCTCCAGCCCCTTCTCCAAGCCCTTTACCTCCACCCCCTCTCCAAGCCCTTTACCTCCAGCCCCTTCTCCAAGCCGCTTACCTCCAGCCCCTTCTCCAAGCCCTTTACCTCCACCCCCTCTCCAAGCCCTTTACCCCCACCCCCTCTCCAAGCCCTTTTTCTCCAGCCCCTTCTCCAAGCCCTTTACCTCCACACCCCTCTCCAAGCCCTTTGCCTCCACCCCCTCTCCAAGCCCTTTACCTCCAGCCCCTTCTCCAAGCCCTTTACCTCCACCCCCTCTCCAAGCCCTTTACCTCCAGCCCCTTCTCCAAGCCCTTTACCTCCACCCCCTCTCCAAGTCCTTTACCTCCAGCCCCTTCTCCAAGCCCTTTACCTCCAGCCCCCACTCCAAGCCCCTTACCTCTACCCCACTCTCCATGCCCCTTACCTCCAGCCCCCTCTCCAAGCCCCTTATCTCCAGCCCCTCTCCAAGTCCCTTACGTCCAGCCCCTTTCCCAAGCCTCTTACCTCCACCCCCTCTCCAAGCCCTTTACATCCAGCCCCTTCTCCAAGCCCTTTACCTCCACCCCCTCTCCAAGCCCTTTACCTCCAGCCCCTTCTCCAAGCCCTTTACCTCCACCCCCCTCTCCAAGTCCTTTACCTCCAGCCCCTTCTCCAAGCCCTTTACCTCCACCCCCTCTCCAAGCCCTTTTCTCCAGCCCCTTCTCCAAGCCCTTTACCTCCACCCCCTCTCCAAGCCCTTTACCTCCATCCCCTTCTCCAAGCCCCTTACCTCCAGCCCCTTCTCCAAGCCCTTTACCTCCACCTCCCTCTCCAAGCCCTTTACCCCCACCCCCTCTCCAAGCCCTTTTTTCCAGCCCCTTCTCCAAGCCCTTTACCTCCACACCCCTCTCCAAGCCCTTTACCTCCACCCCCTTCTCCAAGCCCTTTACCTCCAGCCCCTTCTCCAAGCCCTTTACCTCCACCCCCTCTCCAAGCCCTTTACCTCCAGCCCCTTCTCCAAGCACTTTACCTCCACCCCCTCTCCAAGTCCTTTACCTCCAGCCCCTCTCCAAGCCCTTTACCTCCAGCCCCCTCTCCAAGCCCCTTACCTCTACCCCCTCTCCATGCCCCTTACCTCCAGCCCCTTCTCCAAGCCCCTTATCTCCAACCCCCTCTCCAAGCCCCTTACCTCCAGCCCCTTTTCCAAGCCTCTTACCTCCACCCCCTCTCCAAGCCCTTTACATCCAGCCCCTTCTCCAAGCCCTTTACCTCCAGCCCCTTCTCCAAGCCCTTTACCTCCACCCCCTCCCATGCCCCTTACCTCCAGCCCCCTCTCCAAGCCCCTTTATCTCCAGCCCCCTCTCCAAGCCCCTTACCTCCAGCCCCTTTTCCAAGCCTCTTACCTCCACCCCCTCTCCAAGCCCTTTACCTCCAGCCCCTTCTCCAAGCCCCTTCTCCCAAGCCCTTTACCTCCAGCCCCTTCTCCAAGCCCTTTACCTCCACCCCCTCTCCAAGCCCTTTACCTCCAGCCCCTTCTCCAAGCCCCTTACCTCCACCCCCTCTCCAAGCCCCTTACCTCCAGCCCCCTCTCCAAGCACATTACATCCAGCCCCCTCTCCAAGCCTCTTACCTCCATTCCTTTCTCCTTTCTCCAAGCCCCATACCTCCAGCCCCTTCACCAAGCCCTTTACCTCCACCCCCTCTCCAAGCCCTTTACATCCAGCCCCTTCTCCAAGCCCTTTACCTCCAGCCCCTTCTCCAAGCCCTTTACCTCCACCCCCTCTCCAAGCCCTTTACCTCCAGCCCCTTCTCCAAGCCCCTTACCTCCACCCCCCCCCTCTCCAAGCCCCTTACCTCCAGCCCCCTCTCCAAGCCCCTTACCTCCAGCCCCTTTTCCAAGCCTCTTACCTCCATTCCTTTCTCCTCCTTCTCCAAGCCCCATACCTCCAGCCCCTTCTCCAAGCCCTTTACCTCCACCCCCTCTCCAAGCCCTTTACATCCAGCCCCTTCTCCAAGCCCTTTACCTCCAGCCCCCTCTTCAAGCCCCTTACCTCCAGCCCCCTCTCCAAGCCATTTACCTCCACCCCCTCTCCAAGCCCTTTACCTCCAACCCCTTCTCCAAGCCCCTTACCTCCACTCCCCTCTCCAAGCCCCATACCTCCAGCCCCTTCTCCAAGCCCTTTACCTCCACCCCCTCTCCAAGCCCTTTACATCCAGCCCCTTCTCCAAGCCCTTTACCTCCAGCCCCCTCTCCAAGCCCCTTACCTCCAGCCCCCTCTCCAAGCCCCTTACCTCCAGCCCCTTTTCCAAGCCTCTTACCTCCATTCCTTTCTCCTTTCTCCAAGCCCCATACCTCCAGCCCCTTCTCCAAGCCCTTTACCTCCACCCCCCTCTCCAAGCCCTTTACATCCAGCCCCTTCTCCAAGCCCTTTACCTCCAGCCCCCTCTTCAAGCCCCTTACCTCCAGCCCCCTCTCCAAGCCATTTACCTCCACCCCCTCTCCAAGCCCTTTACCTCCAACCCCTTCTCCAAGCCCCTTACCTCCACTCCCCTCTCCAAGCCCCATACCTCCAGCCCCTTCTCCAAGCCCTTTACCTCCACCCCCTCTCCAAGCCCTTTACATCCAGCCCCTTCTCCAAGCCCTTTACCTCCAGCCCCCTCTCCAAGCCCCTTACTCCAGCCCCTCTCCAAGCCCTTTACCTCCACCCCCTCTCCAAGCCCTTTACCTCCAGCCCCTTTTCCAAGCCCCTTACCTCCACTCCCCTCTCCAAGCCCCTTACCTCCAGCCCCTTTTCCAAGCCTGTTACCTCCAGTCCTTTCTCCTTTCTCCAAGCCCCATACCTCCAGCCCCTTCTCCAAACCCTTTACCTCCACCCCCTCTCCAGGCCCCTTCCCTCCAGCCCCCTCTCCAAGCCCCTTACCTCCAGCCCCTTCTCCTATTCCTTTATCTCCAGCCCCCTCTCCAAGCCCCTTACCTCCAGACCCTTTTCCAAGCCTCTTACCTCCAGTCCTTTCCCCAAGCCCCATACCTCTTCGTTCTTCACAGATCTGATTGGTTTGGGTAGGTCTAAGCTATATGGTGATGGCTCCATCCCCTAAAAAGTCAAAGCGGTGGTCACACCTATACTGTTACTTATACCTATCTAGTCCTTTCAGATCTGTGATCACTGAAGAGATATGAGCTAGGGAAAGAGCCTGAGGACAGAGATGGATCTTAGCCTCAGAGCATATATTACTATTGACACGAAGCACTCTGACAGGGTATTTAGGACTCGTAAATCAGTCTATTCAAACATAGAACACAGCCTCCATCTGTAATTAGGCCTGTTTGGGATTATTTTACCACTAGTAAATACCACACTACACCTTTATCTGTTATTCAGGTATAGTCTCTTCTCACATTCAGTCATGAAGTGATTTTGCCCCCTATAAACAATAGGGATGTGTTTCCAATAGCACCATATTCCCTATATTAAGCACTTCTTCTGACCAGGGTACATAGGGCTCCGGTCACAAGTAGTACACTATATAGGGAGTAGGGTGCCATTTGGGATGCACACTAGGTCTATGGAAGATTACAATGACCTAAAATGTGAGGGGTAAACATATTAGGAAGTGATTATGTCCTAAAAAGTCTAGGACATAGACATGGAAGACTGTTACAAATGGCTCTCAATGTCAAAATACTTCCTCTCGAGTTTGGAAAAGAAAGTAACTCAAGTGATTGGATCTTTCCAGTGCTCGTCATCCTGTGGGAAGGGCCTGCAGTCCAGAGTGGTCCAATGTATGCACAGAGTGACAGGTCGCCACGGTAATGACTGCCCCGTGGTGTTCAGACCACCCACCTACCGGCCCTGTCACCAGGAGGCCTGCAATGACAAAGTCAACGTCAACACCATCACCTCCCCCAGATTAGGTAACATCGTTTGTGTGTGTGTGTGCTTGTGTGTGTGTGTGTTTTTGAGAGAGAGAGCAAGAGAGTGACAGAGAGAGAGAGACAGAAACAGACAGAGAAAGAGAGAGAGTGTGTGTGTGTGTGTGTGTGTGTGTGTGTGTGTGTGTGTGTGTGTGTGTGTGTGTGTGTGTGTGTGTGTGTGTGTGTGTGTGTGTGTGTGTGTGTGTGTGTGTGTGTGTGTGTGTGTGTGTGTGTGTGTGTGTGTGTACATGTGTGTGTGTACATGTGTGTGTGTACATGTGTGTGTACATGTGTGTGTACATGTGTGTGTACATGTGTGTACTGTGTTTCTCTGTCTGATGACGTGGCCCTGTTCCCCTGTTCCTCTCCAGCTGCTCTGACCTACAAGTGCACAGGAGACCAGTGGACTGTGTACTGCCGTGTGATCCGAGAGAAGAACCTGTGCCAGGACATGAGATGGTACCAGCGCTGCTGCGACACCTGCAGAGACTTCTACGCCAACAAAACACCCCGCAAGAGTTAATGATCAGAGCACTCACACACATACTGTACACAGACAGACACACACTTCACCTAGGGCTACGACTTTAGATGTTTCTGTAACACTTGACTTAAAGCTTGCGGGTGTAATGCTTTGTAAGTCGTTATAAGCATGAATGAGCCTTTATAATGTGTTATAATAAGGCTTATGATATGATATGTCTCTCTATGTATCAGCATATTAACCGACTCAAAATGTCTGTTATTTAGCCTGCTTCAGGAGATGATACTAATATATTGTAAGGGTCTCGTGGCAGGTCTTTATGCCGGCAGGCTTTAAGTAAAGAGTTACGGATGTTTTTTCTGAATTATTCATATTCTTATTATTAATTATAGGATATTACATTTTGGAGAAAAAGTGGAAATGAGTGCAGAGACCATTTCAAGTGGGATCATAAGCTTGCTGTTGTCATGAAGACTTGAAAACATTCTTTAACTTGTTTTATTGCTGTAAACCAAAGCGAGGGACTTCACAGTCTGGGGAGTCTCTCGGTGGGTAGCCTGTCACGTCAACGTTTGTTGTACAGTGTGATTTAACATTAGCGTTAACATATGTGATAACTCTTTATGTGGAAAGGTCATTGTTGTCAGATTGTCTATAGATGCTCAGTGAACTATCAGAACATGTCTGATTTTCAAATGCACACGCTGAATCTAATACAGCTAGGGAGGCTGAGTATGAGTAAATCTATGTTACTTGGAGCGGCAGGTAGCCTAGTGGTTAGAGCTTTGGGCCAGTAACTGAAAGGTTGCTGGATCAAATCCCTGAGCTGACAAGGTAAAAATCAGTTGTTCTGCCCCTGAGCAAGGCACTGTTCCCTGGGCCCTGAAGAAGTGGATGTGGATTAAGGCAGCCCCCCTCACCTCTCTGATTCAGAGGGGTTGTGTTAAATGCGGAAGACACATTTCAGTTGAATACATTCAGTTGAACAACTGACTAGGTTTCCCCCTTTCCCTTACTTACATAGATAGAATGTATGTACATCACAGGAGGCTGGTGAGGGGAGGACTGCTCATAATAATGGCTGGAATGGAGTGAATGGAATGGTATCAAATGTTTGATGTGTTTGAAACCATTCCATTTATTCCGTTCCATCCGTTAGTATGAGCCCATCCTTCCCAATTAAGGTGCCACCAGCCGCCTGTGACATACATACATTACTTACACACACGTACATTAAAAGACCTGTTAGGCCTTTGTTATTGCCTGTTAACAGAGGTGCAGTTGACATGAAATACATCTAAATGGTAGTTGGTACGTAGTCTGAGCATGTAGATCTGTAGGGGACTATCCAGATAAAGTGGGCCTGTATATTCTCTTGTGTTTAGTTCCGCTGGCCCTGTATTCACCAAGCCACTGGCTGGCCACTCACTAGACTGGGCCAAGAGACCTGGCTCGTGTTCATTAGGCACCAGATGGACTGAAACAGGTGGGGACTACTTGAACTTGTTCAATAAGAAACGCTCATTGTCTTTTTTCCGCTGCAACGTTTGAAAACTTTTCCCATTATGTGCTTTGATGAACATGACC
>NC_060177.1:10130337-10147837 GCF_021184085.1 Oncorhynchus gorbuscha
CAGTGGCAGGTACAGGGCTGCAGCTTTAATCCAGTGTTGTCCAGACCAGAAGAAATTGACAAGGGTCCTCTGAAGCTCTTGTATCAGACACTTTGGTGGCTGCAAAATCATCAGTCTGTGCCACAGGGTAGAGGCAGCAAGATTATTAGCTACCAGGACCCGTCCCCTATAAGACAGCTGGGGCAGCACCCATTTCCATCTTGACAGTCTGGCACACACTTTCTCCAATACACCCTCCCAGTTCTTTTTCTGAAAGACATCGGAGCCTAGAAAAACCCCCAAAGTCTTCATCCCACCTCTGCCCCACTGAAGCGTCCCTGGTAACCGTGGAACGGACCCTGTTTGAAGCCGACCTGCCCACAGCGCTTCACTCTTACCCCAATTGACTCTAGCTGAGGAGGCCCCCTCATACACCTTTAAAGCGTTTGAGAGAACCTTAACATCCTCACCCCCTGTAATAAAAACTATCACGTCATCTGCATACGCAGACAGTGGTATCGTGGGACCCTTCATTATACCTGGCACTGAGAAACCAGTAGGCTTCGCTCTTAAAAAACAAAGCATTGGTTCAATCGCCAGACTATATAACTGCCCTGAAATTGGGCATCCCTGCCTGATGCCCCTTTGGACAGGGATGGGGAAACTCAAATCGCCCCCCACCTTCACCATACACGAGGCCCCAGCATACAGTAAATTCATCCAAGACAAAAAGACATCCCCAAACCCAAAGGCTTTCATTGTTTTAAACAAGTACTGGTGGTCCACACGATCAAAAGCCTTCTCCTGATCCAAAGAAAGTAAACCCACATTTACATCAGACAGTTAACAAATGTTTAAAACATCTCTTATCAGAAACAAGTTGTCAACAATAGAGCGATCAGGTACACAGTAGGACTGGTCCTTGTGGATCAACAATCCCAGATACTCTTTCAACCTGTTTGAGAGACATTTAGAAACAATTTTGTATTCAGAGCACAGCAAAGCAACAGGTCTACAATTTTTTATGAGAGCCAAATCCCCCTTTTTTGGCAACAGTGAAAGCACCGCACGTTGACAAGATACAGGAAGAGAACCCTCATGAAAAGATTCACACAGCACTTCATAAAAATCCTCCCCAATAGACCCCCAAAGGTGCTTATAAAACTCAGATGGTAAACCATCGATGCCAGGGGCTCGGCCTGTTGAGAGCTGCATAACTGCTGTGGACAGCTCTTGCAGCGTAATGTCAGAGTCCAATGCGACTCTCTGCTCAGGTCCCAATTGAGGAAGACTGTGTAACAACTGTTCAGTACACAGAGAGTCGCAATCCTCCGCCTTATAGAGGGCCGAGTAGAAATCCATGGCATGTTGACGCATTTCCCTGTCATCCGTGGTCACCTTCCCATCAGGGAGACGAAGGCAGACCATCTGTTTACGTTGCAATATCGACTGTCCTAGGTTTTTTTAAAGCGCTAGGAGCATCCATATCCTCAAGGGAAGCGAAACGAGACCTAATCAAGGCACCCTTCACTCGTTCAAGTAGAAACAACCCGAGTTCATGTCTCTTGTCCTGTAAGTTCATGACTAGTCCAGTGTCGTTCTGAGTGAGCAGCTTCAATTTAATAGACTTGATGTCCTGTTCAAGGACCTTGATAGTCTCTTTAACTTCAATTTGAGACAGAGCAGTATACTGTTGACAAAATACTCGTATTTGGGCCTTCCCAACCTCCCACCATTGTCTCAAGGACTCAAAATTCCCTTTTGTAACCCTCCATTTTTCCCAAAACAACAAAAACCTGTCACAAAACATGACATCATGTAACAACTTAACATTAAAATACCAGTAAGGTGATGACCTTCGTGGACAGGACAAGTGAATATCAACAGTAACAATATGATGATCAGAGAAACCCACAGGAGTCATGGCACACTTTCCAACCCTACTACAGTATTGCTCAGATACATACAACCTGTCTAACCTTCCAACCCTACTAAAGTAGTGATCAGATACATACAACCTGTCTAACCTTCCAACCCTACTAGAGTAGTGATCAGATACATACAACCTGTCTAACCTTCCAACCCTACTAGAGTAGTGATCAGATACATACAACCTGTCTAACCTTCCAACCCTACTACAGTAGTGATCAGATACATACAACCTGTCTAACCTTCCAACCCTACTACAGTATTGCTCAGATACATACAACCTGTCTAACCTTCCAACCCTACTAGAGTAGTGATCAGATGCATACAACCTGTCTAACCTTCCAACCCTACTACAGTATTGCTCAGATACATACAACCTGTCTAACCTTCCAACCCTACTAGAGTAGTGATCAGATACATACAACCTGTCTAACCTTCCAACCCTACTAGAGTAGTGATCAGACATAACAACCTGTCTAACCCTGCTGCACTGACACGACCTTCATACATTTTTAACCATGTGCACTGCCTAACTTTCGCATTCCTTACTCTCCACACATCAGAAAGCTCAAACTCAGTTAACAGGCCAGATAGGCAAGTGTCTGACCGCAGGTGAGGTTCTTCAGCAGTAAAATCCACTGTACAGTTCCAGTCACCCCCTAAAACCATACACCCCTCTTGATGACACTGTCTTAAGGTTTCCTTTATTTGATCAAATACAGCGATACGCTCTGTACCCTCATTAGGAGCAGAAACATACAAAAACAACACAAAAAACCATAACATCCACCTTGACCAATAAAACCCAACCCTTGACATTCTCTGTTGTAGATACCACAGTCACCCCTAAGCCTGAGGAAAACAAGATGGCCACCCCAGCACTGAAATTAGTACCATGACTGAGTATATGCTGCCCCTCCCACCACATACCCCAGTCAACCTCATTTTCCTCATCACTATGTGTCTCCTGTAGGAAAACTACATTAAGCCTTTTGTTTTATTACTTCTAATACCCAAGTCCTCTTATTCCTGTCCCTTCCCCCATTAATACTGACAGAACCAACCCTTAGTACCTCCATGTAGAAAAGAGAAAGGAAAAGCAGAAGAAACCACAGAGAAACCAAGGAGAAAAAAGACACCCTATGAAGCATGATCATCATCATTATTTTAATCTTCTCTTAACCTGACCACGTTTCCCACCACCTTTTGCTGCAACAGTAGTAATACATTTCCTCAAGCGAAACCGCTTCTTCTCACTCAATTGCTGACCTCACAAACTTATCAACGTCAAAATAATCTGCCAGTTTGACAGATTTCCCAAAAGTCTGATCCAGAAACTAATTTACCTCCTCTAGATCGTAAACTGAGTCCTCACCAGCAGCTGTCATATCAAAAGAGATATCCATATCCTTCTCCTGATCCTCAGCTGAGACCACAGACAACTGACTCCCCTCTACCACATCCCTTTCAACACTCCCCACTTGCACCTCATCACTCATACCAGGCATCTCCTCCACTACCTGGGAGACTAGCTCCACCTGAACCTCATTACTTGTTGTGGGCATCTCCTCCACTACCTGGGAGCCTAGCTCCACATGAACCCCAGCACTCGTAGTGGGCATCTCCTCCACTACCTGGGAGCCTAGCTCCACATGAACCCCAGCACTCGTAGTGGGCATCTCCTCCACTACCTGGGAGCCTAGCTCCACATGAACCCCAGCACTCGTAGTGGGCATCTCCTCCACTACCTGGGAGCCTAGCTCCACATGAACCCCCTCCTGTACCCCGTCACTCGTAGTGGGCATCTCCTCCACTCCCTGGGAGCCTAGCTCCACATGAACCCCCTCCTGTACCCCGTTACTCGTAGTGGGCATCTCCTCCACTACCTGGGAGCCTAGCTCCACATGAACCCCCTCCTGTACCCCGTTACTCATAGTGGGCATCTCCTCCACTACCTGGGAGCCTAGCTCCACATGAACCCCCTCCTGTACCCCGTTACTCGTAGTGGGCATCTCCTCCACTACCTGGGAGCCTAGCTCCACATGAACCCCCTCCTGTACCCCGTTACTCGTAGTGGGCATCTCCTCCACTACCTGGGAGCCTAGCTCCACATGAACCCCCTCCTGTACCCCGTTACTCGTAGTGGGCATCTCCTCCACTACCTGGGAGCCTAGCTCCACATGAACCCCCTCCTGTACCCCGTTACTCGTAGTGGGCATCTCCTCCACTACCTGGGAGCCTAGCTCCACATGAACCCCCTCCTTTACCCCAGCACTCGTACTGGGCACCTGCTCACCAGTCTGAGGAACTGGCTCTATAGATACATCCTTACCTTCTACAACAATACTTTTCTGCTGCATAACATTTCCCTCTAATACAAGTTGCAACTCTGTGCCCTCAACACGGACAACTTGTTCCTCAGCAACAGGTGCTTGTGGCTGCTCTGCCGCTGTCGGTCCACCTCTCCCTACATCAGTGGGCCCAGGTGTTATGAGGACCACCTCTCCCTTCATCAGTGGGCCCAGGCGTTATGAGGACCACCTCTCCCTACATCAGTGGGCCCAGGCGTTATGAGGACCACCTCTCCCTACATCAGTGGGCCCAGGCGTTATGAGGACCACCTCTCCCTACATCAGTGGGCCCAGGCGTTATGAGGACCACCTCTCTCTACATCAGTGGGCCCAGGCGTTATGAGGACCACCTCTCCCTACATCAGTGGGCCCAGGCGTTATGAGGACCACCTCTCCCTACATCAGTGGGCCCAGGCGTTATGAGGACCACCTGCGCCCCTCCCTCGGCCTTCTCCATTTTCGGGCAAGCATGTCGCTTATGGCCAACATCCCCACACTCAAAACACCATTGACTACCCGTACTAGCATAAGCCATATACAGTCTGTTGTCATACTTGACTTTAAACGATGACTCCAAAGTCTGCTCCGGTGAGTCCAAAACATAAACACCTGTCGCTGAAATGACATAACCTGTTTCAACACCGGGTGTTTGCAACCCAACGGGACAACCTTCATTGAACTGGCGAACTTCCCAAACCGCAATAACTTGCTCTCCAATAGCTCATTGGGAATAAACGACGGTACATTCAAAATTGTTACCCTTGTTGACGGAGAAAAAGGCGGCGTAACTTGAATAAACATTCCTTTAAGAAGTACACCATGTTCAACCATACGATCTACAAGACACTCTTCTTTAAGAAGTACACCATGCTCAGCCATACAATCAACAAGACACTCTTCTTTAAGAAGTACACCATGCTCAACCATACGATCAACAAGACACTCTTCTTTAAGAAGTACACCATGTTCAACCATACGATCAACAAGACACTCTTCTTTAAGAAGTACACCATGCTCAACCATACGATCAACAAGACACTCTTCTTTAAGAAGTACACCATGTTCAACCATACGATCAACAAGACACTCTTCTTTAAGAAGTGCACCATGCTCAACCATACGATCAACAAGACACTCTTCTTTAAGAAGTGCACCATGCTCAACCATACGATCAACAAGACACTCTTCTTTAAGAAGTACACCATGTTCAACCATACGATCAACAAGACACTCTTCTTTAAGAAGTACACCATGCTCAACCATACGATCACCAGACACTCTTCTTTAAGAAATACACCATGCTCAACCATACGATCTACAAGACACTCTTCTTTAAGAAGTACACCATGCTCAACCATAGGATCTACAAGACACTATTCTTTAAGAAATACACCATGCTAAACCATACGATCAACCAGACACTCTTCTTTAAGAAGTACCATCCAATCTACAAGGCACTCTCCTTTAAGAAATACCATACGATCTACAAGACACTCTCCTTCAAGAAGTACCATACGATCTACAAGACACTCTCCTTCAAGAAGTACCATACGATCTACAAGACACTCTCCTTTAAGAAGTACCATCCGATCTACAAGACACTCTCCTTTAAGAAGTACCATCCGATCTACAAGACACTCTCCTTTAAGAAGTACCATCCGATCTACAAGACACTCTCCTTTAAGAAGTACCATCCGATCTACAAGACACTCTTCTTTAAGAAGTACCATCCGATCTACAAGACACTCTCCTTTAAGAAGTACCATACGATCTACAAGACACTCTCCTTTAAGAAGTACCATACAATCTACAAGACACCATTCTTTAAGAAGTACCATCCGATCTACAAGACACCCTTCTTTAAGAAGTACCATATGATCTACAAGACACTCTTCTTTAAGAAGTACCATACGATCTACAAGACACTCTTCTTTAAGAAGTACCATCCGATCTACAAGACACCCTTCTTTAAGAAGTACCATACGATCTACAAGACACTCTTCTTTAAGAAGTACCATACGATCTACAAGACACTCTTCTTTAAGAAGTACCATACGATCTACAAGACACCCTTCTTTAAGAAGTACCATATGATCTACAAGACACTCTTCTTTAAGAAGTACTTCTACAAGACACCCTTCTTTATACCATCCGATCTACAAGACACTCTTCTTTAAGAAGTACCATCCGATCTACAAGACACCCTTCTTTAAGAAGTACCATCCGATCTACAAGACACTCTTCTTTAAGAAGTACCATCCGATCTACAAGACACTCTTCTTTAAGAAGTACCATCCGATCTACAAGACACCCTTCTTTAAGATACCATATCTAAAGACACTCTTCTTTAAGAAGTACCATATGATCTACAAGACACTCTTCTTTAAGAAGTACCATACGATCTACAAGACACTCTTCTTTAAGAAGTACCATCCGATCTACAAGACACTCTTCTTTAAGAAGTACCATCCGATCTACAAGACACTCTTCTTTAAGAAGTACCATACGATCTACAAGACACTCTTCTTTAAGAAGTACCATACGATCTACAAGACACCCTTCTTTAAGAAGTACCATATGATCTACAAGACACTCTTCTTTAAGAAGTACCATACGATCTACAAGACACTCTTCTTTAAGAAGTACCATCCGATCTACAAGACACCCTTCTTTAAGAAGTACCATCCGATCTACAAGACACTCTTCTTTAAGAAGTACCATCCGATCTACAAGACACTCTTCTTTAAGAAGTACCATACGATCTACAAGACACCCTTCTTTAAGAAGTACCATCCGATCTACAAGACACTCTTCTTTAAGAAGTACCATACGATCTACAAGACACTCTTCTTTAAGAAGTACCATCCGATCTACAAGACACCCTTCTTTAAGAAGTACCATCCGATCTACAAGACACTCTTCTTTAAGAAGTACCATCCGATCTACAAGACACCCTTCTTTAAGAAGTACCATCCGATCTACAAGACACTCTCCTTCAAGAAGTACCATACGATCTACAAGACACTCTCCTTTAAGAAGTACCATCCGATCTACAAGACACTCTCCTTTAAGAAATACCATCCGATACCATCCGATCTACAAGACACTCTCCTTTAAGAAGTACCATCCGATCTACAAGACACTCTTCTTTAAGAAGTACCATCCGATCTACAAGACACTCTTCTTTAAGAAGTACCATCCGATCTACAAGACACTCTCCTTTAAGAAGTACCATACGATCTACAAGACACTCTCCTTTAAGAAGTACCATACAATCTACAAGACACCATTCTTTAAGAAGTACCATCCGATCTACAAGACACCCTTCTTTAAGAAGTACCATATGATCTACAAGACACTCTTCTTTAAGAAGTACCATACGATCTACAAGACACTCTTCTTTAAGAAGTACCATAAGATCTACAAGACACAAGAAGTACCATACGATCTACAAGACACTCTTCTTTAAGAAGTACCATACGATCTACAAGACACTTCTTTAAGAAGACCATACGATCTACAAGACACTCTTCTTTAAGAAGTACCATATGATCTACAAGACACCCTTCTTTAAGAAGTACCATTCTAAGAAGTACCATACGATCTACAAGACACTCTTCTTTAAGAAGTACCATCCGATCTACAAGACACTCTTCTTTAAGAAGTACCATCCGATCTACAAGACACTCTTCTTTAAGAAGTACCATCCGATCTACAAGACACTCTTCTTTAAGAAGTACCATCCGATCTACAAGACACTCTTCTTTAAGAAGTACCATAGATCTACAAGACACTCTTCTTTAAGAAGTACCATACCATCTACAAGACACTCTTCTTTAAGAAGTACCATCCGATCTACAAGACACCCTTCTTTAAGAAGTACCATACGATCTACAAGACACTCTTCTTTAAGAAGTACCATATGATCTACAAGACACTCTTCTTTAAGAAGTACCATCCGATCTACAAGACACTCTTCTTTAAGAAGTACCATCCGATCTACAAGACACTCTTCTTTAAGAAGTACCATCCGATCTACAAGACACTCTTCTTTAAGAAGTACCATCCGATCTACAAGACACCCTTCTTTAAGAAGTACCATCCGATCTACAAGACACTCTTCTTTAAGAAATACCATCCGATCTACAAGACACTCTTCTTTAAGAAATACCATACGATCTACAAGACACCCTTCTTTAAGAAGTACCATCCGATCTACAAGACACTCTTCTTTAAGAAGTACCATCCGATCTACAAGACACTCTTCTTTAAGAAGTACCATCCGATCTACAAGACACTCTTCTTTAAGAAGTACCATCCGATCTACAAGACACTCTTCTTTAAGAAATACCATCCGATCTACAAGACACTCTTCTTTAAGAAATACCATACGATCTACAAGACACTCTTCTTTAAGAAGTACCATCCGATCTACAAGACACTCTTCTTTAAGAAATACCATCCGATCTACAAGACACTCTTCTTTAAGAAATACCATTCTACAAGACACTCTTCTTTAAGAAGTACCATCCGATCTACAAGACACTCTTCTTTAAGAAATACCATACACACTCTTCTTTAAGAAGTACCATCCGATCTACAAGACACTCTTCTTTAAGAAATACCATCCGATCTACAAGACACTCTTCTTTAAGAAGTACCATCCTACAAGATCTATCTAAAGACACCCTTCTTTAAGAAATACCATTCTACAAGACACTCTTCTTTAAGAAATACCATCCGATCTACAAGACACTCTTCTTTAAGAAGACCATCCGATCTACAAGACACTCTTCTTTAAGAAGTACCATCCGATCTACAAGACACTCTTCTTTAAGAAGTACCATCCTACAAGACACTCTTCTTTAAGAAGTACCATCCGATCTACAAGACACTCTTCTTTAAGAAGTACCATCCGATCTACAAGACACTCTTCTTTAAGAAGTACCATCCGATCTACAAGACACTCTTCTTTAAGAAGTACCATCCGATCTACAAGACACTCTTCTTTAAGAAGTACCATCCGATCTACAAGACACTCTCCTTTAAGAAGTACCATACGATCTACAAGACACTCTCCTTTAAGAAGTACCATACAATCTACAAGACACCATTCTTTAAGAAGTACCATCCGATCTACAAGACACTCTTCTTTAAGAAATACCATCCGATCTACAAGACACCCTTCTTTAAGAAATACCATCCGATCTACAAGACACTCTTCTTTAAGAAGTACCATACGATCTACAAGACACTCTTCTTTAAGAAGTACCATCCGATCTACAAGACACTCTTCTTTAAGAAGTACCATCCGATCTACAAGACACTCTTCTTTAAGAAGTACCATACGATCTACAAGACACTCTTCTTTAAGAAGTACCATCCGATCTACAAGACACTCTTCTTTAAGAAATACCATCCGATCTACAAGACACCCTTCTTTAAGAAATACCATCCGATCTACAAGACACTCTTCTTTAAGAAGTACCATCCGATCTACAAGACACTCTTCTTTAAGAAATATCTTCTTTAAGAAATACTACATCTACAAGACACTCTTCTTTAAGAATCCGATACAAGACACTCTTCTTTAAGATACCATCCGATCTACAAGACACTCTTCTTTAAGAAGTACCATCCGATCTACAAGACACTCTTCTTTAAGAAATACCATCCGATCTACAAGACACTCTTCTTTAAGAAGTACCATCCGATCTACAAGACACTCTTCTTTAAGAAGTACCATCCGATCTACAAGACACTCTTCTTTATACCATACGATCTACAAGACACTTCTTTAAGAAGTACTTCTTTTTAAGAAATACCATCCGATCTACAAGACACTCTTCTTTAAGAAATACCATCCGATCTACAAGACACTCTTCTTTAAGAAGTACCATCCGATCTACAAGACACTCTTCTTTAAGAACCATACCATCCGATCTACCACTCTTCTTTAAGAAGTCTACAAGACACTCTTCTTTAAGAAGTACCATCCGATCTACAAGACACTCTTCTTTAAGAAGTACCATCCGATCTACAAGACACTCTTCTTTAAGAAGTACCATCCGATCTACAAGACACTCTTCTTTAAGAAATACCATCCGATCTACAAGACACTCTTCTTTAAGAAATACCATCCGATCTACAAGACACCCTTCTTTAAGAAATACCATCCGATCTACAAGACACTCTTCTTTAAGAAATACCATCCGATCTACAAGACACTCTTCTTTAAGAAGTACCATCCGATCTACAAGACACTCTTCTTTAAGAAGTACCATCCGATCTACAAGACACTCTTCTTTAAGAAGTACCATCCGATCTACAAGACACTCTTCTTTAAGAAGTACCATCCGATCTACAAGACACTCTTCTTTAAGAAATACCATCCGATCTACAAGACACTCTTCTTTAAGAAGTACCATCCGATCTACAAGACACTCTTCTTTAAGAAATACCATCCGATCTACAAGACACTCTTCTTTAAGAAGTACCATCCGATCTACAAGACACTCTTCTTTAAGAAGTACCATCCGATCTACAAGACACCCTTCTTTAAGAAGTACCATCCGATCTACAAGACACTCTTCTTTAAGAAATACCATCCGATCTACAAGACACTCTTCTTTAAGAAGTACCATCCGATCTACAAGACACTCTTCTTTAAGAAATACCATACGATCTACAAGACACTCTTCTTTAAGAAGTACCATCCGATCTACAAGACACTCTTCTTTAAGAAGTACCATCCGATCTACAAGACACTCTTCTTTAAGAAATACCATCCGATCTACAAGACACTCTTCTTTAAGAAGTACCATACGATCTACAAGACACTCTTCTTTAAGAAGTACCATCCGATCTACAAGACACTCTTCTTTAAGAAGTACCATCCGATCTACAAGACACTCTTCTTTAAGAAGTACCATCCGATCTACAAGACACTCTTCTTTAAGAAGTACCATCCGATCTACAAGACACTCTTCTTTAAGAAGTACCATCCGATCTACAAGACACTCTTCTTTAAGAAGTACCATCCGATCTACAAGACACTCTTCTTTAAGAAATACCATCCGATCTACAAGACACTCTTCTTTAAGAAGTACCATACGATCTACAAGACACTCTTCTTTAAGAAATACCATCCGATCTACAAGACACTCTTCTTTAAGAAGTACCATACGATCTACAAGACACTCTTCTTTAAGAAGTACCATCCTACAAGATCTACAAGACACTCTTCTTTAAGAAATACCATCCGATCTACAAGATCTTCTTTAAGAAGTACCATCCGATCTACAAGACACTCTTCTTTAAGAAGATACAAGACATACCATCCGATCTACAAGACACTCTTCTTTAAGAAGTACCATCCGATCTACAAGACACTCTTCTTTAAGAAGTACCATCCGATCTACAAGACACTCTTCTTTAAGAAATACCATCCGATCTACAAGACACTCTTCTTTAAGAAATACCATCCGATCTACAAGACACTCTTCTTTAAGAAGTACCTTCTTTATACCATCCGATCTACAAGACACTCTTCTTTAAGAAATACCATCCGATCTACAAGACACTCTTCTTTAAGAAGTACCATCCGATCTACAAGACACCCTTCTTTAAGAAATACCATCCGATCTACAAGACACTCTTCTTTAAGAAGTACCATACGATCTACAAGACACTCTTCTTTAAGAAATACCATCCGATCTACAAGACACTCTTCTTTAAGAAATACCATCCGATCTACAAGACACTCTTCTTTAAGAAGTACCATCCGATCTACAAGACACTCTTCTTTAAGAAGTACCATCCGATCTACAAGACACTCTTCTTTAAGAAGTACCATCCGATCTACAAGACACTCTTCTTTACCATAATCTACAAGACACTCTTCTTTAAGAAGTACCATCCGATCTACAAGACACTCTACCATCCGATCTACAAGACACTCTTCTTTAAGAAGTACCATCCGATCTACAAGACACTCTTCTTTAAGAAGTACCATCCGATCTACAAGACACTCTTCTTTAAGAAGTACCATCCGATCTACAAGACACTCTTCTTTAAGAAGTACCATCCGATCTACAAGACACTCTTCTTTAAGAAGTACCATTCTACAAGACACTCTTCTTTAAGAAGTACCATCCGATCTACAAGACACTCTTCTTTAAGAAGTACCATCCGATCTACAAGACACTCTTCTTTTAAGAAGTACCATCCGATCTACAAGACACTCTTCTTTAAGAAGTACCATCCGATCTACAAGACACTCTTCTTTAAGAAATACCATACGATCTACAAGACACTCTTCTTTAAGAAATACCATACGATCTACAAGACACTCTTCTTTAAGAAGTACCATACGATCTACAAGACACTCTCCTTTAAGAAGTACCATCCGATCTACAAGACACTCTTCTTTAAGAAGTACCATCCGATCTACAAGACACTCTTCTTTAAGAAGTACCATCCGATCTACAAGACACTCTTCTTTAAGAAATACCACCACCGCTTTATTCATCCGGGATGCATAAGCAACATTCTCATATCCTACCTTCTCTCCTACGGTGACCAGAAACTCCTCCACCGTGACAGTAGCTTCAGTAACACACCTAAAGCCGTGCCGAAGTGACAGGGACGGCATCCCCATTCGGGCTGCCATCCCCGCTAAAATCAGGGTAATTTCGATACGAAAAACAAATACTTAATTCTACCACAACAAAAATAATTACCTTAATCAGCATAGAAGAAACACAAAAAGAAAGTTGTGAATATCTAACTCTACACAACACACGCACTCCTTCGCTCATACAATTCCCAGCATGCACCAAACACTCCCAGCATGCAGAGGGAGAGAGAGA
The DNA here is from genome assembly GCF_021184085.1 of Oncorhynchus gorbuscha. Classification (NCBI taxonomy): domain Eukaryota; kingdom Metazoa; phylum Chordata; class Actinopteri; order Salmoniformes; family Salmonidae; genus Oncorhynchus; species Oncorhynchus gorbuscha. Next base: position 10,143,467 of record NC_060177.1, read on the forward strand.
GAGAGAGAGAGAAAAATGACGTGGTGCACATATCTGCACATACTGTATGTGACTTAGTACGCAATTTTCAGGGACCACTTATGGCTCGTGATTGCTACTTTAAGAACTACTAGCTAAAAAGTATACATAACTACTGGAGAATATCTTTAAACAGCTGAGATCGGCCCATAGAGTTAGACAGATGGCACATATTTGCATCGTTGCCATAATGGCTTCTGTGATTGAAAAAGCCCCACCAAGTTGATAACTTCAAAAAGTGTAACTCCTCAATGGTGATGTCCATGCTAAAATAGGATTTAAGGCAAGTGGGCCCTCTATAAAACTCTATGGCCTGGCCTGCAATTGAATGATACTGGTTACGGATAGAGGGGCCGAGGCATGTGGGTCTTGTTTCAACTCTGGTACCTACAGGTAGAATATGATACCATTCCAACTTATGCCTAGACCCTGTGGTTGTGGCTATGGAGACCCTGTGGTTGTGTCTATGGAGACCCTGTGGTTGTGGCTACAGAGACCCTGTGGTTGTGGCTACGGAGACCCTGTGGTTGTGGCTATGGAAACCCTGTGGTTGTGGCTACGGAGACCCTGTGGTTGTGTCTATGGAGACCCTGTGGTTGTGGCTACGGAGACCCTGTGGTTGTGGCTATGGAAACCCTGTGGTTGTGGCTATGGAAACCCTGTGGTTGTGGCTACGGAGACCCTGTGGTTGTGGCTATGGAAACCCTGTGGTTGTGGCTATGGAAACCCTGTGGTTGTGGCTACGGAGACCCTGTGGTTGTGTCTATGGAGACCCTGTGGTTGTGTCTACGGAGACCCTGTGGTTGTGTCTAAGGAGACCCTGTGGTTGTGTCTATGGAGACCCTGTGGTTGTGTCTATGGAGACCCTGTGGTTGTGTCTGTGGTTGTGTCTATGGAGACCCTGTGGTTGTGTCTATGGAGACCCTGTGGTTGTGGCTAGAGAGACTGTGAATATACCATACAGGTGCAGTGAGGGTGACACTTGTTAAAAAGGAGGCTTGACCTGAAATGTGGGATCACAGTTCAAAGTTCTGACCTCTTTCCGTTGGTGTGTTTGTGCTGAATAGAGGCCTCAGTCCTGGCTCTCCAGACAGCCTATGGGGTTTGAATGGTGCTAACTTACAACATAATTCACTACTGTGGAATCCAGCTTTGTTTCACCTTCTCTGTATTGTATGTTTCTGTTGTTGTTGTTGTTGTTGTTTTCCCATATGTAATTGTAGATTAACATTTTGTTGGGGTTATTATTTAATACAGAAAAGTAGCTGCTTTTTTATGAGTAATTGTTGCAAACTGCTTCAACTGCTATGTTACTGACATAGTGCAAATACGCTTAAATATTCCTGTACTGTACGTTATTGTAGTTGCACATATGTTTGGTACATAAACTGCCACTACATGTATTTTATGGTGCTGATTCAGTTTAAAATACGGTTTGAACTGTTAATACTTAAATAAATGAATGTGTTGTTTTACAGGGATTTAACCATTTTAGTTTTTTTGTTAATGTGCCTTATAGTCATTCTATACCTGTACTGTTATACAGTGATACTCCAAGATTCACAGACAAATGTGACCTTAACAGAAATCTGAGTACAAATCTGAATGATTGGAAATATATATATTTTTCAAGTCTACTGTAAGTTGATTCGTTTTATTTTTGACATAATAAAATGTGATTTTACATTGAGACTAATACGATGTTATGTTTCTGAAATTGATTTCCTTCTCCTCTTTTATTGTGTTGTTAAAACCGCTGACTTTAGAAACAGTTCAAATGGGCTCATGCAGAACCAACCAGCTTCAGCAGAATTCAATGAGAGAGAGTTGGCTGAAGTGTTGAATGAGGAAGGCAGCTTCAGCAGAATTCAATGAGAGAGAGTTGGCTGAAGTGTTGAATGAGGAAGGCAGCTTCAGCAGAATTCAATGAGAGAGAGATGGCTGAAGTGTTGAATGAAAAAAAGGCAGCTTCAGCAGAATTCAACGAGAGAGCGTTGGCTGAAGTGTTGAATGAAAAAAAGGCAGCTTCAGCAGAATTCAACGAGAGAGCGTTGGCTGAAGTGTTGAATTAGAAAAGCAGCTTCAGCAGAATTCAATGAGAGAGCGTTGGCTGAAGTGTTGAATGAGGAAGGCAGCTTCAGCAGAATTCAATGAGAGAGCGCTGGCTGAAGTGTTGAATGAGAAAGGCAGCTTCAGCAGAATTCAATGAGAGAGCGTTGGCTGAAATGTTGAATGAGAAAGGCAGCTTCAGCAGAATTCAATGAGAGAGCGTTGGCTGAAGTGTTGAATGAGAAAGGCAGCTTCAGCAGAATTCAATGAGAGAGAGTTGGCTGAAGTGTTGAATGAGGAAGGCAGCTTCAGCAGAATTCAATGAGAGAGAGTGGCTGAAGTGTTGAATGAGAAAGGCAGCTTCAGCAGAATTCAATGAGAGAGCGTTGGCTGAAGTGTTGAATGAGAAAGGCAGCTTCAGCAGAATTCAATGAGAGAGCGTTGGCTGAAGTGTTGAATGAGAAAGGCAGCTTCAGCAGAATTCAATGAGAGAGAGATGGCTGAAGTGTTGAATGAGAAAGGCAGCTTCAGCAGAATTCAATGAGAGAGAGATGGCTGAAGTGTTGAATGAGAAAGGCAGCTTCAGCAGAATTCAATGAGAGAGAGTTGGCTGAAGTGTTGAATGAGAAAGGCAGCTTCAGCAGAATTCAATGAGAGAGCGTTGGCTGAAGTGTTGAATGAGAAAGGCAGCTTCAGCAGAATTCAATGAGAGAGAGTTGGCTGAAGTGTTGAATGAGAAAGGCAGCTTCAGCAGAATTCAATGAGAGAGAGTTGGCTGAAGTGTTGAATGAGAAAGGCAGCTTCAGCAGAATTCAATGAGAGAGAGATGGCTGAAGTGTTGAATGAGAAAGGCAGCTTCAGCAGAATTCAATGAGAGAGCGTTGGCTGAAGTGTTGAATGAGGAAGGCAGCTTCAGCAGAATTCAATGAGAGAGTGCTGGCTGAAGTGTTGAATGAGAAAGGCAGCTTCAGCAGAATTCAATGAAGAGCGTTGGCTGAAGTGTTGAATGAGAAAGGCAGCTTCAGCAGAATTCAATGAGAGAGTTGGCTGAAGTGTTGAATGAGAAAGGCAGCTTCAGCAGAATTCAATGAGAGAGAGTTGGCTGAAGTGTTGAATGAGAAAGGCAGCTTCAGCAGAATTCAATGAGAGAGCGCTGGCTGAAGTGTTGAATGAGAAAGGCAGCTTCAGCAGAATTCAATGAGAGAGCGTTGGCTGAAGTGTTGAATGAGAAAGGCAGCTTCAGCAGAATTCAATGAGAGAGAGTTGGCTGAAGTGTTGAATGAGAAAGGCAGCTTCAGCAGAATTCAATGAGAGAGCGCTGGCTGAAGTGTTGAATGAGAAAGGCAGCTTCAGCAGAATTCAATGAGAGAGCGTTGGCTGAAGTGTTGAATGAGAAAGGCAGCTTCAGCAGAATTCAATGAGAGAGCGTTGGCTGAAGTGTTGAATGAGAAAGGCAGCTTCAGCAGAATTCAATGAGAGAGCGTTGGCTGAAGTGTTGAATGAGAAGGCAGCTTCAGCAGAATTCAATGAGAGAGCGTTGGCTGAAGTGTTGAATGAGAAAGGCAGCTTCAGCAGAATTCAACGAGAGAGCGTTGGCTGAAGTGTTGAATGAGAAAGGCAGCTTCAGCAGAATTCAATGAGAGAGCGTTGGCTGAAGTGTTGAATGAGAAAGGCAGCTTCAGCAGAATTCAATGAGAGAGCGTTGGCTGAAGTGTTGAATGAGAAGGCAGCTTCAGCAGAATTCAATGAGAGAGCGTTGGCTGAAGTGTTGAATGAGAAAGGCAGCTTCAGCAGAATTCAACGAGAGAGCGTTGGCTGAAGTGTTGAATGAGAAAGGCAGCTTCAGCAGAATTCAATGAGAGAGCGTTGGCTGAAGTGTTGAATGAGAAAGGCAGCTTCAGCAGAATTCTAGAACAAGAAAGCATCAATCAAATTCTAGACATGAAATGTCAGAAGAATTCTATGAGAACATTGGAAGAGTTTATAATGAGAAAGCTTCAACAGAATTCTAGACATGAAAGCTTAAGCGGAATTGGATCAGAATTATACGAGACAATGTTGGCAGAATTCCATAATGAGAAAGCTTCAACAGAATTCTAGACATGAAAGCTTCAGCAAAGTTCTATGAGAGAACATTGGCAAAATTTTTGAACAAGAGAGCTTCAGCACAAACCTAAAATGGGTACGCTTTAGCAGCAATCTAAAATGAAAAAGCATTGGCAGAATTGTAGAATGAAGAAGCAACAGCAGAGTTCTAAAACAAAGAAGTTGTGACAGAATTTTAGGAAAGGAGCATCAACAGAC
>NC_060177.1:10152837-10163828 GCF_021184085.1 Oncorhynchus gorbuscha
GGACACCAAGGAACTTGAAGCTCGCAACCTGCTCCACTACAGCCGCATCGATGAGAATAGGGGCGTGCTTCCTTTTCCTGTAGTCCACAATCATCTCCTTAGTCTTGGTTACGTTGAGGGATAGGTTGTTATTCTGGTACAACCCGGCCAGGTCTCCTCCCTCCTCTCTATAGACTGTCTCGTCGTTGTCGTTGATCAGGCCTACCACTGTTGTGTCGTCTGCAAACTTAATGATGGTGTTGGAGTCGTGCCTGGCCATGCAGTCGTGGGTGAACAGGGAGTACAGGGGGGGACTGAGCACGCAATCCTGGGGGGCTTCAGTGTTGAGGATCAGTGTGGCAGATGTGTTTCTACCTATCCTCACCACCTGGGGGCAGCAGAGAAGAACAGCTTCTATCTCAAGGTCATCAGACTGCGAAACAGCCACCACTAACTCAGAGAGGCTGCTGCCTACATTGAGACCCAATCACTCGCCACGTTAATAAATGTACAATGCACTCTAAATAAAGCCACTTTAATTATGTTTACATATCTTACATTACTCATATCACATGTATATGCTGTATTTTATACCATCAATTGCACCTTCGCCATCACTTACATGTACGTATTCTCATTCAGCCCTTTAGATTTGTGTGTATTAAGTAGTTGTTGGGGAATTGATAGATTACGTGTTAGATATTACTGTTAGATATTATTGTTAGATATTATGGCATTGTCGGAACTAGAAGCACAAGCATTTCGCTACACTCACATTAACATCTGCTAACCATGTGTACGTGACAAATAAAATTTGATTTGATTTGCTCTGATCAAAAGTCCTGCAAATATAGAGGAAATAAACAATGAGGAACTGACAAATAGGGGAGGAAATAAACAGGTGATGAGGAACTGACAAATATAGAGGGAGGTGAAATAAACAGGTGATGAGGAACTGACAAATATAGAGGAGGAAATAAACAGGTGATGAGGAACTGACAAATATAGAGGAGGTAATAAACAGGTGATGAGGAACTGACAAATATAGAGGAGGAAATAAACAGGTGATGAGGAACTGACAAATAAACAGGTGATGAGTAATAAACAGGTGATGAGGAACTGACAAATATAGAGGAGGAAATAAACAGGTGATGAGGAACTGACAAATATAGAGGAGGTAATAAACAGGTGATGAGGAACTGACAAATATAGAGGAAATAAACAGGTGATGAGGAACTGACAAATAAGAGGAGGTGAGGTGATGAGGAACTGACAAATATAGAGGAGGAAATAAACAGGTGATGAGGAACTGACAAATATAGGAACTGAGGTAAATAAACAGGTGATGAGGAACTGACAAATATAGAGGAGGAAATAAACAGGTGATGAGGAACTGACAAATATAGAGGGAAATAAACAGGTGAATAAACAGGTGATGAGGAACTGACAAATATAGAGGAGGAAATAAACAGGTGATGAGGAACTGACAAATATAGAGGAGGTAATAAACAGGTGATGAGGAACTGACAAATAAACAGGTGATGAGGAGGAAAAATAAACAGGTGATGAGGAACTGACAAATAAACAGGTGATGAGGAGGAAATAAACAGGTGATGAGGAACTGAGCAAATATAGGAAGGTGAAACAGGTGGAACTGACAAATATAGAGGAGGAAATAAACAGGTGATGAGGAAATAAACAGGTGATGAAATGATAGAGGAGGAAATAAACAGGTGATGAGGAACTGACAAATATAGAGGAGGAAATAAACAGGTGATGAGGAACTGACAAATATAGAGGAGGAAATAAACAGGTGATGAATGAGTCCAGGTGAGTCCACTAACGCTGATGCGTGTGATGAGGGAAGGCAGGTGTGCGTGATGGATGGCAGGAGTGCGTGATGCAGGGCAACCTGGCGCCCTCAAGTGCCAGGGGGAGGGAAGAGCGGGAGCAGACATGACAATGTGCTCCTGTGTCCTAGTGTTATCTTGATAGTTTAGTAATAAAATAACCAAAACTGGAAACTTTGTCTTCAACCATCATTCCTGCATTCTTACAGATGCACAATAGTGTCAACAACAGTCGTCAACCTCGCCTAAGATACAGTTCACCCTCGTCTTTTTCTTTATGGTCCTTCCAGCCGGATCTGATTGCTCTCTTCTTCCGGACACAAAACAATCTGGTCTATGGCGCACACAAGGAATAAAGAGTATGAGGAAAGCTCCCACACCTCATAGAACTGCATGTGTAACCCATCAGACTTCACAATCCTGACGCACCTGGTTCAGCCGAAACCCCCTTCCAGAACCAGCAGTCCCTCCGAACCTTCTTACCGGCATCCCCTCAACCTCCTCCTGCCCAAGCAATGGCACCAGCTATCCATGCTATCCATGCCTCCACAGCAAACCGACCTGAACAATTCCCAGGAGCCACCCTGGCTCCGCGTCCAGGGCCACCCTGGCTCTGCAAACAGGAGCTGAGCCGGCTCCGATCCCTTCAACCCACCTTCCTGTTGCTAACGTGCCAGCCACTCCTTAACCCAGCCTAAGATAGTCTACCCTAGTCCTTTAACAGCATGATGCTTTACACACACACAGGGAGGCTGGTAGCTATGTCTTTCTACAGTGTATATCTCCCCAGTGGAGTAGATCTGGTAATGGACTGTTTCTGTAATCCCAAAGGGCCCGTCTGTGAATGGAGATATCTGAGGACGTGTTCTTTGTAATGTCTGGTATGGAATAAATGGTGCAGTATCATAAGCATTGGAAGCGTGTTTCATACCTTTCCATCCATTATAGTGATTACGATGAGCCCGTGCTCCTTGTGAACACAGTTAGCCTGGGTTCCCATGTGTTTCTGCTTAAGGGCAGAACTACACTGAAAATGTTGTTCCGACAGCATTGTTTGCAACCGCTGAATCTGTGGTGTACAACAGGAAGCTCGCTGCATTGATTTAAAACTCAATTCATTTATTTAAACTTTGAAATCCATTCATCATTCATCTTAATATATACACTTTAGCAGATGCTTTATCCAAAGTGAGTGACATTCATGCAGACATTTTCATATGGGTTTTTCCAGCGGGAACCAAATCCACAGTCTTTGCTGAAGAAGTTTAAACAAATGTGCAAAATCAGGTGGAAATAAATAGTAAAACAAAAAGTGACGGACCCCAATTGAATTTGTATTTAATTATTCTAGATTGTCAATGTTTGCGTCTCAAATAGCACTCTATACTGCTTTTTGGGCACTATATTGGGAATAGGGTGCCATTTTGGGTGCAGACAATGGCTCCTTCTGTTGGTCTGTCTAATATAACTGGACAGGTGTTGTAATAACGCTTGGTAGTATTGATCATCTCTCCATGTAGGCGGTGCTGATCAATACGGATGGCGATCGATGTAGCTAGGGACTGGGTTGTTCCTCTCACTCTCTCCAGACTGCTATGTGCATGCGTGCCTGTTTGTGTGACAGACAGAAGCTGAATTGTATTCAGCGTGGTGGAACTCTCCTGTCTACTTCCATTAATGTCCCTATCAGATGTAGATGCCCCATTAACCCTTTCCTTTCATTTGTTTCACCAGTCCGGGGTGCAGGTCTAGGATCAGCCTCCCCCTCCCACAATCCACACCTTAACCGTTAAGAGGAGGAAATGCAAAACTGACCCAAGATCAAGTGTCTGGGGGCTACTTCACCCTACTCCTTTGTTCACCAGCATATTGTTCATAGTCCTCCTTCCTGAGCATCAGGATCCACCTGACTGTGGCAGCCCAATTCAGCTATTTGCCAATTATTTGCATATTTAATACCTATCTGATCTTTTACCTAAGATCCTAACATTTGACCTAATGTGTGAACAGCAAATCAGATGTTTTGTCTTCTGATTTATACCTCATACAAACCTCCATCCTCTGTCTGGACGCTTAGATCCGATTAGATTTACTCAGAAGTGTTTATTGTTGTTGCACAACCTGCCGTTGCCATGACAACCACCCCACGTTTAAAGAAACAGTAAAAGAAATGAGCATCGCATCTTTGTGCTACTTCAGAGGCTACATCAGTGTGAATGTGGAAATCTGCTATGGGTCACATGTTAAACTGTGTGTGTACAGTCAGAAAAAAGATCAGATTTGGGTCTGTGTCTGAAGGTGGGATAAAAGTTAAGGGAACTATTTTACCACACCTGGGAGGAGACATTTACCAACTAGCCCCTACACACACTGGTGAGGACACACACACAGAGGTCCTGGCAGACAGCTTGGGATGGTCATATGCCATCATGATACTCAGTGAGGAAATTGGCCCTAGATTAGAGAAGCTGACACAGAGGGCAAGAAGAGAGGTCACTTCACTGGAATCGGAGATTGGGAGTGTGAGTGTGTGATAGAGAGATTGGGAGTGTGAGAGAGAGAGAGAGAGAGAGAGAGATTGGGAGTGTGTGAGAGAAATTGGGAGTGTGTTTGTGTGTGATTAGGTGTGTATGTGTGGGATTGGGAGCGTGTGTGTGTGTGTGTGTGTGTGTGTGTGTGTGTGTGTGTGTGTGTGTGTGTGTGTGTGTGTGTGTGTGTGTGTGTGTGTGTGTGTGTGTGTGTGTGTGTGTGTGTGTGTGTGTGTGAGAGAGAGAGATAGATTTGGAGTGTGAGTGTGTTTGTGTGTGTGTGTGAGAGAGACAGAGATTGGGGGTGTGTGTGAAAGAGACAGAGATTGGGAGTGTCATATTAGAACTATATTACTGAGGTCCACATGCAACATCCCCTAAGCATAGGATTCATTATGTGCTTGTTGGCATGATGGACAGACAGCCGGATGAAGGCTGACAGACAGACGCCATTCATTTACAGTACGCTGCTCTCTCTCTCTCTCTCTCTCTCTCTCTCTCTCTCTCTCTCTCTCTCTCTCTCTCTCTCTCTCTCACACACACACACACACACACACACACACACACACACACACACACACACACACACACACACACACACACACACACACACACACACACACACACACACACACACACACACACACACACACACACACACACACACACACACACACACACACACACACACACTTGTGTGCGTCAGCTGTCTTTTGATCTGTAAGGGCGGACGCGAGGGAGTGTAGGGTTTGGTGGCTTTTCAGAGAAGGTGGACAGTGAGCAGCAGGGGTCCCTCTCCTACTCACTGTCTCTCTCTCTCCCTCCCTTTTTTTATTTCTCTCTCCCCTCCCTTGCCAGCTCTCTCCAGGAGGGCTGAGTCAAGCTGAGCTCTTCTTTCCCCAACATTAACAGGCCCCACGCCTCCTGAAGGGCTATGTAGAGGCTCTGTAGAATACAGGACACTTCTGTAGACTGATGGATTGTCAAGCATGTTGTGCCGGCCTGCCAGGCTGTGCTCCGTCTCACAGTTCTCTATATAATAGATATATAATGAATATATCATTGAAATCTGATCATCTGTAGATCCTTTCGATGGGTGCCATTTTCCTGTTGTAAAGACACCTGCACTGTGTGCTCACGTACTTTAAGTTTATTTAGAATCTGTAGCACCATTTATGTTGTAACAAACCATTTCTATACATTTGGAAATTGGAGAGAAACAATAAGATCCTGTCTGTCTTCTGTCTGTCAGTTAAACACTGCACTGCCCTGTTACATATGTCAAAGTTTCACTCTGTGGCAATTAACACCTCCTTTCTCTGGGGAGAGGAAGGAGGGAGGGAGGGAATGAAGGAGGGAATGAGGGAGGGAGGGAGTGAAGGAGGGAGTGAAGGAGGGAGTGAAGGAGGGAGGGAGGAATGGGCTGATTGAGGGAAGAGGGAGAATGTGTGACTGTTTGCGCATGTGTCCCTCTGCCTACATATCTGTGTGTGTATTTGAACATGAGGACACTAACTGTACAGGCATGTCCTCACTGTACAGTGATATTGCAACTGACTGGGTGACTTTAATTCCTCCAATCCCACGCTGGTAATGAATTCCACCAATCACAGGCTGGTAATGAGGACCAGGCGCCCTGTGGAGGAGAGGAGATCGAAACCCAGCCAGCCGTGACTGTCAACAATCTGAGTGATATCACACACACACACAGCCTGCAGATCTACTGCACCTCTCTCTCCTCTCCTGACACGCCACTCAAATGACAAATAGCCCTTTAGACAGCTCTCTCTCTCACACACACACCTCAGGTGACAGACTGATGAATTAGCTCTCCCCTTCCTATGACAGAATCTGTTTTTTTTCTTTTCAGTGTTCATATACTGTAGAGGCAGATTCAGAGTTGAGATTCACACAGTTAAGACCCACATGTTTGGAGAGGCTTTTAAACTGCAGGCCTAGAAGCCTAGTGGTTTGCACATTGGGCCAGTAACTGAAAGGTTGCTGGATTGAATCCCCTGACATTCTGCCCCTGAGCAAGGCAGTTAACCCACTGTTCCCTGGGCCCTGAAGAAGTGGATGTGGATTAAGGCAGCACCCTCACCTCTCTGATACAGAGGGGTTGGGTTAAATGTGGAAGACACATTTCAGTTGAATACATTCAGTTGGACAACTGACTAGGTTTCCCCCTTTCCCTAATACACAGCCTGCTGCTGTCCATCTCTTGGTAGACCGATGTCTTTGTGTTTTTATTGATTTTATCTGAGTTGTTTGTAGGTCGGAACAACACTACTGATGGTGTGTGGTCGTGTGCTACTGTAATGTACAGTAGACGCTAAGACATGTACAAGTACATGGAGTGAATTGAATAAACAATGGAACATGGAACAAAACAAACACGCGTAGCGGACAGACATGAAACAGAGTCAATAACACCTTGGGAAAGAACCTGTACTCTGTTCACCCAGGACTGTGTGGCCAAGTACGCCTCCAGCTCAATCATCACGTTTGTAGATGACACAACAGTAGTAGGCTTGATTCCCAACAATGACGATACGGCCTACAGGGAAGAGGTGCGGGGTCTGGGAGTGTGGTGCCTGCAAAACAACCTCTCACTCAATGTCAATAAAACAAAGGAGATGATCGTGAACTTCAGGAAACAGCAGAGGGAGCACGTCCCAACTACATCGACCGGACCGCAGTGGAGAAGGTGGACATCTTCAAGTTCCTCGGCGTACACATCACTGACAAACTGAAATGGACCACCCACACAGACAGTGTGGTGAAGAAGGTGCAACAGAGCCTCTTCAAGCAGCATCCTGTTGGGTTGTATCACCGCCTGGTATGGCATCTTCACCGCCCTCAACCGCAACGCTCTCCAGAGGGAGGTGAGGTCTGCCCAATGCATTACCAGGGAAACTAACCCCCCCCCAGGACACCTACACCACTATGTGTCACAGGACATCAAGCACCTGAGCCGCCACTGCCTGTTCACCCAGCTATCATCCAGAAGGCAAGGTCAGTACAGGTGCATCAAAGCTGGGACAGAGAGACTGAAAAACAGCTTCCATCTCAAAGCCATCAGACTGTTAAACAGCCATCACTAGCACATTAGAGGCTGCTGCCTATAGGCATGAACAAGGAATCACTGACCACTTTTTAAGGAATGGAACACTTGTCACTTTAATAATGTTTACATATCTGGCATTACTCATCTCATATGTATATACTGTTTTCTATACTATTCTACTGTATCTTAGTCACTTAATAATGTTTACATATCTTTTATTACTCATCTCATATGTATATACTGTATTCTATACTATTCTACTGTATCTTAGTCACTTAATGTTTACATATCTGGCATTACTCATCTCATATGTACAGTGGGGCAAAAAAGTATTTAGTCAGCCACCAATTGTGCAAGTTCTCCCACTTAAAAAGATGAGAGGGGCCTGTAATTTTCATCATAGGTACACTTCAACTATGACAGACAAAAGATCTCAACCCCATAGAATGTCAGTGTTGCCCAGCAACAGCCCCAAAACATTACTGCTCTAGAGGAGATCTGAATGGAGGAATGGGACAAAATACCAGCAACAGTGTGTGAAAACCTTGTGAAGACTTACAGAAAACGTTTGACCTCTGTCATTGCCAACAAAGGGTATATAAGTATTGAGATAAACTTTTGTTATTGAGCAAATACTTATTTTCCACAATAATTTGCAAATAAATTCATTAAAAATCCTACAATGTGATTTCCTGGATTTTTCTTCTCATTTTGTCTGTCATAGTTGAAGTGTACCTATGATGAACATTACAGGCCTCTCTCATCTTTTTTAAGTGGGAGAACTTGCACAATTGGTGGCTGACTAAATACTTTTTTGCCCCACTGTATATACTGTTTTCTATACTATTCTACTGTATCTTAGTCCTTTCCACTCTGACATCACTCATCCATATGTATATAGTCTTAATTCATTCCTACTTAGATTTGTGTGTATTGGGTATATGTTGTGTAATTACTGCAACGTCAGAGCTAGAAGCACAAGCATTTCACTACACCAGCAATAATATCCGCTAATCACATGTATGTGACCAATAAAATAAACATTTGATTTGAACCAAAGGGAGTGACAGATATACTGGAGGTGATCAGGAAGGTGATGGAGTCCAGGTGTAACGATGGTGGCAGGTGTGCATAATAATGAATAAACCAGCGACGTCGGGCACACGAGGTATTCTCAGTGTTATTATAATACAGATGACATGAGGTATTCTCAGTGTTATTATACTACATATGGCATGAGGTATTCTCAGTGTTATTATACTATAGATGACATGAGGTATTCTCAGTGTTATTATACTACAGATGACATGAGGTATTCTCAGTGTTATTATACTACAGATGACATGAGGTATTCTCAGTGTTAATATACTACAGATGGGGATCGGGAGTAGACGGAACAGCGACTCTATCACTTCTTCTTGGTTTGGCTGAACCTATATTTATAATTCACAACTGTGACGGGCAGAGCGGGGTTAATCTTCTCCTTTCCCCCTTCTGATGACCAGGTGGCGAATCGCATCTCTGCATGTCTGGCAGACATATCAGTGTGGATGACGGATCACCACCTCAAGCTGAACCTCGGCAAGACGGAGCTGCTCTTCCTCCCGGGGAAGGACTGCCCGTTCCATGATCTCGCCATCACGGTTGACAATTCCATTGTGTCCTCCTCCCAGAGCGCTAAGAACCTTGGCGTGATCCTGGACAACACCCTGTCGTTCTCAACTAACATCAAGGCGGTGGCCCGTTCCTGTAGGTTCATGCTCTACAACATCCGCAGAGTACGACCCTGCCTCACACAGGAAGCGGCGCAGGTCCTAATCCAGGCACTTGTCATCTCCCGTCTGGATTACTGCAACTCGCTGTTGGCTGGGCTCCCTGCCTGTGCCATTAAACCCCTACAACTCATCCAGAACGCCGCAGCCCGTCTGGTGTTCAACCTTCTCAAGTTCTCTCACGTCACCCCGCTCCTCCGCTCTCTCCACTGGCTTCCAGTTGAAGCTCGCATCCGCTACAAGACCATGGTGCTTGCCTATGGAGCTGTGAGGGGAACGGCACCTCAGTACCTCCAGGCTCTGATCAGGCCCTACACCCAAACAAGGGCACTGCGTTCATCCACCTCTGGCCTGCTCGCCTCCCTACCACTGAGGAAGTACAGTTCCCGCTCAGCCCAGTCAAAACTGTTCGCTGCTCTGGCCCCCCAATGGTGGAACAAACTCCCTCACGACGCCAGGACAGCGGAGTCAATCACCACCTTCCGGAGACACCTGAAACCCCACCTCTTTAAGGAATACCTAGGATAGGATAAGTAATCCTTCTCACCCCCCCCCTTTAAGATTTAGATGCACCATTGTTAAAGTGACTGTTCCACTGGATGTCATAAGGTGAATGCACCAATTTGTAAGTCGCTCTGGATAAGAGCGTCTGCTAAATGACTTAAATGTAATGTAAATGTTAATGAATTGTCTGTTTTTCTTATTGCAGCAGATTGAGAGTGGAGTGTTCTCTAAGGGAGGGCCCTATAAAGGGAATAGAGTGGGGTGTTCTCTAAGGGAAGGCCCTATAAAGGGAATAGAGTGGGGTGTTCTCTAAGGGAAGGCCCTATAAAGGGAATAGAGTGGAGTGTTCTCTCCCTATAAAGGGAATAGAGGGGTGTTCTCTAAGGGAGGGCCTATAAAGGGAATAGAGTGGGGTGTTCTCTAAGGGAGGGCCCTATAAAGGGAATAGAGTGGGGTGTTCTCTAAGGGAGGGCCCTATAAAGGGAATAGAAGGGAGGGCCCTATAAAGGGAATAGGTGTTCTCTAAGGGAGGGCCCTATAAAGGGAATAGAGTGGGGTGTTCTCTAAGGGAGGGCCCTATAAAGGGAATAGAGGTGTTCTCTAAGGGTGTAGAGTGGGGTGTTCTCTAAGGGAGGGCCCTATAAAGGGAATAGAGTGGGGTGTTCTCTAAGGGAGGGCCCTATAAAGGGAATAGAGTGGGATGTTCTCTAAGGGAGGGCCCTATAAAGGGAATAGAGTGGGGTGTTCTCTAAGGAGGGCCCTATAAAGGGAATAGAGTGGGGTGTTCTCTAAGGGAGGGCCCTATAAAGGGAATAGAGAGTGGGGTGTTCTCTAAGGAGGGCTATAAAGGGAGGGGGTGTTCTCTAAGGGAGGGCCCTATAAAGGGAATAGAGTGGGGTGTTCTCTAAGGGAGGGCCCTATAAAGGGAATAGAGTGGGGTGTTCTCTAAGGGAGGGCCCTATAAAGGGAATAGAGTGGGGTGTTCTCTAAGGGAGGGCCCTATAAAGGGAATAGAGTGGGGTGTTCTCTAAGGAGGGCCCTATAAAGGGAATAGAGTGGGGTGTTCTCTAAGGGAGGGCCCTATAAAGGGAATAGAGTGGGGTGTTCTCTAAGGGAGGGCCCTATAAAGGGAATAGAGTGGGGTGTTCTCTAAGGGAGGGCCCTATAAAGGGAATAGAGTGGGGTGTTCTCTAAGGGAGGGCCCTATAAAGGGGAATAGAGTGGGGTGTTCTCTAAGGGAGGGCCCTATAAAGGGAATAGAGTGGGGTGTTCTCTAAGGGAGGGCCCTATA
>NC_060177.1:10163928-10186428 GCF_021184085.1 Oncorhynchus gorbuscha
CTGTGGATAGGGTATACAACTACTAGACAGACTGTGGATAGGGTATACAACTACTAGACAGACTGTGGATAGGTATACAACTACTAGACAGACTGTGGATAGGGTATACAACTACTAGACAGACTGTGGATAGGGTATACAACTACTAGACAGACTGTGGATAGGGTATACAACTACTAGACAGACAGTATACAACTACTGTGGATAGGGTATACAACTACTAGACAGACTGTAGATAGGGAATACAACTACTAGACAGACTGTGGATAGAGTATACAACTACTCGACAGACTGTGGATAGGGTATACAACTATTAGACAGACTGTGGATAGGGTATACAACTACTAGACAGACTGTGGATAGGGAATACAACTACTAGACAGACTGTGGATAGGGTATACAACTACTAGACAGACTGTAGATAGGGTATACAACTACTAGACAGACTGTGGATAGGCTATACAACTACTAGACAGACTGTAGATAGGGTATACAACTACTAGACAGACTGTGGATAGGGTATACAACTACTAGACAGACTGTGGATAGGGTATACAACTACTAGACAGACTGTGGATAGGGTATACAACTACTAGACAGACTGTGGATAGGGTTACAACTACTAGTATACAACTACTAGACAGACTGTGGATAGGGTATACAACTACTAGACAGACTGTGGATATGGTATACAACTACTAGACAGACTGTGGATAGGGAATACAACTACTAGACAGACTGTGGATAGGGTATACAACTACTCGACAGACTGTGGATAGGTATACAACTATTAGACAGACTGTGGATAGGGTATACAACTACTAGACAGACTGTGGATAGGGTATACAACTACTAGACAGACTGTGGATAGGGTATACAACTACTAGACAGACTGTGGATAGGGTATACAACTACTAGACAGACTGTGGATAGGGTATACAACTACTAGACAGACTGTGGATAGGGTATACAACTACTAGACAGACTGTGGATAGGGTATACAACTACTAGACAGACTGTGGATAGGGTATACAACTACTAGACAGACTGTGGATAGGGTATACAACTACTAGACAGACTGTGGATAGGGTATACAACTACTAGACAGATTGTAGATAGGGTATACAACTACTAGACAGACTGTGGATAGGGTATACAACACCCCTACTCTTACAATAAATGCCATGGGATCTTTAACGACCTCAGAGAGTCAGGACACTCGTTTAATGTCCCATCCGAAAGACAACAGCCTGCCCTGGGGTATTGGGATATTTTTAGACCAGAAGAAAGAATGCATCCTACTGGCCCTCCAACACAACCTGGTCTCCCATCCAGGGACTGACCAGGACCAACCCTGCTTAGCTCCAGAAGCAAGCCAGCAGTAGTATGCAGGGTGGTATGCAGGGTGATATGCTGCTGGCTATGACTCTGGTTAGTTGCAAATTCACAGGTGTCTGGTGGAATGCTCTTACAGCAGTCCCAGCACTGTCCCTCGCCTAACAGCAGTCCCTCGCCTAACAGCAGTCCCTCGCCTAACTGCAGTCCCTCGCCTAACAGCAGTCCCTTATCATAGGGGCGGCAGGGTAGCCTAGTGGTTAAAGTGTTGGACTCGTAACCGGAAGGTTGAAAGTTCAAATCCCCGAGCTGACAAGCTGCCAAGCTGCCCCTGAACAGGTAGTTAACCAACTGTTCCTAGGTCGTCATTGAAAATAAGAATTTGTTCTTAACTGACTTGCCTAGTTAAATAAAGGTTAAAAAAAATATATATATAAAAAAATCTAACAGCAGTCCCTCGCCTAACTGCAGCCCCTCGCCTAACAGCAGTCCCTCATCTAACAGCAGTCCCTCGCCTAACTGCAGCCCCTCGCCGAACAGAAGTCCCTCGCCTAACAGCAGTCCTCGCCTAACAGCAGTCCCTCGCCTAACAGCAGTCCCTCGTCTAACAGCAGTCCCTCGTCTAACAGCAGTCCCTCGCCTAACTGCAGTCCCTCATCTAACAGCAGTCTCCTAACAGCACCTAACAGCAGTCCCTCGCCTAACAGCAGTCCCTCGTCTAACAGCAGTCCCTCGCTGAACAGCAGTCCCTCATCTAACAGAAGTCCCTCGTCTAACAGCAGTCCCTCGTCTAACAGCAGTCCCTCGTCTAACAGCAGTCCCTCGCCTAACTGCAGTCCCTCACCTAGCAGTCCCTTGCCTAACTGCAGTCCCTCACCTACCTGCAGTCCCTCATCTAACAGCAGTCTCGCCTAACTGCAGTCCCTCGCCTAACTGCAGTCCCTCGCCTAACTGCAGTTCCTTACCTAACTGCAGTCCCTCATCTAACAGCAATTCCTCACCTAACTGCAGTCCCTCACCTAACTGCAGTTCCTCACCTAACTGCAGTCCCTCATCTAACAGCAATTCCTCACCTAACTGCAGTCCCTCACCTAACTGCAGTCCCACTATTATAAGCTTACTAATGTTTTCTTTGATGCAGATATAGGAGAGCAGTCCAAGCTGATTCTTATGCCGTCAATTGAATTAATACACTTTGCATTTGGGGATAATAATGGTAGAGACCTGAAGAGGTTTTGTATTTTATTTCTTGAAGCAAATTATTAGAACGTCTGTATTTTGCAATGTTCATGATGACACATACAGTTCACCTTGAATGCATGGTTGGCTTTAAGGAAATGTGACTGTTAATAACTATAGCAAGGACAAGACTATGTGAGTTTGTACATTTGGGATCTCAAACCATGAGCATCACTATTTTGTATGGGAGGAAATGAGAAAAGAGGAGAGGGGGTTGCCATCGGCTGTAGAATGTAGAACTGGATTGGAACAGAGCTCGACATCAGACTAATGAAGAACAGATCTTTTCTAGCATTCTAGCATTCTAACATTAACTTGCTTGACTATGCTGCAGGTTATATAACTGTTTGTTACATGCAATATTTGCTTTGTGGACTTCACTGGACAGATGCTGCTTTCTGGTTTTGTGACAATGTGAAACAATGTGTAGTTTAATTTAATCCACCACTGTGACTGTTGTCTTTTTGTTGTCACGACCTTATTGTATATCACTATGGTGTATGAATTTACAGTTGTAGAGCGAACAACGCAAATATGACGACATAGGTTGTAATATGGCTTTTTTTACTGGTTTAGCTTCCTCAGTGATTTTACCCAGGCACTCTTCCTACTCCACCTTACAGCAGATCAGTAGAGGTGCCTGGGTAAATACACTGAGGAAGCTAAGCGTCATCAAATCAACAAGGCTATATCATATGCTGAGTTTAGATCACTGAAAACAAACATAAAGATACCAAAAATGTAGTCCAATCAATGTTGATAAACATCATGTGGCTGTCCATGCGACTGATTTGTGTGTGTGTGTGTGTGTGTGTGTGTGTGTGTGTGTGTGTGTGTGTGTGTGTGTGTGTGTGTGTGTGTGTGTGTGTGTGTGTGTGTGTGTGTGTGTGTGTGTGTGTGTGTGTGTGTGTGTGTGTGTGTGTGTGTGTGTGTGTGTGTGTGTGTGAAACATCATGTTGACTCACCTAGACTAGTTGAACGCTAATGCCATCCTCCTCTCTGTCTTGTTGGTAAAAGGGTCTATGACTCTGTCATACATTACACTTTTTAGTTTTTGTTGTCATAGGCTAGCAAGCATTTTAGTTAGTTAGCCTAACTTCCTAGTGTAGCCGATGTGAAATGGCTAGCTAGTTAGCGGTGGGCAACAATGAACCAGCTAAGGTAGCCCAGCTAGCTAGCTAACGTGAATCTACCAGGCTACAACTAGGCTACATATTGAACTTTATTCATTTCAGGCCAGTGGCAAAACATATACATTTATGGTTAGATCAGAATCACCATCATATTCATTGGCCTGTACAGAGAATGAAGTCAAAACCACAAGTCCAAATCCCCATCTCTCTCCATGGTTTAGGAAAAGGTTCACTTTAGTTACAGCAGGACATCAACACAAGCAGACCAGAAACAGGCACATTTTTCTGAAAAGGAAGTTTTGCTTTGAAAGTTATTTGATTGGTCTGAAGCCAAATTCAAACCAGCCTCCCTTGGGGGGGCATTTTGCTGAACAAGGAAAACCCACAGCTGAGATATTTTATATATAAAAGATGTATCAAGGGAAGCCAAATGCACTGGTGTAAAGTACTTAAGTAAAAATACTTTAAAGTGCTACTTAAGTAGTTTTTGGTGGTATCTGTACTTTTACTTTTATTTCACTACATTTCTAAAGAAAATAATGTATTTTTTTACTCCATACATTTTCCCTGACATCCAAAAGTACATTTTGACAGGGAAATGGCCAAATTCATACAAGAGAACATCCCTGGTCATCCCTACTGCCTCTGATCTGGTGGACTCACTAAACAGAGAACATCCCTGGTCATCCCTACTGCCTCTGATCTGGTGGACTCACTAAACAGAGAACATCCCTGGTCATCCCTACTGCCTCTGATCTGGTGGACTCACTAAACAGAGGACATCCCTGGTCATCCCTACTGATCTGGTGGACTCACTAAACAGAGATCTGACTGACTCACTAAACAGAGAACATCCCTGGTCATCCCTACTGCCTCTGATCTGGTGGACTCACTAAACAGAGAACATCCCTGGTCATCCCTACTGCCTCTGATCTGGAGGACTCACTAAACAGAGAACATCCCTGGTCATCCTACTGCCTCTATCTGGGGCCTCTGATCTGGAGGACTCACTAAACAGAGAACATCCCTGGTCATCCCTACTGCCTCTGATCTGACTGACTCACTAAACAGAGAACATCCCTGGTCATCCCTACTGCCTCTGATCTGGAGGACTCACTAAACAGAGAACATCCCTGGTCATCCCTACTGCCTCTGATCTGACTGACTCACTAAACAGAGAACATCCCTGGTCATCCCTACTGCCTCTGATCTGACTGACTCACTAAACAGAGAACATCCCTGGTCATCCCTACTGCCTCTGATCTGACTGACTCACTAAACAGAGAACATCCCTGGTCATCCCTACTGCCTCTGATCTGACTGACTCACTAAACAGAGAACATCCCTGGTCATCCCTACTGCCTCTGATCTGACTGACTCACTAAACAGAGAACATCCCTGGTCATCCCTACTGCCTCTGATCTGACTGACTCACTAAACAGAGAACATCCCTGGTCATCCCTACTGCCTCTGATCTGACTGACTCACTAAACAGAGAACATCCCTGGTCATCCCTACTGCCTCTGATCTGACTGACTCACTAAACAGAGAACATCCCTGGTCATCCCTACTGCCTCTGATCTGACTGACTCACTAAACAGAGAACATCCCTGGTCATCCCTACTGCCTCTGATCTGACTGACTCACTAAACAGAGAACATCCCTGGTCATCCCTACTGCCTCTGATCTGACTGACTCACTAAACACAAATGCTTTGTAAATTATGTCTGTGTGCCGCTGGCTATCTGTCAATTAAACAAATTATTGAGCCGTCTGGTTTGCTTAATATAAGGAAATTGAAATTATTTTTACTTTTACTTTTTATACTTAAGTATATTTGATCAATTTAATTTATTTTTGATACTTAAAATACGTTCAGACTTTTACTCAAGTAGTATTTTACTGGTTGACTTTCCCTTTTACTTGAGTCATTTTCTATTAAGGTATCTTTACTTTTACTCAAGTATGACAATTGAGTACTTTTTCCACCACTGGCCAAATGCTTGCTGGCATCAACCAATCAAATGCTACGGCGGAACATGTTATACTATTTTGGTCCATACAGCATCAGATACCTGGGCTACATATACTGAGACATATACTGAGACAGAGCGGCGCTGTGTCCCTCGGGCAACATATACTGAGACAGAGTGGCGCTGTGTCCCTCGGGCTACATATACTGAGACAGAGCGGCGCTGTGTCCCTCGGGCAACATATACTGAGACAGAGCGGAGCTGTGTCGGGCCCTGAGACAGAGCGGCGCTGTGTCCCTCGGGCAACATATACTGAGACAGAGCGGCGCTGTGTCCCTCGGGCTACATATACTGAGACAGAGCGGAGCTGTGTCCCTCGGGCAACATATACTGAGACAGAGCGGTGCTGTGTCCCTCGGGCTACATATACTGAGACAGAGCGGCGCTGTGTCCCTCGGGCTACATATACTGAGACAGAGCGGCGCTGTGTCCCTCGGGCTACATATACTGAGACAGAGCGGTGCTGTGTCCCTCGGGCAACATATACTGAGACTGAGACAGAGCGGCGCTGTGTCCCTCGGGCTACATATACTGAGACAGAGCGGTGCTGTGTCCCTCGGGCTACATATACTGAGACAGAGCGGCGCTGTGTCCCTCGGGCTACATATACTGAGACAGAGCGGAGCTGTGTCCCTCGGGCAACATATACTGAGACAGAGCGGCGCTGTGTCCCTCGGGCTACATATACTGAGACAGAGCGGCGCTGTGTCCCTCGGGCAACATATACTGAGACAGAGCGGCGCTGTGTCCCTCGGGCAACATATACTGAGACAGAGCGGCGCTGTGTCCCTCAGGCAACATATACTGAGACAGAGCGGCGCTGTGTCCCTCGGGCTACATATACTGAGACAGAGCGGCGCTGTGTCCCTCGGGCTACATAGCGGTGCTGTGTCCCTCGCTCTGGTAATTTTTCCAGTGAGATTCAGGCACATGCGAATTGACCGAAAATTATGAAAAGACAGAGAGGAAATCAATTATTTTATCATTTTTATTGGTTAAATATTTGGGAAATCGCGTCTTCCCTTAGCATCCCATGAATACACCCCACTGCAGCAGGCGCGCATATATAACGTCACACCAGTGCACAGTTAACCAGATACACTACTTTGTGTTGTATGATTCATATACATTCAAACGTTTCCCCTCGCATTTAACAGAGAGAAAAACGATCGTACGGTGTTTTAAATGGAATGTATACACATAACTCTGACACATTAGGAATGAGCCATGTTGTATGTTGTACTGACTATAACACGCCATATGGTGAATAATGTACAGGATAATGATCAATATGAATATATAGTCTCCATCGCTGTGCTTGACTTGCAGTTGGTGCTAAGGTGTAATTACGTCATTCTAGGTGGAAACAAAGCCGACTGGGTGCCTTTTTAGCACCACACGCGCGCGCGTGAGAACGCCGACAGCTCGGTTCCAACAGCTACCGCAAATCCGGTCCCGGAGTGAAGACATAGTCCACCTATTGGAATACAATACAAAATATGATAAATGAAGGATTATCCGAACGGGAGTGACTGGGGATCGAATCGGATCTTTTGGCTGGTTATTTACTACGTTGTCCGACTGGAATGTATATTATGGTGTATGGTTCAATTGAAGAATGAATGTTGTGCGTCAACTTCGCATTGCTGCCGCCTTGTTTTGATGACTTTGAGGAATCTATACCTTTTGAATGCTCACTCGGATGAGAGCAAATGGAATCGTGCGTTAGGTGAGTCTATTTGTCCCTTTGTTGGTTATGTACCGTATGATCGCACGCGCCAGTGAAGAACTAGAATATGGATTTTATTCTCTGTTTCGAAGTACTCAGCGGTGAATCTGAGGTTATGCAAATGTGATTGAATTATGACGGTGTGTATATCCATTTCTGTTTGAGGAACGACACTGTTTAGAGTTCTTGAACTGAATCTAGTGGGTATACAATGACAAAAACGTAGCCTACTCAATATTCCTGAAAATTATATACATTTAATAGCAGCTGCCTGATAGTATATATTTTGGAATTAATTTAATATGAAAACCAATCTTTACTGATCCCTATCTAAAGAGTGAAGCCTTCTCCAAACTATTACCACATTTAATTTCTGTCTTATTCACAATAACACAAATAGACGTGATCATTAGATTCGTTTATTAGTCACATGCACAGGGATAACTATTGCTTTGGGATAATAACATGGGATGTAACACCTTATATTCATGATTATTATTACTTGCAATGTTTGGCTATGTTTTGATTGTGGTATGTGATTGTCCAATAGTCAATATCTTGCTCTCTCTCTCTCTCTCTCTCTGCTGTGTTTTCTCTCTCTCTCTCTCTCTCTCTCTCTCTCTCTCTCTCTCTCTCTCTCTCTCTCTCTCTCTCTCTCTCTCTCTCTCTCTCTCTCTCTCTCTCTCTCTCTCTCTCTCTCTCTCTCTCTCTCTCTCTCTCTCTCTCTCTCTCTCTCTCTCTCTCTCTCTCTCTCTCTCTCTCTCAGGGTCATCCTCCTATCTCTCTCATAAGGGGGACAGGTCTCCCTTGTATTTGAGACGTTCCATCTCAATGGCATCCCCTGTACAGTATACTTAAAGAATAGGCGATTAACGAGGATATCAACGTCTAGCTCCATCCCACACCACATGCCATGGATCCCCTACCAGAGTACTCCCTGTTCCTAGTCCGGATCCTGGAGGAACTAGACACTAAACACAGTAGTGTGTCCTACCAGGACCTCTGTAAGTCCCTGTGTGCCCGCTTTGACTTGGTCCACTTGGCCAAGCTACGGAGCCTTCTGTTCTACACAGCCTGCCTGGACCCAGCCTTCCCTGCCACTCTCTTCAAAGACAAGATGAGATGTACTGTTGAGGACCAGCAGTCTAAGAAACTCATGGTGGCAGCGGATATCGTCACTATGTTTAACCTAATCCAAATGAACGGGGGGATCGCCAAAGATAAGTTCCCAATGGCACCACCGAGGCCCAAGTTCCACAAGAACCAGTCGTTTGAGTCATGTAGGTCCGACACTGATGTTTATAAGTACCAGGACTATGAGAGGGGCGGAGGTTATCAACCCTCCAGGGCGGGTCACCACCCCCACCATCGCCCCATGTCCCAAAACAACTCCTCCCACCCCCGCCCACACCCCCATTCCCACTCCGCCAGCTCGAAATCCAACTGCAGCCCACAGTTTATCCCGACCTCGGACCCTAAGTTCCTATTGGGCGTAAACAAGGATCTAAAATGTCGAGCAGCGTCGCTAGACAAGCTGCAGCACCTGCCCCAGTACTCAAGCTGCAGTCCTCCATCGCCACCCTGTGAGATGCAGAGCACCTACTTTCCCATAGACATTGACAGTGAGTCCACCACAGACCAGGAGTCCCTGCAACACATCAACCACACGGAGCCCTTCTCTGTCCACTCCTGTGTCCAGAAGAGAAACATCTTCAAGGAGGATTTTCACAACCTGCTAGCGTTCTCCCCACAGGTCTGTGTCTCTGGTCTTTAATTCTATATTATTTATTTATTTTTATTAAGCATTTGCATATCATTCATTATGCAACAATACTTATCCTGACATATTTGTTTGGAAGTACCCCCAACAAGTTTGAGATTTAATGTTGTCCCATTACTACACTGAAACAACAATACATGAAAAAACAAACATTGAAGATACAGTCAGACTGATTTCCATTGCAGCCTCCTCCACTGTTAACCATCTGTTATCAATTATCACTATCTAATTTTCACTGTGATATGTGGTCAGCTACATTGTGCCATGTTCTGAGTTGTTTTGTTCCTACTAAACGGTGCTAGCTGTAAGTATTTGTGCCGTTGTTTGCTAATCTTACCATCTAAATGTCAAAGAAAAGCACAAGAAACCTAAAGGACAAAACAAAAGTGATAAAACAGTACCTACCCACTTCCTGAAACTGGTCCATAGATCTACAGATGTAGGATCTTAATTAGACCTGCATTGTTGCAGAAATATAATCCCGCAACAACAGGATTTCAACGTTTAGTTCATAATGTTGCTTGATTGGTCAAAATGAGGCTACATGAAAAGTGGAATACTGTTAATATAACCGTTAGTGCAGGTTTTTAATGAACTTATGTCAATCATGAAGGTCATCTGCATTTCCTCTGGCACAGGAAAAGTCTCATCAACAAAGAGTGATCAAATGAAGATCCTACATCTGTATAGCCTATGTCACTTAGAATGGAAATGTCTCAATGGACATCAGTGAGAATAACCAATCTATAAAACACATTTCTTTCTAGAAAGGCTTGGTCTGAGCCTAATGTTACATCCAGCACCTTTATGCTTAGTTTGACTCTTTCTTTGTTTGATTTGATAATGCAGGGTGTTTTGACTGATGTGTTAACACAACAGTGTATTAACATGTTGTTGTAAAAGTGAATGAGTCTGTAACAACAACGACAAAATCACTTGTGAAATAACAAAAATTGCTCAAAACAACTACCAAATTTCTCTGAAACTATTACCTTTAGGTTTTAGTCAGTTAACAGATATTCTTATCAGCTTGACTTAGAACCAAACAATACAATATTACCATAATGTTTAAGAGCAACTTAATGAAATGTTACCCCATTGTCATTATAGGTCATCACCTCAGAGTGCAAACCAAACATCAGGGCAACTGGAGGCTACCACCGGAGAGAGCTCCACAAACCTGCCACATTCTTCAACCACAGCTTCGAGCTGCCCTACAGTAACCCCTACTTTGAGCCTACTATGAACTCACCCATTCAGGAGAAACGGCGAGCGAAGCACGAGAGTCTGGACGACCTTCAAGCGTCTACGTATTTCGGGCCAACGACAGTGACAGAGTGTGTGAACACACGGAGAAGTACGGCTAGGCCGGGGAAGCAGCCAATTTGGCCCGTGAAAAGCCTGAGTCTGAATGCTGAAGAAGGGCCACCGGATTTTGAGAGGTCATTTCTGAGTGGGAAACCACTGAAAGACAACCATCGCCACAATGTAGTCAATAAAGAGAATGAGCAGCACTTTCAGTGTGCTAAAGAGAAAGTGGTGGCCTCCCCTTCAGGGTTCGCAAAGAAAACCAATGGGTTGAAAACAAAGGATATGTCTTCAATGGCGTGCGGTCCCGGGGTGGGTGTCGACAAAAGAGAGGTTGGGAAAAGATTTAAAGAGAAAGGCATCAACAGTACGTCTTTTCAAGGAGGTAACATAGACAGCTCGTCCAGCATAGGGACACAAACGGAGCAGGCCGAACAGAGGAAGCTAAAAGACTATGCCGCCGCTCACGCAAAATACGTCGAGAGAGAGAGGCACTCGTGCAAACACTCGGAAGAGGACTCTGAGATCATCAGCGATGACATCAGTGACATCTTCCGCTTCCTTGACGACATGAGCGTGTGCGACTCACTGGGCGTCATCCAATCGTCGTGCTACAACAGCATCGGATCTCTCTCTCAGGTGACCATGAAGTCTGACGGCGACAGCTCACCCGAATGCAACACGGTCAAATTGGCCAAGTCCAAGCTGGACTGCCTCTTTCACTCCCTAGAGAACACGGACGACGAGCTCAAATCGAGCGTGTGTAAGCTTGTTATGAGGATAGGTGAGATCGAGAAGAAGCTGGAGTCTCTGTCCGGAGTCCGAGGGGAGATCTCGCAGGTGCTCTCCAAGCTCACCAAACTCGACGAGAAGATCCAGGAACCCGAAACCAACGGGAGACCGGACGAAAACGCTTTAGCCACCACTTCCACCCCAGATCACCTTCACCCCGACCCCAACCTCTCGCCCCATGTCTTTCAGTGCCACACAACAGGCCACAACATCAAGGTGGATAACGGATCAGTGGAGTGGGGCTGCTCAGACAGTGAGAGTCTGAGGGTCAAGGCAATTAAGAAAAGTATGTTCACGCGGAGGTCGTCACGCTCACTCAATGAGGAGAACAGCGCCACGGAGTCAAAGGTGGCGAGCATCGCCAACTCACCACGGGACTGGAGAACGGTGTCGTATTCTTCGCACCATGGGGATGAGGGCAAAGACAAGGACAGAGACAGAGACCGAGAAAGGGACACCAAGGACAGACACAGGAAAGCCAAAGAGGTAAGAAAAATGGTTTACATTTCTAACACTTTTCACATTACACCAACATTCGATACTCTGTGTTTTTTGGGCTGTTTTGATGTAATATTAGAGCATATTTTCTACCACAAGGAAGCGTCTTTGGGAAAAAAGTGCTATTAAAATCCTATGTAGTATTATTATCATTACAGAAACATGACAAGAGTAATCAACGAGGTGAGAACAATGGAATACATTTATATAAGTCCTTTGTAAGTGCTGGACCGCACTGTATGTTGTTCAAGAACAGACAAAGAAAAGTATTCACACCCCTTGAATTTTTCCACATTTTGTTATGTTACAAAATGGGGATAAAATGGATTTAATTGTAAAAACATCTACAAGATTTTTTTGTTGTTAACTAATATATCTTGATTAGATAGGTGTTAACCCCCCGAGTCAATACACGTTATAAACACCTTTGGCAGCAATTCAAGTAAGTCAGTGAGTATTTTGGGGTAAGTCTCTAAGATCTTTGCACACCTGGATTGTGCAATATTTGCCCATTATTCTCTAAATTCTTCAAGCGCTGTGTCACGCCCTGACCTTAGTATTCTTTGTTTTCTTAATTATTTTGGTTAGGTCAGGGTGTGACATGGGTGATATGTGTGCTTTTTGTCTCATCAAGGTTTTTTCACTGTCTAGGGTTTTTTGTAGATTTATGGGGTTGTTTCCATCTAGGTGTTTATGTAGGTCTATGGTTGCCTAGATTGGTTCTCAATTAGAGGTAGGCGTTTATCGTTGTCTCTGATTGGGAACCATATTTAGGCAGCCATATTCTTTGGGTATTTTGTGGGTGATTGTTTCCTGTGTCAGTGTTTGTGCCACACGGGACTGTTTTGTTTCCATTTCACGTTGTTATATTGGTCCGATCCTTGCTACACCTCTTCAGACGAAGACTAGGAAATCAGTTACACGATGTCAAGTTGGTTGTTGATAGACAGACATTTTCAAGTCTTACCGTAGATTTTCATGCAGATTTTAAGTTAAAACTGTAAGTAGGCCACTCAGGAACATCCCATGTTGTCTTGGTAGTGTGGATTTGGCCATGTCTTGGTAGTGTAGATTTGGCTTTGTGTTTTAGGTTTATTGTCCTGCTGGAAGGTGAATTTGTCTGTGTCTGTTGGAAAGCAGATTGAACCAGGTTTTCCTCTAGGATTTTGCCTGTGCTGAGCTACATTTAGTTTATTTTTATCCTGAAAAACTCATCAGTCCTTGCTGACGACGAGTACACCCATAACATGATGCAGCCAACACCATGCTTGAAAATATGGAAAGTGGTACCCAGTGATGTGTTATGTTGGATTTGCCCCAAATAACAGTTTTGTATTTTTTGGTATTCAGGATAAAAAGTAAATTATTTTGACACATATATTGCAGGATAGAAAAGACTCTAAAGTTGCCAAACTGTAAAAATATTGTCTGTGAGTATAACAGAACTGATATTGCAGGCGAAAGCCTGAGAAAAATCCAATCAGGAAGTGACTCTTATTTTGAAATCCCTGTGTTCCTATGCATCCCTATTTCCCATTGAAAGGGATATCAACCAGATTCCTTTTTCTGTTGGCTTCCCTAAGGTGTCAACAGCCTTTAGACATAGTTTCAGGCTTTTATTTTGAAGAATGAGCGTGAATGACCACATTGCGTAAGTGGACAGGTGGGGGCTCTCAGAGTGATTTGTGCGCAAAAGAGAGAGGTGGCTATTGTTACTCCCGGTCCTAGCTTTCGCTGTAAAGCATAATTTCAAAATCTGAGATGACAGGTGGATTAACAAAAGGCTGAACTGTGTTTTCCTATTATTGCACTTGTGATTTCATGAATATGAATTGGTTCTCAATTAGAGGTAGGCGTTTATCGTTGTCTCTGATTGGGAACCATATTTAGGCAGCCATATTCTTTGGGTGTTTGGTGGGTGATTGTTTCCTGTGTCAGTGTTTGTGCCACACGGGACTGTTTTGTTTCCATTTCACGTAGTTATATTGGTCCGATCCTTGCTACACCTCTTCAGACGAAGACTAGGAAATCCGTTACACGCTGTCAAGTTGGTTGTTGATAGACAGACATTTTCAAGTCTTACCGTAGATTTTCATGCAGATTTTAAGTCAAAACTGTAAGTAGGCCACTCAGAGGCTGCAGAGGGGAAGACGGCTCATAATAACTACCCTTAACTACACCAGTGGAGGCTGCTGAGAGGAGGATGTCTCATAATAACTACCCTTAACTACACCAGTGGAGGCTGCTGAGAGGAGGATGGCTCATAATAACTACCCTTAACTACACCAGTGGAGGCTGCTGAGAGGAGGATGGCTCATAATAACTACCCTTAACTACACCAGTGGAGGCTGCTGAGAGGAGGATGGCTCATAATAACTACCCTTAACTACACCAGTGGAGGCTGCTGAGAGGAGGATGTCTCATAATAACTACCCTTAACTACACCAGTGGAGGCTGCTGAGAGGAGGACGGCTCATAATAACTACCCTTAACTACACCAGTGGAGGCTGCTGAGAGGAGGACGGCTCATAATAACTACCCTTAACTACACCAGTGGAGGCTGCTGAGAGGAGGACGGCTCATAATAACTACCCTTAACTACACCAGTGGAGGCTGCTGAGAGGAGGACGGCTCATAATAACTACCCTTAACTACACCAGTGGAGGCTGCTGAGAGGAGGATGTCTCATAATAACTACCCTTAACTACACCAGTGGAGGCTGCTGAGAGGAGGACGGCTCATAATAACTACCCTTAACTACACCAGTGGAGGCTGCTGAGAGGAGGACGGCTCATAATAACTACCCTTAACTACACCAGTGGAGGCTGCTGAGAGGAGGACGGCTCATAATAACTACCCTTAAACTGTAAAACT
The DNA here is from genome assembly GCF_021184085.1 of Oncorhynchus gorbuscha. NCBI lineage: Eukaryota > Metazoa > Chordata > Actinopteri > Salmoniformes > Salmonidae > Oncorhynchus > Oncorhynchus gorbuscha. The sequence continues at coordinate 10,178,650 of NC_060177.1, forward strand.
TCAATTAAGTCTCAAATAGCCACTTGTCCCTTTTAATAGCCTGGCATCAGCACATATTTCAAATAAAATCAAAGTTTATTGGTTGCATGCACAGTTTAGCAGATGTTATAAACTGGTTGGTTCGAGCACTGAATGCTGATTGGCTGACAGCCATGGTATATCAGACCGTAATCCACAGGTATGTCAACACATTTATTTTTACTGCTCTAATTACTTTGGTGACCCATTTTATAATAGCAATAAGGCACCTCAGGGGTTTGTGATATATGGCTAGTATACCACGGCTAAGAGCTGTATCCAGGCACTCTGCAATGCCTCTTGAAGCTCGGGGGCACTATTTTTATGTTTGGAAAAATAACGTTCCCAAAGTAAACGGCCTATTTCTCAGGACCAGATGCTAGAATATGCATATAATTGACAGATTAGGATAGAAAACACTCTAAAGTTGCCAAAACTGTAAACATATCGTCTGTGAGTATAACAGAACTGATATTGCAGGCGAAAGCCTGAGAAAAATCCAATCAGGAAGCGACTCTTATTTTGAAATCCCTGTGTTCCTATGCATCCCTATTTCCCATTGAAAGGGATATCAACCAGATTCCTTTTTCTGTTGGCTTCCCTAAGGTGTCAACAGCCTTTAGACATAGTTTCAGGCTTTTATTTTGAAGAATGAGCATGAATGACCACATTGCGTAAGTGGACAGGTGGGAGCTCTCAGAGTGATTTGTGCGCAAAAGAGAGAGGTGGCTATTGTTACTCCCGGTCCTAGCTTTCGCTGTAAAGCATAATTTCAAAATCTGAGATGACAGGTGGATTAACAAAAGGCTGAACTGTGTTTTCCTATATTGCACTTGTGATTTCATGAATATGAATATTTTCTAGTAATATTATTTGACTGTGGCGCTAAGCTATTCAGCGTTGCTGATGACAATTCTCCAGGATCCGGGATGGGTGGTTCTAAGAAGAACAGCCCTAAGCTGTGGTATATTGGCCATATACCACACCTACTCGGGCCTTATTAATTAATTATAGTGGGTGCAGAGAAATGCTTATGTTTCTAGCTCCTAGCAATGTAGTAAAATGTTATGCAAGAACACACATGATAATAAATCAATCAAAACAACAAGAAATCAAGAAATGTCTGAACAAATCCAACAATCCAAATAGCACTGTAACAGTAATTCAAACGCAGTCTACTATATATTTCAGTACATAAACACCGGTTTCTAATAAATGACAGGTTTAAGTGAATTGCTGTAAAGATTATGCAAAAGAAGATTAAGGAAAGCAACATCTTTGTCTTTTCAACATTTTATTGAGCAAAAGATGTGTTCGTTAAGGAAATGGACGCCTGGCTCAAATAGAAACCTGTCTCTAATAACCGCCAGTTGTGTTCAGTGATTGAAGCAAATAAATGCCCGTGGCTGTTAATGTAGTTTTACTCTATGTAAAGTCATTATCTCCCATGTACATGTAGACAGAGACGGGATGTCATAGAAGTACTGTCACAAATGTCTAGAGATTCAACAGTGTTAATTAAACAGTTGAAAAGGATATCATTTCCCTCGCTTCCCTTCCTCGAATCTCACACACACACAGTTCATGCACACAGACACACACACAGTTCATGCACACAGACACACACACAGTTCATGCACGTAGACACACACACAGACACACACACAGTTCATGCACGTAGACACACACACAGTTCATGCACGTAGACACACACACAGTTCATGCACGTAGACACACACACAGTTCATGCACACAGACACACACACAGTTCATGCACGTAGACACACACACAGTTCATGCACACAGACACACACACAGTTCATGCACGTAGACACACACACAGTTCATGCACACAGACACACACACAGTTCATGCACACAGACACACACACAGTTCATGCACGTAGACACACACACAGTTCATGCACACAGACACACACACAGTTCATGCACGTAGACACACACACAGTTCATGCACACAGTTCATGCACACAGACACACACACAGTTCATGCACACAGACACACACACAGTTCATGCACACAGACACACACACAGTTCATGCACGTAGACACACACACAGTTCATGCACACAGACACACACACAGTTCATGCACGTAGACACACACACAGTTCATGCACACAGACACACACACAGTTCATGCACGTAGACACACACACAGTTCATGCACACAGACACACACACAGTTCATGCACGTAGACACACACACAGTTCATGCACGTAGACACACACACAGTTCATGCACACAGTTCATGCACACAGACACACACACAGTTCATGCACGCAGACACACACACAGTTCATGCACGTAGACACACACACAGTTCATGCACGTAGACACACACACAGTTCATGCACACAGACACACACACAGTTCATGCACGTAGACACACACACAGTTCATGCACACAGACACACACACAGTTCATGCACGTAGACACACACACAGTTCATGCACACAGACACACACACAGTTCATGCACGTAGACACACACACAGACACACACACAGTTCATGCACGTAGACACACACACAGTTCATGCACGTAGACACACACACAGTTCATGCACACAGACACACACACAGTTCATGCACACAGACACACACACAGTTCATGCACGTAGACACACACACAGTTCATGCACACAGACACACACACAGTTCATGCACGTAGACACACACACAGTTCATGCACACAGACACACACACAGTTCATGCACGTAGACACACACACAGTTCATGCACGTAGACACACACACAGTTCATGCACACAGTTCATGCACACAGACACACACACAGTTCATGCACGTAGACACACACACAGTTCATGCACACAGACACACACACAGTTCATGCACGTAGACACACACACAGTTCATGCACACAGTTCATGCACACAGACACACACACAGTTCATGCACGCAGACACACACACAGTTCATGCACGTAGACACACACACAGTTCATGCACGTAGACACACACACAGTTCATGCACGCAGACACACACACAGTTCATGCACGCAGACACACACACAGTTCATGCACGTAGACACACACACAGTTCATGCACGTAGACACACACACAGTTCATGCACACAGTTCATGCACACAGACACACACACAGTTCATGCACGCAGACACACACACAGTTCATGCACGTAGACACACACACAGTTCATGCACGTAGACACACACACAGTTCATGCACGCAGACACACACACAGTTCATGCACGCAGACACACACACAGTTCATGCACATAGACACACACACAGTTCATGCACGTAGACACACACACAGTTCATGCACGCAGACACACACACAGTTCATGCACGCAGACACACACACAGTTCATGCACACAGACACACACACAGTTCATGCACACAGACACACACACAGTTCATGCACGTAGACACACACAGTTCATGCACGCAGACACACACACAGTTCATGCACACAGACACACACACAGTTCATGCACACAGACACACACACAGTTCATGCACGCAGACACACACACAGTTCATGCACGCAGACACACACACAGTTCATGCACACAGACACACACACAGTTCATGCACACAGACACACACACAGTTCATGCACGTAGACACACACAGTTCATGCACGCAGACACACACACAGTTCATGCACACAGACACACACACAGTTCATGCACGTAGACACACACACAGTTCATGCACACAGACACACACACAGTTCATGCACGTAGACACAGACACACACACAGTTCATGCACACAGACACACACACAGTTCATGCACGTAGACACACACACAGTTCATGCACGTAGACACACACACAGTTCATGCACACAGACACACACACAGTTCATGCACGTAGACACACACACAGTTCATGCACACAGACACACACACAGTTCATGCACGTAGACACACACACAGTTCATGCACACAGACACACACACAGTTCATGCACGTAGACACACACACAGTTCATGCACGTAGACACACACACAGTTCATGCACACAGTTCATGCACACAGACACACACACAGTTCATGCACAGACACACACACAGTTCATGCACAGACACACACACAGTTCATGCACGTAGACACACACACAGTTCATGCACGTAGACACACACACAGTTCATGCACACAGTTCATGCACACAGACACACACACAGTTCATGCACGCAGACACACACACAGTTCATGCACGTAGACACACACACAGTTCATGCACGTAGACACACACACAGTTCATGCACGCAGACACACACACAGTTCATGCACGCAGACACACACACAGTTCATGCACACAGACACACACACAGTTCATGCACGTAGACACACACACAGTTCATGCACACAGACACACACACAGTTCATGCACGCAGACACACACACAGTTCATGCACGTAGACACACACACAGTTCATGCACGTAGACACACACACAGTTCATGCACGCAGACACACACACAGTTCATGCACGTAGACACACACACAGTTCATGCACGTAGACACACACACAGTTCATGCACGCAGACACACACACAGTTCATGCACGCAGACACACACACAGTTCATGCACACAGACACACACACAGTTCATGCACACAGTTCATGCACGTAGACACACACAGTTCATGCACGCAGACACACACACAGTTCATGCACACAGACACACACACAGTTCATGCACACAGACACACACACAGTTCATGCACGCAGACACACACACAGTTCATGCACGCAGACACACACACAGTTCATGCACACAGACACACACACAGTTCATGCACTCAGACACACACACAGTTCATGGACGTAGACACACACAGTTCATGCACGCAGACACACACACAGTTCATGCACACAGACACACACACAGTTCATGCACACAGACACACACACAGTTCATGCACGCAGACACACACACAGTTCATGCACGCAGACACACACACAGTTCATGCACGCAGACACACACACAGTTCATGCACGCAGACACACACACAGTTCATGCACGTAGACACACACACAGTTCATGCACGTAGACACACACACAGTTCATGCACACAGTTCATGCACACAGACACACACACAGTTCATGCACGCAGACACACACACAGTTCATGCACGTAGACACACGCACAGTTCATGCACACAGTTCATGCACACAGACACACACACAGTTCATGCACGCAGACACACACACAGTTCATGCACATAGACACACACACAGTTCATGCACGTAGACACACACACAGTTCATGCACGCAGACACACACACAGTTCATGCACGTAGACACACACACAGTTCATGCACGCAGACACACACACACAGTTCATGCACGTAGACACACACACAGTTCATGCACGTAGACACACACACAGTTCATGCACGTAGACACACACACAGTTCATGCACGTAGACACACACACAGTTCATGCACACAGACACACACACAGTTCATGCACACAGACACACACACAGTTCATGCACACAGACACACACACAGTTCATGCACACAGACACACACACACAGTTCATGCACGTAGACACACACACAGTTCATGCACGCAGACACACACACAGTTCATGCACACAGACACACACACAGTTCATGCACACAGACACACACACAGTTCATGCACGCAGACACACACACAGTTCATGCACGCAGACACACACACAGTTCATGCACGCAGACACACACACAGTTCATGCACGCAGACACACACACAGTTCATGCACGCAGACACACACACAGTTCATGCACGTAGACACACACACAGTTCATGCACGTAGACACACACACAGTTCATGCACGCAGACACACACACAGTTCATGCACGTAGACACACACACAGTTCATGTACACAGACACACACACAGTTCATGCACACAGACACACACACAGTTCATGCACATAGACACACACACAGTTCAGGCACGTAGACACACACACAGTTCATGCACACAGACACACACACAGTTCATGCACGCAGACACACACACAGTTCATGCACGTAGACACACACACAGTTCATGCACGTAGACACACACACAGTTCATGCACGTAGACACACACACAGTTCATGCACGCAGACACACACACAGTTCATGCACGCAGACACACACACAGTTCATGCACGTAGACACACACACAGTTCATGCACACAGACACACACACAGTTCATGCACGCAGACACACACACAGTTCATGCACACAGACACACACACAGTTCATGCACACAGACACACACACAGTTCATGCACGCAGACACACACACAGTTCATGCACACAGTTCATGCACACAGACACACACACAGTTCATGCACACAGACACACACACAGTTCATGCACGCAGACACACACACAGTTCATGCACACAGACACACACACAGTTCATGCACGCAGACACACACACAGTTCATGCACGTAGACACACACACAGTTCATGCACACAGACACACACACAGTTCATGCACGTAGACACACACACAGTTCATGCACACAGACACACACACAGTTCATGCACGTAGACACACACACAGTTCATGCACGCAGACACACACACAGTTCATGCACGCAGACACACACACAGTTCATGCACGCAGACACACACACAGTTCATGCACGCAGACACACACACAGTTCATGCACACAGTTCATGCACACAGACACACACACAGTTCATGCACACAGACACACACACAGTTCATGCACACAGACACACACACAGTTCATGCACACAGACACACACACAGTTCATGCACGCAGACACACACACAGTTCATGCACACAGTTCATGCACACAGACACACACAGTTCATGCACACAGACACACACACAGTTCATGCACACAGACACACACACAGTTCATGCACGCAGACACACACACAGTTCATGCACGCAGACACACACAGTTCATGCACGCAGACACACACACAGTTCATGCACGCAGACACACACACAGTTCATGCACACAGACACACACACAGTTCATGCACGCAGACACACACACAGTTCACGCACGCAGACACACACACAGTTCACGCACGCAGACACACACACAGTTCACGCACGCAGACACACACACAGTTCACGCACGCAGACACACACACAGTTCACGCACGCAGACACACACACAGTTCACGCACGCAGACACACACACAGTTCACGCACGCAGACACACACACAGTTCACGCACGCAGACACACACACAGTTCACGCACGCAGACACACACACAGTTCACGCACGCACACACAGTTCACGCACGCAGACACACACACAGTTCACGCACGCAGACACACACACAGTTCACGCACGCAGACACACACACAGTTCACGCACGCAGACACACACACAGTTCACGCAGACACACACACAGTTCACGCACGCAGACACACACACAGTTCACGCACGCAGACACACACACAGTTCACGCACGCAGACACACACACAGTTCACGCACGCAGACACACACACAGTTCATGCACGCAGACACACACACAGTTCATGCACGCACGCACGCAGACAGTTCATGCACGCAGACACACACACAGTTCATGCACGCAGACACACACACAGTTCATGCACGCAGACACACACACAGTTCATGCACGCAGACACACACACAGTTCATGCACGCAGACACACACACATTTCATGCACGCAGACACACACACAGTTCATGCACGCAGACACACACACAGTTCATGCACGCAGACACACACACAGTTC
>NC_060177.1:10191428-10219626 GCF_021184085.1 Oncorhynchus gorbuscha
CTTCAGGAATATGACTGAAAAAGTGCCTCAGGCCTGGAAAAATAATACATTTAATATTAACTGATTGAAAGTTTTAGTTTAGAAAACGATCTCTCCGCAGAAGAGACAGTTACAGGGATGGTAAAAACAGCTTGAATGTCTTAACAACATCAGGGAAACTGGGCAGAAGGAAGTGGTGCTTCAAATACAGCAATTCTGCAACATCTTTTATTGAGCCTCTCATTCTCCTTAATTGCCGGCCTCAACACGTTATGGAAAGAGATGAACTGTATAGGAAGCTCTGGGGACAGGTCATCTGAACTGTATAGGAAGCTCTGGGGACAGGTCATCTGAACTGTATAGGAAGCTCTGGGGACAGGTCATCTGAACTGTATAGGATGCTCTGGGGACAGGTCATCTGAACTGTATAGGAAACTCTGGGGACAGGTCATCTGAACTGTATAGGATGCTCTGGGGACAGGTCATCTGAACTGTATAGGAAACTCTGGGGACAGGTCATCTGAACTGTATAGGATGCTCTGGGGACAGGTCATCTGAACTGTATAGGAAACTCTGGGGACAGGTCATCTGAACTGTATAGGAAGCTCTGGGGACAGGTCATCTGAACTGTATAGGAAACTCTGGGGACAGGTCATCTGAACTGTATAGGAAACTCTGGGGACAGGTCATCTGAACTGTATAGGATGCTCTGGGGACAGGTCATCTGAACTGTATAGGAAGCTCTGGGGACAGGTCATCTGAACTGTATAGGAAACTCTGGGGACAGGTCATTGGAACTGTATAGGATGCTCTGGGGACAGGTCATCTGAACTGTATAGGAAGCTCTGGGGACAGGTCATCTGAACTGTATAGGAAACTCTGGGGACAGGTCATCTGAACTGTATAGGAAGCTCTGGGGACAGGTCATCTGAACTGTATAGGAAACTCTGGGGACAGGTCATCTGAACTGTATAGGATGCTCTGGGGACAGGTCATCTGAACTGTATAGGAAGCTCTGGGGACAGGTCATCTGAACTGTATAGGAAACTCTGGGGACAGGTCATCTGAACTGTATAGGATGCTCTGGGGACAGGTCATCTGAACTGTATAGGAAGCTCTGGGGACAGGTCATCTGAACTGTATAAGAAGCTCTGGGGACAGGTCATCTGAACTGTATAGGAAGCTCTGGGGACAGGTCATCTGAACTGTATAGGAAGCTCTGGGGACAGGTCATCTGAACTGTATAGGAAGCTCTGGGGACAGGTCATCTGAACTGTATAGGAAACTCTGGGGACAGGTCATCTGAACTGTATAGGAAACTCTGGGGACAGGTCATCTGAACTGTATAGGAAACTCTGGGGACAGGTCATCTGAACTGTATAGGAAGCTCCGGGGACAGGTCATCTGAACTGTATAGGAAACTCTGGGGACAGGTCATCTGAACTGTATAGGAAGCTCTGGGGACAGGTCATCTGAACTGTATAGGAAACTCTGGGGACAGGTCATCTGAACTGTATAGGAAGCTCTGGGGACAGGTCATCTGAACTGTATAGGAAACTCTGGGGACAGGTCATCTGAACTGTATAGGAAACTCTGGGGACAGGTCATCTGAACTGTATAGGAAGCTCTGGGGACAGGTCATCTGAACTGTATAGGAAACTCTGGGGACAGGTCATCTGAACTGTATAGGAAGCTCTGGGGACAGGTCATCTGAACTGTATAGGAAACTCTGGGGACAGGTCATCTGAACTGTATAGGAAGCTCTGGGGACAGGTCATCTGAACTGTATAGGAAACTCTGGGGACAGGTCATCTGAACTGTATAGGAAACTCTGGGGACAGGTCATCTGAACTGTATAGGAAACTCTGGGGACAGGTCATCTGAACTGTATAGGAAGCTCTGGGGACAGGTCATCTGAACTGTATAGGAAACTCTGGGGACAGGTCATCTGAACTGTATAGGAAGCTCTGGGGACAGGTCATCTGAACTGTATAGGAAACTCTGGGGACAGGTCATCTGAACTGTATAGGAAGCTCTGGGGACAGGTCATCTGAACTGTATAGGAAACTCTGGGGACAGGTCATCTGAACTGTATAGGAAACTCTGGGGACAGGTCATCTGAACTGTATAGGAAGCTCTGGGGACAGGTCATCTGAACTGTATAGGAAGCTCTGGGGACAGGTCATCTGAACTGTATAGGAAGCTCTGGGGACAGGTCATCTGAACTGTATAGGAAGCTCTGGGGACAGGTCATCTGAACTGAAGCTCTGGGGACAGGTCATCTGAACTGTATAGGAAACTCTGGGGACAGGTCATCTGAACTGTATAGGAAGCTCTGGGGACAGGTCATCTGAACTGTATAGGAAACTCTGGGGACAGGTCATTTGAACTGTATAGGAAACTCTGGGGACAGGTCATCTGAACTGTATAGGAAGCTCTGGGGACAGGTCATCTGAACTGTATAGGAAGCTCTGGGGACAGGTCATCTGAACTGTATAGGAAGCTCTGGGGACAGGTCATCTGAACTGTATAGGAAGCTCTGGGGACAGGTCATCTGAACTGTATAGGAAACTCTGGGGACAGGTCATTGAACTGTATAGGAAGCTCTGGGGACAGGTCATCTGAACTGTATAGGAAGCTCTGGGGACAGGTCATCTGAACTGTATAGGAAGCTCTGGGGACAGGTCATCTGAACTGTATAGGAAGCTCTGGGGACAGGTCATGAACTAGGAAGCTCTGGGGACAGGTCATCTGAACTGTATAGGAAACTCTGGGGACAGGTCATCTGAACTGTATAGGATGCTCTGGGGACAGGTCATCTGAACTGTATAGGATGCTCTGGGGACAGGTCATCTGAACTGTATAGGAAACTCTGGGGACAGGTCATCTGAACTGTATAGGAAGCTCTGGGGACAGGTCATCTGAACTGTATAGGAAACTCTGGGGACAGGTCATTTGAACTGTATAGGAAACTCTGGGGACAGGTCATCTGAACTGTATAGGAAGCTCTGGGGACAGGTCATCTGAACTGTATAGGAAGCTCTGGGGACAGGTCATCTGAACTGTATAGGAAGCTCTGGGGACAGGTCATCTGAACTGTATAGGAAGCTCTGGGGACAGGTCATCTGAACTGTATAGGAAACTCTGGGGACAGGTCATTTGAACTGTATAGGAAACTCTGGGGACAGGTCATCTGAACTGTATAGGAAGCTCTGGGGACAGGTCATCTGAACTGTATAGGAAGCTCTGGGGACAGGTCATCTGAACTGTATAGGAAGCTCTGGGGACAGGTCATCTGAACTGTATAGGAAGCTCTGGGGACAGGTCATCTGAACTGTATAGGAAACTCTGGGGACAGGTCATCTGAACTGTATAGGATGCTCTGGGGACAGGTCATCTGAACTGTATAGGATGCTCTGGGGACAGGTCATTTGAACTGTATAGGAAACTCTGGGGACAGGTCATCTGAACTGTATAGGAAGCTCTGGGGACAGGTCATCTGAACTGTATAGGAAGCTCTGGGGACAGGTCATCTGAACTGTATAGGAAGCTCTGGGGACAGGTCATCTGAACTGTATAGGAAGCTCTGGGGACAGGTCATCTGAACTGTATAGGAAACTCTGGGGACAGGTCATTTGAACTGTATAGGAAACTCTGGGGACAGGTCATCTGAACTGTATAGGAAGCTCTGGGGACAGGTCATCTGAACTGTATAGGAAGCTCTGGGGACAGGTCATCTGAACTGTATAGGAAGATCTGGGGACAGGTCATCTGAACTGTATAGGAAGCTCTGGGGACAGGTCATCTGAACTGTATAGGAAACTCTGGGGACAGGTCATCTGAACTGTATAGGATGCTCTGGGGACAGGTCATCTGAACTGTATAGGATGCTCTGGGGACAGGTCATCTGAACTGTATAGGAAGCTCTGGGGACAGGTCATCTGAACTGTATAGGAAGCTCTGGGGACAGGTCATCTGAACTGTATAGGAAACTCTGGGGACAGGTCATCTGAACTGTATAGGAAGCTCTGGGGACAGGTCATCTGAACTGTATAGGAAGCTCTGGGGACAGGTCATCTGAACTGTATAGGAAGCTCTGGGGACAGGTCATCTGAACTGTATAGGAAGCTCTGGGGACAGGTCATCTGAACTGTATAGGAAACTCTGGGGACAGGTCATCTGAACTGTATAGGAAGCTCTGGGGACAGGTCATCTGAACTGTATAGGAAGCTCTGGGGACAGGTCATCTGAACTGTATAGGAAACTCTGGGGACAGGTCATCTGAACTGTATAGGATGCTCTGGGGACAGGTCATCTGAACTGTATAGGAAGCTCTGGGGACAGGTCATCTGAACTGTATAGGATGCTTTGGGGACAGGTCATCTGAACTGTATAGGATGCTTTGGGGACAGGTCATCTGAACTGTATAGGAAGCTCTGGGGACAGGTCATCTGAACTGTATAGGATGCTCTGGGGACAGGTCATCTGAACTGTATAGGAAGCTCTGGGGACAGGTCATCTGAACTGTATAGGAAGCTCTGGGGACAGGTCATCTGAACTGTATAGGAAGCTCTGGGGACAGGTCATCTGAACTGTATAGGAAACTCTGGGGACAGGTCATCTGAACTGTATAGGAAGCTCTGGGGACAGGTCATCTGAACTGTATAGGAAGCTCTGGGGACAGGTCATCTGAACTGTATAGGATGCTCTGGGGACAGGTCATCTGAACTGTATAGGAAGCTCTGGGGACAGGTCATCTGAACTGTATAGGATGCTTTGGGGACAGGTCATCTGAACTGTATAGGATGCTTTGGGGACAGGTCATCTGAACTGTATAGGAAGCTCTGGGGACAGGTCATCTGAACTGTATAGGATGCTCTGGGGACAGGCCATCTGAACTGTATAGGAAGCTCTGGGGACAGGTCATCTGAACTGTATAGGAAGCTCTGGGGACAGGTCATCTGAACTGTATAGGAAGCTCTGGGGACAGGTCATCTGAACTGTATAGGAAACTCTGGGGACAGGTCATCTGAACTGTATAGGAAGCTCTGGGGACAAGTCATCTGAACTGTATAGGAAGCTCTGGGGACAGGTCATCTGAACTGTATAGGATGCTCTGGGGACAGGTCATCTGAACTATATAGGATGCTCTGGGGACAGGTCATCTGAACTGTATAGGATGCTCTGGGGACAGGTCATCTGAACTGTATAGGAAGCTCTGGGGACAGGTCATCTGAACTGTATAGGAAGCTCTGGGGACAGGTCATCTGAACTGTATAGGAAGCTCTGGGGACAGGTCATCTGAACTGTATAGGAAGCTCTGGGGACAGGTCATCTGAACTGTATAGGAAACTCTGGGGACAGGTCATCTGAACTGTATAGGAAGCTCTGGGGACAGGTCATCTGAACTGTATAGGAAGCTCTGGGGACAGGTCATCTGAACTGTATAGGAAGCTCTGGGGACAGGTCATCTGAACTGTATAGGAAGCTCTGGGGACAGGTCATCTGAACTGTATAGGAAACTCTGGGGACAGGTCATCTGAACTGTATAGGAAGCTCTGGGGACAGGTCATCTGAACTGTATAGGAAGCTCTGGGGACAGGTCATCTGAACTGTATAGGAAACTCTGGGGACAGGTCATCTGAACTGTATAGGATGCTCTGGGGACAGGTCATCTGAACTGTATAGGAAGCTCTGGGGACAGGTCATCTGAACTGTATAGGATGCTTTGGGGACAGGTCATCTGAACTGTATAGGATGCTTTGGGGACAGGTCATCTGAACTGTATAGGAAGCTCTGGGGACAGGTCATCTGAACTGTATAGGATGCTCTGGGGACAGGTCATCTGAACTGTATAGGAAGCTCTGGGGACAGGTCATCTGAACTGTATAGGAAGCTCTGGGGACAGGTCATCTGAACTGTATAGGAAGCTCTGGGGACAGGTCATCTGAACTGTATAGGAAACTCTGGGGACAGGTCATCTGAACTGTATAGGAAGCTCTGGGGACAGGTCATCTGAACTGTATAGGAAGCTCTGGGGACAGGTCATCTGAACTGTATAGGATGCTCTGGGGACAGGTCATCTGAACTGTATAGGAAGCTCTGGGGACAGGTCATCTGAACTGTATAGGATGCTTTGGGGACAGGTCATCTGAACTGTATAGGATGCTTTGGGGACAGGTCATCTGAACTGTATAGGAAGCTCTGGGGACAGGTCATCTGAACTGTATAGGATGCTCTGGGGACAGGCCATCTGAACTGTATAGGAAGCTCTGGGGACAGGTCATCTGAACTGTATAGGAAGCTCTGGGGACAGGTCATCTGAACTGTATAGGAAGCTCTGGGGACAGGTCATCTGAACTGTATAGGAAACTCTGGGGACAGGTCATCTGAACTGTATAGGAAGCTCTGGGGACAGGTCATCTGAACTGTATAGGAAGCTCTGGGGACAGGTCATCTGAACTGTATAGGAATGCTCTGGGGACAGGTCATCTGAACTGTATAGGATGCTCTGGGGACAGGTCATCTGAACTGTATAGGATGCTCTGGGGACAGGTCATCTGAACTGTATAGGAAGCTCTGGGGACAGGTCATCTGAACTGTATAGGAAGCTCTGGGGACAGGTCATCTGAACTGTATAGGAAGCTCTGGGGACAGGTCATCTGAACTGTATAGGATGCTCTGGGGACAGGTCATCTGAACTGTATAGGATGCTCTGGGGACAGGTCATCTGAACTGTATAGGAAGCTCTGGGGACAGGTCATCTGAACTGTATAGGATGCTCAGGGGACAGGTCATCTGAACTGTATAGGATGCTCTGGGGACAGGTCATCTGAACTGTATAGGAAGCTCTGGGGACAGGTCATCTGAACTGTATAGGATGCTCTGGGGACAGGTCATCTGAACTGTATAGGATGCTCTGGGGACAGGTCATCTGAACTGTATAGGATGCTCTGGGGACAGGTCATCTGAACTGTATAGGAGCTCTGGGGACAGGTCATCTGAACTGTATAGGAAGCTCTGGGGACAGGTCATCTGAACTGTATAGGAAGCTCTGGGGACAGGTCATCTGGATACTGGACAGCTCAACAGTAACAACAAACGGTTTGCAATTTATTTATACTGGTGAACCGGCGTTTGAGATGTGTGGTTACAAATATCAACAGTCCCTTATCTCTGGTATAATGTATCTTGGCATGCATCATTCAAGACTTAGTTTAAATTTTGTGCAGTGCAATGGACATATAATGTTCAATGTCTCAGGAAAGACTGTCTAGGTTGACAATACTCAGTATAGAAAACAGTCAGGCCCGCACCCTGAACCTACAGGCCGTGGTGAAAACATGTACACACAAAATAAGGAGGACTTCAGGAGACTCAAGCTGGAATTAATTTGATTTCATGTAATTGACCTTGCAGCCCATTTATGTAAGCTGTTACCGGCTGAGTTCAACAATAAATAGTGGATGAATTTATCCTTAAGACGACTACTTTTATTCCTCATTGCTAGGCTATTCCATGTTATCTTTTATTCCTCATTGCTAGGCTATTCCATGTCATCTTTTATTCCTCATTGCTAGGCTATTCCATGTCATCTTTTATTCCTCAATGCGAGGCTATTCCATGTCATCTTTTATTCCTCATTGCTAGGCTATTCCATGTCATCATTTATTCCTCATTGCTAGGCTATTCCATGTCATCTTTTATTCCTCATTGCTAGGCTATTCCATGTCATCTTTTATTCCTCATTGCTAGGCTATTCCATGTCATCTTTTATTTTCATAGGCTATTCCATGTCATCTTTTATTCCTCATTGCTAGGCTATTCCATGTCATCTTTTATTTGTCATTGCTAGGCTATTCCATGTCATCTTTATTCCTCATTGCTAGGCTATTCCATGTCATATTTTATTCCTCATTGCTAGGCTATTCCATGTCATCTTTTATTCCTCATTGCTAGGCTATTCCATGTTATCTTTTATTCCTCATTGCTAGGCTATTCCATGTCATCTTTTATTCCTCATTGCTAGGCTATTCCATGTCATCTTTTATTCCTCAATGCTAGGCTATTCCATGTCATCTTTTATTCCTCATTGCTAGGCTATTCCATGTCATCATTTATTCCTCATTGCTAGGCTATTCCATGTCATCTTTTATTCCTCATTGCTAGGCTATTCCATGTCATCTTTTATTCCTCATGCTAGGCTATTCCATGTCATCTTTTATTCCTCATTGCTAGGCTATTCCATGTCATCTTTTATTCCTCATTGCTAGGCTATTCCATGTCATCTTTTATTCCTCAATGCGAGGCTATTCCATGTCATCTTTTATTCCTCATTGCTAGGCTATTCCATGTCATCTTTTATTCCTCATTGCGAGGCTATTCCATGTCATCTTTTATTCCTCATTGCGAGGCTATTCCATGTAATCTTTTATTCCTCATTGCGAGGCTATTCCATGTCATATTTTATTCCTCATTGCTAGACTATTCCATGTCATCTTTTATTCCTCATTGCTAGGCTATTCCATGTCATCTTTTATTCCTCATTGCTAGGCTATTCCATGTCATCTTTTATTCCTCATTGCGAGGCTATTCCATGTCATCTTTTATTCCTCATTGCTAGGCTATTCCATGTCATCATTTATTCCTCATTGCTAGGCTATTCCATGTCATCTTTTATTCCTCATTGCTAGGCTATTCCATGTCATCTTTTATTCCTCAATGCGAGGCTATTCCATGTCATATTTTATTCCTCATTGCTAGGCTATTCCATGTCATCTTTTATTCCTCATTGCTAGGCTATTCCATGTCATCTTTTATTCCTCAATGCGAGGCTATTCCATGTCATCTTTTATTCCTCATTGCGAGGCTATTCCATGTCATCTTTTATTCCTCATTGCGAGGCTATTCCATGTAATCTTTTATTCCTCATTGCGAGGCTATTCCATGTCATCTTTTATTCCTCATTGCTAGACTATTCCATGTCATCTTTTATTCCTCATTGCTAGGCTATTCCATGTCATCTTTTATTCCTCATTGCTAGGCTATTCCATGTCATCTTTTATTCCTCATTGCGAGGCTATTCCATGTCATCTTTTATTCCTCATTGCGAGGCTATTCCATGTCATCTTTTATTCCTCATTGCGAGGCTATTCCATGTCATCTTTTATTCCCCATTGCGAGGCTATTCCATGTCATCTTTTATTCCTCATTGCTAGGCTATTCCATGTCATCTTTTATTCCTCATTGCGAGGCTATTCCATGTGATCTTTTATTCCTCAAGGCTATTTGATGTCATTTTTATTAAAAGTGTATAAATAGCAGCTAAATACGGTATACATTATAGCTATAGGTTGTACACTGCATCATGAAACAATACCTAGTAAGCTAGTGTTTTGAGGGTGGATTGACTTTTTTGGCATTAATAGACAACTTTCTATCCAAGTTGAGAGAGAGTGCGAGGGCGGCGCATGTCATGCAGGTTCAGGGATTATTTAAGATACTCTTTGAAGAGGTAGGGTTTCAGATGTTTTCAGAAGATGGGCAGGGACTCTGCTGTCCTAGCTTCAGGGGAGGCTGGTTCCACCATTGGGGTGCCAGGACCGAGGAGAGCTTAGACTGGGCTGAGCGGGAGCCACCTTCCCATACGGGTGGGAGGGCCAAGAGACCAGAGGTGGCAGAATGGAGTACTTGGGTTGAAGGTTAGGTCAGAGTTAGGTCAGAGTTTGTGAGCCTGTGTCCCAGGGCTGTAGAGTGTGAATTTGAAGGGTTTTCTACTTGCCTGACACTCAAACTGAATTCTTCCGCTGCTCTATCATTTGTTACATACTTCAGTCTGAGGCTGCCATCACTGAAGGCATTTGTGGTGATGTCAAAAATGAGTGGGTTCTGTACAAAACAAAGTAATCAGCAATTGGATCATCTCTAACCAATCAGAGTTTCAAAGCCAATGACAAATTTTCAAAATGCCACTAGCAATGCATATTCTGTCTCTGGCCCAACCCATCGGTTTCTGCGACCAATCAGACTGAATGGATTTCCATCCTGACTCATTATATGGGCGTGGCGTAGCACTTAACTGGAGCAAGGAGCTTGGGTAACAAGGCAAGTTTTCTACATAACACATTTGAAATGTATTTAGGAACTACACATACACTCCAAACTAGTCCAACCAACTGTATAAACGTATAGAAACACACAGGGATCAAAGAGAAGTGAAACAGCGGGGAGGGTCTTTGGAAACAGGAAGTAAAACTGAGTTGTCTTGAGGTGATGAAATGCTTCTGTATTTCATGGCAATATATTCTGGAGGGAGAGACACACAACTTGTGAGTCTGTTGTCTTCTGATTATGGTCGAAGAAGTATATACTCACAAGACTGGTGGAACATAAGAAGCTTGAAAAGAAATTGGACCAAACTTTGTGCTAATTGGAATCAAATAAGTGGCATTTGTCACCTCTTCCTCCAGAAATGAACTGACATTTTTTTATTTAACCTTTATTTAAAAACCTTTATTTAAAAAGGAAAAGACTGTTGAGTTTAGAAACACCATTTTGCGAGGGGGACCTGGCATCAAGAGCCTATTGATGAAATTTAAGATAACCATGCCAGAAATACGCAATGGGACTACATATTCACAACCAAGTATTTTTCTGTGCACTCTTATATGTTGCTGGATCCTTGTAAACCCATTCAGGGGCTATTCATTGAAAAAATGCACAGTCTGTGAATCTCTCAATGATACCAACATGAAAGTAATCTGTGGAAAGAAGAACCTCCAAACCATACCAGAAGACATTCCAAGAAAAGTAAGATCTTTAGACCTTTCCATCAACAACATTGTGATGATCAAAACATTTGATTTCAAAGATCTCTCAGCCCTCAAATCTTTAAACACTTCCTGCAACCGGATCTCTCATGTGGACGATGGGGCTTTTTCAGACCTGGTCATTCTTCAGGAGCTGAATCTAGCCAATAACAGACTCAACACCCTCTCAGACCACCTGTTTCAGGGCCTAGGCAAGCTCTCTGTGCTTCGACTAGACTACAACCACATCAAAATCATTTCATCCTCTACCTTTCAGAATCTCTCCAGCTTAAATGTATTAAACTTTTTTTTTTGCCTGCCATATTGCTACACTGACAACACTCAGTCTGCGTTATAACAACATGACTTTTTGACTCTGAGGGACTGCTTAAGTCCTGCACATACTTGACTAAGTTGGATATATCCCATAATGCTCTTACTCATCTGTCTCATCAGTCATTCAGCTCAATGAAGCAACTGACTACTCTAGATCTAAGTAACAATATGCTTTCTTCTGTGCCAAATGCCACTCATATAATACCCAATCTCTGACAATCTTGGGTCTCAGATACAATACCATCAGTAAACTAGGCTCATTCGATTTTGCCAATCTGACAGGACTAACATACCTCTCCATCTTTTCCACAATCAAAACTGACATTAAAGGCAATGTTTTTCAAGATTTGCAGGACTTAAAACTCCTAGATCTGTGAAGAAACAGTATCCCATCTTTACGTTATGTTTTTAAGAATGGTTTACAAAAACTAGAAAACTTGCAATTGGGAGGCAATATGCTAAGATCTATCCATAAAGGAGACTTTGAAAGCTTACAATCCCTCAAAACTTTGATTTTATTTGACAACTGAATTGACACTTTGGAAGACGGGGCCTTTCAGGGTTTGGTCAATCTTAAAATACTTCATTTGGCATCGAATAGATTGAGTAAAATAAACATTAGGGCCACTATGTTCAGAGGATGTTCAGCCTTAGAAAAACTTGATTTGAGTTGGAATCGTATTAAATATCTACATTATGGTGAACTTAAATCCCCAGCCTTTTCTCTTCTGCCGTCTCGAAAGGTCCTGATCATCTCCAGTCAGCATCCTTTTGGAACGTTGAATATACCAGCCAACTTTCTTAAAGATCTGAAATATTTATTGGCATTCAGCGCAAGGAGTCTTAACATTAAGTCCTTTCACCCAAACACATTCATCTACACACCACAGTTGTGGTCCCTTGACATCTGCCTGAATGAGTTCACAGCCCTGAGCACAGAGTTGTTTCACCCGATCCCACGACTCAACAGGCTATAC
Source organism: Oncorhynchus gorbuscha (assembly GCF_021184085.1). Classification (NCBI taxonomy): domain Eukaryota; kingdom Metazoa; phylum Chordata; class Actinopteri; order Salmoniformes; family Salmonidae; genus Oncorhynchus; species Oncorhynchus gorbuscha. Next base: position 10,203,529 of record NC_060177.1, read on the forward strand.
CTGTCTAAAGCACAACTTCAGTCTTTTGATTTTCTCATAGAAGCTAAACTCACTCAACTCAGTTACTTACAGGTGAGAAAGAATGACTTTACAGTAGTCAGTGATACAATGATGGCGGCAGGGCAGCCTAGTGGTTAGAGCGTTGGACTAGTAACCGGAAGGTCCCTGAGCTGACAATGTACAAATCTGTCATTCTGCCCCTGAACAGGCAGTTAACCCACTGTTCCTAGGCCATCATTGAAAATAAGAATTTGTTCTTAACTGACTGCCTAGTTAAACTATTTTTTTTAAATGATACGTTCTTTACCTGCTTTAGTTTACTTGGACCTGCAAGACAAGACTTTACCTGTGACTGCAGCAATGCTTGGTTTATCCAGTGGGTGACAACAGAAACCAAACACAGGTTGTTGATGCCTATGACTTTACCTGTGACTGCAGCAATGCTTGTTTATCCAGTGGGTGACAACAGAAACCAAACACAGGTTGTTGATGCCTATGACTTTACCTGTGACTGCAGCAATGCTTGTTTATCCAGTGGGTGACAACAGAAACCAAACACAGGTTGTTGATGCCTATGACTTTACCTGTGACTGCAGCAATGCTTGTTTATCCAGTGGGTGACAACAGAAACCAAACACAGGTTGTTGATGCCTATGACTTTACCTGTGACTGCAGCAATGCTTGTTTATCCAGTGGGTGACAACAGAAACCAAACACAGGTTGTTGATGCCTATGACTTTACCTGTGACTGCAGCAATGCTTGGTTTACCCAGTGGGTGACAACAGAAACCAAACACAGGTTGTTGATGCCTATGACTTTACCTGTGACTGCAGCAATGCTTGGTTTATCCATTGGGTGACAACAGAAACCAAACACAGGTTGTTGATGCCTATGACTTTACCTGCAACTATCCGGTCCATATAGGAGGTACCAAACTGTTGGACCTTGACACCCACTACTGTTCAGTAGATATAGGATTCTTCTACTTCATCTCCTCCACTTCTCTGGTCCTCTTAACCTTGCTGGGGTCTTTTATCTACCATCTCCTGAGATGGCAGTTGGTCTACACCTACTATCTCTTTCAGGCTTACCTCTAGGACACAAAGCGGAGGAACGTCCGTGTGACTCATCAGTATGATGCCTTCGTCTCCTACAATGGCCACGATGAGCCCTGGGTCCTGAGGGAACTTCTGCCAGAGCTGGAGGGAAACCAAGACTGGAAGCTGTGTCTACATCACCGTGACTTCCAGCCAGGCAAACCCATCGTAGACAACATCACAGACGCCATCTACGGGAGCCGCAAGACCATCTGCATGATCAGCCGTCGCTAACTTTATGATGAAATGTCAAATGAAATGTGTTATGAAATATATTATGCTATTTGATGATGAATTTATGAGGAAATGTTTGACTTATTTACTCGTTATGTTCTCCTAGTTCTCTAGCTTTCTGGAACTTTAAAACGTTAGGTTTTAGGTGTAAGAGTTAAGATTCTTGAAATTGTTAAATGTAAGTGAAAGCTTTATATAACCACCTTTTGTATCTTTGTGATGAAAAACGCTTTGAAAATAAAATGTCAAATACATTTGTCATCTTGTTTTTATGTGAACTCTGTTTTTGACGAGCTATAAACTTTTCCTCCTGATTCTATAGAACCCAGGAAGAGGCATGGCTCCCCTCAGCTCCTTCTTACATCATTACCATGACTCACTGTCAATCATAGCCATTTCCAAATGACACAGATAAACCATCACTCAAAAATATACATCTTTCACTCTCTCTTCTCTTCTTACCTCTGTTGGCATATTGCCCAGATGGAGGGTAACCAGTTGTTTATGACACTCTGAATCAGCTCAGACTCATTTGAGGAATCAAGTGTACCTGTACACTGGTGCCATACAACCAAGCCTGGCTCACAACTTTGACTTCTTCTTCAATTCTCCACACGGCAGTTACGGCTGTGGAATGTACTCCAGTAGCTTCCACACAGTAATAAGACAATGTTAAATGACTGTAGGTATAATGGAGTTGTTATATATTTACCAGACTTATAGTATTGGGGGTAGACCATTACAGGGCTGCCTGGGGTGATGGGCAAAACATCAGCACCACATCATTGTCCTGCTCACATTTTGAGTGTAATTCTAGACCTGGGTATTGATCATAGTCTAAATGAGCAGTTCCTTTCAGACATGTTATTGTTTACAAAGTCATAAAATCATACATTTATCCACAGCAATATAAATACAGTACATTTATCCACAGCAATATGAATACAGTACGTTTACCCACAGCAATATAAATACAGTACGTTTACCCACAGCAATATGAATACAGTACATTTACCCACAGCAATATAAATACAGTACGTTTACCCACAGCAATATGAATACAGTACATTTATCCACAGCAATATGAATACAGTACATTTACCCACAGCAATATGAATACAGTACATTTACCCACAGCAATATGAATACAGTACATTTACCCACAGCAATATAAATACAGTACGTTTACCCACAGCAATATGAATACAGTACATTTACCCACAGCAATATGAATAGTACGTTTACCCACAGCAATATAAATACAGTACGTTTACCCACAGCAATATGAATACAGTACATTTACCCACAGCAATATGAATACAGTACGTTTACCCACAGCAATATGAATACAGTACATTTACCCACAGCAATATGAATACAGTACATTTACCCACAGCAATATGAATACAGTACATTTATCCACAGCAATATAAATACAGTACGTTTACCCACAGCAATATGAATACAGTACGTTTACCCACAGCAATATGAATACAGTACGTTTATCCACAGCAATATGAATACAGTACGTTTATCCACAGCAATATGAATACAGTACGTTAACCCACAGCAATATAAATACAGTACGTTTATCCACAGCAATATAAATACAGTACGTTTACCCACAGCAATATGAATACAGTACGTTTACCCACAGCAATATAAATACAGTACGTTTACCCACAGCAATATAAATACAGTACGTTTATCCACAGCAATATGAATACAGTACGTTTACCCACAGCAATATGAATACAGTACGTTTACCCACAGCAATATAAATACAGTACGTTTATCCACAGCAATATGAATACAGTTTATCCACAGCAATATGAATACAGTACGTTTATCCACAGCAATATAAATACGTTTATCCACAGCAATATGAATACAGACGTTAACCCACAGCAATATAAATACAGTACGTTTATCCACAGCAATATAAATACAGTACGTTTACCCACAGCAATATGAATACAGTACGTTTACCCACAGCAATATAAATACAGTACGTTTACCCACAGCAATATAAATACAGTACGTTTATCCACAGCAATATGAATACAGTACGTTTACCCACAGCAATATGAATACAGTACGTTTACCCACAGCAATATAAATACAGTACGTTTATCCACAGCAATATGAATACAGTACGTTTATCCACAGCAATATGAATACAGTACGTTTATCCACAGCAATATAAATACAGTACGTTTATCCACAGCAATATGAATACAGTACGTTTATCCACAGCAATATGAATACAGTACGTTTACCCACAGCAATATGAATACAGTACGTTTACCCACAGCAATATGAATACAGTACGTTTACCCACAGCAATATGAATACAGTACGTTTACCCACAGCAATATGAATACAGTACGTTTACCCACAGCAATATGAATACAGTACGTTTACCCACAGCAATATGAATAATATTTACCCACAGCAATATGAATACAGTACATTTATCCACAGCAATATGAATACAGTACATTTATCCACAGCAATATGAATACAGTACATTTATCCACAGCAATATGAATTTACCCACACAGTACATTTATCCACAGCAATATGAATACAGTACATTTATCCACAGCAATATGAATACAGTACATTTACCCACAGCAATATGAATACAGTACGTTTACCCACAGCAATATGAATACAGTACATTTACCCACAGCAATATGAATACAGTACATTTATCCACAGCAATATAAATACAGTACGTTTACCCACAGCAATATGAATACAGTACGTTTACCCACAGCAATATGAGTACGTTTATACAGAATACATTTATCCACAGCAATATGAATACAGTACGTTTACCCACAGCAATATAAAGCGTTTATCCACAGCAATATGAATAATACGTTAACCCACAGCAATATAAATACATTTATCCACAGCAATATGAATACAGTACATTTACCCACAGCAATATGAATACAGTACGTTTACCCACAGCAATATGAATACAGTACATTTACCCACAGCAATATGAATACAGTACATTTACCCACAGCAATATGAATACAGTACATTTACCCACAGCAATATGAATACAGTACATTTATCCACAGCAATATGAATACAGTACATTTACCCACAGCAATATGAATACAGTACATTTACCCACAGCAATATGAATACATTCATTTTCCATGATAGTTCCACTTCCCAAATCTCACGTTACCTGATGATATGAAAATAGTTCCACCCCAATTTAAACAGTTCAAGTTTCATTCAGAACCTTCATGTGGTAAAAATGATGTGTTTCTTACAGGTCAATTCATTTGTTCAAAGCTTCAGTCATATTCTTCTTCATTACCAATATTACATACAGTGGGGCAAAAAAGTATTTAGTCAGCTACCAATTGTGCAAGTTCTCCCACTTAAAAAGATGAGTGAGGCCTGTAATTTTCATCATATTTTCACCATCAACTTTTACCATCAATTTTCATCACTTCAACTATGACAGACAAAATGAGAAAATAAATTCCAGAAAATCACATTGTAGGATGTTTAATGAATTTATTTGCAAATTATGGTGGAAAATAAGTATTTGGTCACCTACAAACAAGCACGATTTCTGGCTCTCACAGACCTGTAACTTCTTCTTTAAGAGGCTCCTCGGTCCTCCACTCGTTACCTGGATTAATGGCACCTGTTTGAACTTGTTATCAGTATAAAAGACACCTGTCTACAACCTCAAACAGTCACACTCCAAACTCCACTATGGCCAAGACCAAAGAGGCCTCTCTCATTATTTTAAGTGGGAGAACTTGCACAATTGGTGGCTGACTAGATACTTTTTTGCCCCACTGTATCATTACACATTCATATTGAATAGATACTGTATCTAACATTCCAGAGGATACGTTGGTATGTTAATATTTAATGTTAGAATAGGTTTTGTTTCTTGCAGTACTGTTGTGTCAGTATCATTACACATTCATAATGTATAGATACTGTATCTAACATTCCAGAGGATACGTTGGTATGTTAATATTTAATGTTAGAATAGGTTTTGTTTCTTGCAGTACTGTTGTGTCAGTGTGAATAGAGAGAGGGTCCTGAGACAGAGGTCAGATGCAGACCCACAGTAAAGGTTAGTCCATCTGTTCAGTGGCCTTTGAAGCCCAGCCATACCCCCTCTCTTATCAACAGTCCCCTGTTCTTATAGCTCCTCTCCCTCCCTCTCTCCTCCCTGACTCTCCCATTCCTCTCTACCCAAACTCCCCTTTGTTCTCCCTCCTCTCCCCCTTTGCTCCCTCCCCTCCCCCTTTGCTCCCTCCCCTCTCCTCTTTGCTCCCTCCCCTCTCCTCTTTGCTCCCTCCCCTCTCCTCTTTGCTCCCTCCCCTCTCCTCTTTGCTCCCTCCCTCCCCTCTCCTTTTTGCTCCCTCCTCTCTCCTCTTTGCTCCCTCCCTCCTCTCTCCTCATTGCTCCCTCCCCTCCCCCTTTGCTCCTCCCTCTCCTTTTGCTCCCTCCCTCCCCCTCCTCTTTGCTCCCTCCCCTCCCCCTTTGCTCCCTCCCCTCCCCCTTTGCTCCCTCCCCTCTCCTCCCCCTTTGCTCCCTCCCCCTCTCCGCTTTGCGCCCTCCCTCCCCCTTTGCTCCCTCCCTCCCCTCCCCCTTTGCTCCCTCCCCTCTCCTCTTTGCTCCCTCCCTCCCTCCTCTCTCCTCTTTGCTCCCTCCCCTCCCCCTTTGCTCCCTCCCTCTCCCTCTTTGCTCCCTCCCTCCCCTCTCCTCTTTGCTCCCTCCTCTCTCCTCTTTGCTCCCTCCCTCCCTCCCCTCTCCTCTTTGCTCCCTCCCTCCCCCTTTGCTCCCTCCCTCTCCTCTTTGCTCCCTCCTCTCTCCTCTTTTCCCTCCCTCCCTCCCCTCCTCTTTGCTCCCTCCTCCCTCCCTCTCCTCTTTGCTCCCTCCCTCCCCTCTCCTCTTTGCTCTCTCCCTCCCCTTTCCTCTTTGCTCCCTCCCTCCTTCTCCTCTTTGCTCCCTCCCTCCCTCTCCTCTTTGCTCCCTCCCTCCCCTCTCCTCTTTGCTCCCTCCCTCCCCTCTCCTCTTTGCTCTCTCCCTCCTCTCTCCTCTTTGCTCTCTCTCTCCTATCTCCTCTTTGCTCCCTCCCTCCCTCTCCTCTTTGCTCCCTCCCTCCCCTTTTGCTCTCTCCCTCCTCTCTCCTCTTTGCTCTCTCCCTCCTCTCTCCTCTTTGCTCCCTCCCTCCCTCTCCTCTTTGCTCCCTCCCTCCCTCTCCTCTTTGCTCCCTCCCTCCCCTCTCCTCTTTGCTCTCTCCCTCCTCTCTCCTCTTTGCTCTCTCCCTCCCTCTCCTCTTTGCTCCCTCCCTCCCTCTCCTCTTTGCTCCCTCCCTCCCCTCTCCTCTTTGCTCTCTCCCTCCCTTTCCTCTTTGCTCCCTCCCTTTCCTCTTTGCTCCCTCCCGTCTCCTCTTTGCTCCCTCCCCTCTCCTCTTTGCTCCCTCCCTCCCCTCCCCTCTTTGCTCCCTCCCCTCTCCTCTTTGCTCCCTCCCCTCTCCTCTTTGCTCTCTCCCTCCCCTTTCCTCTCTGCTCCCTCCCCTCCCCTCTTTGCTCCCTCCCCTCTCCTCTTTGCTCCCTCCCTCTCCTCTTTGCTCCCTCCTCTCTCCTCTTTGCTCCCTCCCTCCTCTCTCCTCTTTGCTCTCTCCCTCCTCTCTCCTCTTTGCTCTCTCCCTCCTCTCTCCTCTTTGCTCCCTCCCTCCCTCTCCTCTTTGCTCCCTCCCTCCCCTCTCCTCTTTGCTCTCTCCCTCCCCTTTCCTCTCTGCTCCCTCCCCTCCCCTCTTTGCTCCCTCCTCTCTCCTCTTTGCTCCCTCCCTCCTCTCTCCTCATTGCTCCCTCCCCCCCCCTTTGCTCCCTCCCCTCTCCTTTTTGCTCCCTCCCTCCCTCTCCTCTTTGCTCCCTCCCCCCCCTTTGCTCCCTCCCCTCCCCCCTTTGCTCCCTCCCCTCCCCCTTTGCTCCCTCCCCTCTTTGCCCTCCCCTCCCCTTTGCTCCCTCCCTCCCCTCCCCCTTTGCTCCCTCCCCTCTCCTCTTTGCTCCCTCCCTCCCTCCTCTCTCCTCTTTTCTCCCTCCCCTCCCCTTTGCTCCCTCCCCTCTCCTCTTTGCTCCCTCCCTCCCCTCTCTCCTCCCTCCTCTCTCCTCTTTGCTCCCTCCCTCCCTCCCTCTCCTCTTTGCTCCCTCCCCTCCCCCTTTGCTCCCTCCCTCTCCTCTTTGCTCCCTCCCCTCTCCTCTTTGCTCCCTCCCTCCCTCCCTCCCCTCCTCTTTGCTCCCTCCCTCCCTCCCTCTCCTCTTTGCTCCCTCCCTCCCCTCTCCTCTTTGCTCTCTCCCTCCCCTTTCCTCTTTGCTCCCTCCCTCCTTCTCCTCTTTGCTCCCTCCCTCCCTCTCCTCTTTGCTCCCTCCCTCCCCTCTCCTCTTTGCTCCCTCCCTCCCTCCCTCTCCTCTTTGCTCCCTCCCTCCCTCTCCTCTTTGCTCTCTCCCTCCCCTTTCCTCTTTGCTCCCTCCCTCCTCTCCTCTTTGCTCCCTCCCTCCCTCTCCTCTTTGCTCCCTCCCTCTCTCCTCTTTGCTCCCTCCCTCCCTCTCCTCTTGCTCCCTCCCTCCCTCTCCTCTTTGCTCTCCCTCCCCTTTCCTCTTTGCTCCCTCCCTCCTTCTCCTCTTTGCTCCCTCCCTCCCTCTCCTCTTTGCTCCCTCCCTCCCCTCTCCTCTTTGCTCCCTCCCTCCCCTCTCCTCTTTGCTCTCTCCCTCCTCTCTCCTCTTTGCTCTCTCCCTCCTCTCTCCTCTTTGCTCCCTCCCTCCCTCTCCTCTTTGCTCCCTCCCTCCCCTTTCCTCTTTGCTCTCTCCCTCCTCTCTCCTCTTTGCTCTCTCCCTCCTCTCTCCTCTTTGCTCCCTCCCTCCCTCTCCTCTTTGCTCCCTCCCTCCCTCTCCTCTTTGCTCCCTCCCTCCCCTCTCCTCTTTGCTCTCTCCCTCCTCTCTCCTCTTTGCTCTCTCCCTCCCTCTCCTCTTTGCTCCCTCCCTCCCTCTCCTCTTTGCTCCCTCCCTCCCCCTCTCCTCTTTGCTCTCTCCCTCCCTTTCCTCTTTGCTCCCTCCCTTTCCTCTTTGCTCCCTCCGTCTCCTCTTTGCTCCCTCCCTCTCCTCTTTGCTCCCTCCCTCCCCTCCCCTCTTTGCTCCCTCCCCTCTCCTCTTTGCTCCCTCCCCTCTCCTCTTTGCTCTCTCCCTCCCCTTTCCTCTCCTCCCTCCCCTCCCTCTTTGCTCCCTTGCTCCTCTTTGCTCCCTCCCTCTCCTCTTTGCTCCCTCCCTGCCCTCTCCTCTTTGCTCCCTCCCTCCTCTCCTCTTTGCTCCCTCCCTCCCCTCTCCTCTTTGCTCTCTCTCTCCCTTTCCTCTTTGCTCTCTCCCTTTCCTCTTTGCTCTCTCCCTCCCCTTTTCCTCTTTGCTCCCTCCCTTTCCTCTTTGCTCTCTCCCTCCCCTTTCCTCTTTGCTCCCTCCCTCTCCTCTTTGCTCCCTCCCTCCTCTCTCCTCTTTGCTCCCTCCCTCCCCTCTCCTTTGCTCCCTCCCTCCCTCTCCTCTTTGCTCCCTCCCTCCCTTTCCCTTTGCTCCTCCCTCCCTCTCCTCTTTGCTCCCTCCCTCCCTCTCCTCTTTGCTCCTCCCTCCTCCCTCTCCTCTTTGCTCCCCCTCCCTCCCTCTCCTCTTTGCTCCCTCTCCTCCCTCCCCCCTCCCCTCCTCTTTGCTCCCTCCCTCCCCTCTCCTCTTTGCTCCCTCCCTCCCTCTCCTCTCTGCTCCCTCCCTCCCTTCCCCTCTCCTCTTTGCTCCCTCCCTCCCTCTCCTCTTTGCTCTCTCCCTCCCTCTCCTCTTTGCTCCCTCCCCTCTCCTCTTTTCTCTCTCCCTCTTTGCTCTCTCCCTCCCCTCTCCTCTTTGCTCCCTCCCTCCCTCTCCTCTTTGCTCCCTCCCTCCCTCTCCTCTTTGCTCTCTCCCTCCCTCCCCTCTCCTCTTTGCTCCCTCCCTCCCCTCTCCTCTTTGCTCTTTGCTCCCTCCCTCTCCTCTTTGCTCCCTTGCTCTCTCTCCCTCCCCTCTCCTCTTTGCTCCCTCCCTTTCCTCTCCCTCCCCTCTTTGCTCCCTCCTCCCTCTCCTCTTTGCTCCCTCCTCCTCTTTGCTCCCTCCCCTCTCCTCTTTGCTCCCTCCCTCCTCTTTGCTCCTCTTTGCTCCCTCCCTCCCTCTTTGCTCCCTCCCCTCTCCTCTTTGCTCCCTCCCTCCCCTCTTTGCTCTCTCCCTTTCCTCCTCTCTCCCTTTCCTCTTTGCTCCCTCCCCTTTGCTCCCTCCCTTTCCTCTTTGCTCCCTCCCTCTCCTCTTTGCTCCCTCTCCTCCCCCTTTTCTCCCTCCCTCCCCTCTCCTCTTTGCTCCCTCCCTCCCCTCTCCTCTTGCTCCCTCCCTCCCTCTCCTCTTTGCTCCCTCCCTCCCCTCTCCTCTTTGCTCCCTCCCTCCCTCTCCTCTTTGCTCCCTCCCTCCCTCTCCTCTTTGCTCCCTCCCTCCCTCTCCTCTTTGCTCCCTCCCTCCTCTCCTCTTTGCTCTCCCTCCTCTCCTCTTTGCTCCCTCTCCTCCCCCTTTGCTCCCTCCTCCCTCTCCTCTTTGCTCCCTCCCTCCCCTCTCCTCTTTGCCCTCCCTCCCTCTCCTCTTTCCCTCCCTCCCTCTCCTCCTCCCTCCCCTCTCCTCTTTGCTCTCTCCCTCCCCCTCTCCTCTTTGCTCCCTCCCTCCCCTCTCCTCTTTGCTCCTCCTCTCCCTTTGCTCTCCCTCCCTCCCCTCTCCTCTTTGCTCCCTCCCCCTCCCTCTCCTCTTTGCTCTCTCCCTCCCTTTGCTCCCTCCCTCTCCTCTTTGCTCCCTCCCTCCCTCTCCTCTTTGCTCCCTCCCTCTCCTCTTTGCTCTCTCCCTTTCCTCTCCTCTCCCTTTCCTCTTTGCTCTCTCCCTTTCCTCTTTGCTCTCTCCCTCCCCTTTTCCTCTTTGCTCCCTCCCTTTCCTCTTTGCTCTCTCCCTCCCCTTTCCTCTTTGCTCCCTCCCTCTCCTCTTTGCTCCCTCCCTCCTCTCTCCTCTTTGCTCCCTCCCTCCCCTCCGTCTTTGCTCCCTCCCTCCCCTCTCCTCTTTGCTCCCTCCCTCCTCTTTCCTCTTTGCTCCCTCCCTCCCTCTCCTCTTTGCTCCCTCCCTCCCTCTCCTCTTTGATCCCTCCCTCCCTCTCCTCTTTGCTCCCTCTCCTCTTTGCTCCCTCCCTCTCCTCCCCCTTTGCTCCCTCCCTCTCCTTTTGCTCCCTCTCCTCCCCCTTTTCTCCTCCCTCCCCTCTCCTCTTTGCTCCCTCCCTCTCTGCTCCCTCCCTCCCTCTCTCTCTGCTCTCTCCCTCCCCTCCCCTCTCCTCTTTGCTCCCTCCCTCCCTCTCCTCTTTGCTCTCTCCCTCCCCTCTCCTCTTTGCTCCCTCCCTCTCCTCTTTTCTCTCTCCTCCCCTTTCCTCTTTGCTCTCTCCCTCCCCTCTCCTCTTTGCTCCCTCCCTCCCCTCTCCTCTTTGCTCCCTCCCTCCCTCTCCCTTTGCTCTCTCCCTCCCTCCCTTTCCTCTTTGCTCCCTCCCTCCCCTCTCCTCTTTGCTCTCTCCCTCCCCTCTTTGCTCCCTCCCTCTCCTCTTTGCTCCCTCCCTCGCCTCTTTGCTCTCTCCCTCCCCTCTCCTCTTTGCTCCCTCCCTCTCCTCTTTGCTCTCTCCCCTCCCCTCTTTGCTCCCTCCCTCTCCTCCTCCCTCCGCTCTCCTCTTTGCTCCCTCCCCTCTCTCTTTGCTCCCTCCCTCGCCTCTTTGCTCCCTCCCTCTCCTCTTTGCTCCCTCCCTCTCCTCTTTGCTCCCTCCCCTCTCCTCTTTGCTCCCTCCCCTCCCCTCTTTGCTCTCTCCCTTTCCTCTTTGCTCTCTCCCTTTCCTCTTTGCTCTCTCCCTCCCCTTTTTCCTCTTTGCTCCCTCCCTTTCCTCTTTGCTCTCTCCCTCCCCTCTCCTCTTTGCTCCCTCTCCTCCCCTTTTCTCCCTCCCTCCCCTCTCCTCTTTGCTCCCTCCCTCCCTCTCCTCTCTGCTCCCTCCCTCCCTCTCCTCTTTGCTCTCTCCCTCCCCTCCCCTCTCCTCTTTGCTCCCTCCCTCCCCTCTCCTCTTTGCTCCCTCCTCTCTCCTCTTTGCTCCCTCCCTCCCTCTCCTCTTTGCTCCCTCCCTCCCCTCTCCTCTTTGCTCCCTCCCTCCTCTCTCCTCTTTGCTCCCTCCCTCCCTCTCCTCTTTGCTCCCTCTCCTCCCCTTTGCTCCCTCCCTCCCCTCTCCTCTTTGCTCCCTCCCTCCCCTCTCCTCTTTGCTCCCTCCCTCCCCGCTCCTCTTTGCTCCCTCCCTCCCTCTCCTCTTTGCTCTCTCCCTCCCCTCCCCTCTCCTCTTTGCTCCCTCCCTCCCCTCTCCTCTTTGCTCTCTCCCTCCCCTCTCCTCTTTGCTCCCTCCCTCCCCTCTCCTCTTTGCTCCCTCCCTCCCTCTCCTCTTTGCTCTCTCCCTCCCTCCCCTCTCCTCTTTGCTCCCTCCCTCCCCTCTCCTCTTTGCTCTCTCCCTCCCCTCTTTGCTCCCTCCCTCTCCTCTTTGCTCTCTCCCTCTCCTCTCCTCTTTGCTCCCTCCCTCTCCTCTTTGTTCCCTACCTCTCCTCTTTGCTCTCCCCCTCCCCTCTCCTCTTTGCTCTCTCCCTCTCCTCTTTGCTCTCTCCCTCTCCTCTCCTCTTTGCTCCCTCCCTCTCCTCTTTGTTCCCTCCCTCTCCTCTTTGCTCCCTCCCTCTCCTCTTTGCTCTCTCCCTCTCCTCCTCTTTGCTCCCTCCCTCTCCTCTTTGTTCCCTCCCTCTCCTCTTTGCTCCCTCCCTTCCCTCTCCTCTTTGCTCTCTCCCTCCCTCTTGCTCCCTCCCTCTCCTCTTTGCTGTCTCCCTCTCCTCTCCTCTTTGCTCCCTCCCTCTCCTCTTTGTTCCCTCCCTCTCCTCTTTGCTCTCTCCCTCCCCTCTCCTCTTTGCTCTCTCCCTCCCTCTTTGCTCCCTCCCTCTCCTCTTTGCTCTCTCCTTCTTCTCCTCTTTGCTCCCTCCCTCTCCTCTTTGTTCCCTCCCTCTCCTCTTTGCTCTCTCCCTCCCCTCTCCTCTTTGCTCCCTCCCTCTCCTCTTTGTTCCCTCCCTCCCCTCTTTGCTCTCTCCCTCCCCTCTTTGCTCCCTCCCCCTCCTCTTTGCTCCCTCCCCTCTCCTCTTTGCTCTCTCCCTCCCCTCTCCTCTTTGCTCCCTCCCTCTCATCTTTGCTCTCTCCCTTCCCTCTTTGCTCCCTCCCTCTCCTCTTTGCTCCCTCCCCTCTCCTCTTTGCTCCCTCCCCTCGCCTCTTTGCTCCCTCCCTCTCCTCTTTGCTCTCTCCCTCCCCTCACCTCTTTGCTCCCTCCTCTCCTCTTTGCTCCCTCCCCTCTCCTCTTTGCTCCCTCCCCTCCCCTCTTTGCGCTTTCCCTCCTCCTCCCCTCGCCTCTTTGCTCTCTCCCTCCCCTCTCCTCTTTGCTCCTTGCCTCCATCCTCTGCTCCACCCTCCACTCTCTTTTTCCTCCCTCTGTTCTTTTCTCTCAATCTCACCTCCATCTCCTCCCCGGTCTCTCCTCTCCTGCCTCCCTCTTCACTGCTGTCTCTTTCAACCAAGCAGTCCCCTGATCCTCCCCCTCCCATTCAGATCACAAATGTCCCTCTCTACTCTCTCTTTCCCTTTCCCCTCCCATCTCCCTCCTCTCCCCTCCCTGTCATCAGAGCCTCTGCAAGACTCATATAACTCCTGAATGTTAATAGGGATGTCAGGTTCGGGTGCCAAAACAACATTGTGAGAAGTGTGATGGCGGTGTTGAAGCTTTCATCTCGCTTGTCACTCTCATTAGGTAAGTCAGGTAGGCAGGTAGTTAGGTAGGCAGGCAGGCAGGCAGGCAGGCAGGCAGGCAGGCAGGCAGGCAGGCAGGCAGGCAGGCAGGCAGGCAGGCAGGCAGGCAGGCAGGCAGGCAGGCAGGCAGGCAGGCAGGCAGGCAGGCAGGCACAACATTCTCCACCCCCTGGAATGATTCCATAAACATGGCCATCATCTCCAACTGCCTAGATGATACAGCTAGCTACTAACCTCAGCTGAGAGACATCCTCTAAGTAGACCTACCACACAGATAGATAAGCCTGATTGACAAGGAGCCTGGGTGATCAGGAGCTGAGAGCAGATTTACTTGGCAAAACAAACTACACACACACATACACACATACACACACACACATCGATTTGTCTGCCGAAGGAGCATTCCTGAATCAAGACGTGCATTGTGCTGTTCTCCCCCTACAGCTCGGTATTCATCAACATCCAATTAACATTGAATGCAGCCCTCCAGATGGCTGGAGAAACGTACAGTTGCAGCCTCAGAGACAGAGGCACATTGTCAACGTATATATGAGCAATTAACCAGACAGGAATAGATTTGAGTCACTTCTATGACTCTGATAGCTGGCGTTACCCATTGCTGTTAATGTTGATGCAGACCGACGGGCCATAGGTCAATTCATGCAAATGTCAGATGGGCTGGTCTGGGGTTTTGCGCTAAATGCTCATTATTTGACTAATAATGGTGGTGTTGAGGGAAAAAATGGTCCGGTATTTTAGAAATGTCTCGTCCCGATGCGTCCCTGCATTGAGGGGTGTAAAGAGCCTAAAAACACTCATGAGGAATTGAGTATTTGTGCTAAATGTGGTGTTTTCACTGGCCCAGACATGTAATCAATAGATTGCACAGTAGAGGGATGTGTTCTTCACCTGGTTTATCTTGGTCAGTGGAGATAACCATAACATAACAATTGAAGACATCAAAATGAAAGGAGGTCATTTGGGGAAATGTGTTTTGTTGTCATAGAAGTGTGTTTAAGAATGAAGAGAGAAGGTCTTCCATTGATCAGTAACATTAATGGATGTTCATCTGGCCAATAGAAACATGTTGTACATGCTGTTCTTGTTTTGATTGACTGGTTTGGCCGTAAGGGTTCATATTACTGTAGACTTGAATGAACTTAAAGGCTTAAACTACTTATTAATCAACTTCCCAATGATACATTTAATTGTGTTAGTGAACACTGATTTCTAAGGTTATCCTGCGATAGTCCAATATGCACTTCAACTGGCAGAGAGAAATTTGATTTAGTTCCTTTTGGAAAAATGGCCAACTCTCCAACTCTGAACAGGACATGTTCTTTTCTTCCCCCAGGGCAGAAATCAGATGCTCCCAGATATTAAAAACAAATGTTGTGCTTCATAATTCGGCACTTTGTTTACAGAGAACTTTTAGAGTGGATACATGAGTGTGTTTTTTTATTGAACTCATAAAGAGCTGTCTATAGCACAGTACTGGTAGTATAATAGCTGTCTATAGCACAGTACTGGTAGTATAATAGCTGTCTATAGCACAGTACTGGTAGTATAATAGCTGTCTATAGCACAGTACTGGTAGTATAATAGCTGTCTATAGCACAGTACTGCAGTACTGGTAGTATAATAGCTGTCTATAGCACAGTACTGTCTATAGCACAGTAGTATAATAGCTGTCTATAGCACAGTACTGGTAGTATAATAGCTGTCTATAGCACACTGGTAGTACTAGCACAGTACTGGTAGTATAATAGCTGTCTATAGCACAGTACTGGTAGTATAATAGCTGTCTATAGCACAGTACTAATAGCTGTCTATAGCACAGTACTGGTAGTATAATAGCTGTCTATAGCACAGTACTGGTAGTATAATAGCTGTCTATAGCACAGTACTGGTAGTATAATAGCTGTCTATAGCACAGTACTGGTAGTATAATAGCTGTCTATAGTATAGCTGTCTATAGCACAGTACTGGTAGTATAATAGCTGTCTATAGCACAGTACTGGTAGTATAATAGCTGTACTATAGCTGTCACAGTACTGGTAGTATAATAGCTGTCTATAGCACAGTACTGGTAGTATAATAGCTGTCTATAGCACAGTACTGGTAGTATAATAGCTGTCTATAGCACAGTACTGGTAGTATAATAGCTGTCTATAGCACAGTACTGGTAGTATAATAGCTGTCTATAGCACAGTACTGGTAGCACAGTATAATAGCTGTCTATAGCACAGTACTGTAGTATAATAGCTGTCTATAGCACATAATAGCTGTCTATAGCACAGTACTGGTAGTATAATAGCTGTCTATAGCACAGTACTGGTAGTATAATAGCTGTCTATAGCACAGTACTGGTAGTATAAGCACAGTACTGGTAGTATAATAGCTGTCTATAGCACAGTACTGGTAGTATAATAGCTGTCTATAGCACAGTACTGGTAGTATAATAGCTGTCTATAGCACAGTACTGGTAGTATAATAGCTGTCTATAGCACAGTACTGGTAGTATAATAAGCTGTCTATAGCACAGTACTGGTAGTATAATAGTACTGGTAGTATAATAGCTGTCTATAGCACAGTACTGGTAGTATAAATAGCACAGTACTGTCTATAGCACAGTACTGGTAGTATAATAGCTGTCTATAGCACAGTACTGGTAGTATAATAGCTGTCTATAGCACAGTACTGGTAGTATAATAGCTGTCTATAGCACAGTACTGGTAGTATAATAGCTGTCTATAGCACAGTACTGGTAGTATAATAGCTGTCTATAGCACAGTACTGGTAGTATAATAGCTGTCTATAG
>NC_060177.1:10219726-10244606 GCF_021184085.1 Oncorhynchus gorbuscha
ATGAATACATTCATTTTCCATGATAGTTCCACTTCCCAAATCTCACGTTACCTGATGATATGAAAATAGTTCCACCCCAATTTAAACAGTTCAAGTTTCATTCAGAACCTTCATGTGGTAAAAATGATGTGTTTCTTACAGGTCAATTCATTTGTTCAAAGCTTCAGTCATATTCTTCTTCATTACCAATATTACATACTGTGGGGCAAAAAAGTATTTAGTCAGCTACCAATTGTGCAAGTTCTCCCACTTAAAAAGATGAGTGAGGCCTGTAATTTTCATCATATTTTCACCATCAACTTTTACCATCAATTTTCATCACTTCAACTATGACAGACAAAATGAGAAAATAAATTCCAGAAAATCACATTGTAGGATGTTTAATGAATTTATTTGCAAATTATGGTGGAAAATAAGTATTTGGTCACCTACAAACAAGCACGATTTCTGGCTCTCACAGACCTGTAACTTCTTCTTTAAGAGGCTCCTCGGTCCTCCACTCGTTACCTGGATTAATGGCACCTGTTTGAACTTGTTATCAGTATAAAAGACACCTGTCTACAACCTCAAACAGTCACACTCCAAACTCCACTATGGCCAAGACCAAAGAGGCCTCTCTCATTATTTTAAGTGGGAGAACTTGCACAATTGGTGGCTGACTAGATACTTTTTTGCCCCACTGTATCATTACACATTCATATTGAATAGATACTGTATCTAACATTCCAGAGGATACGTTGGTATGTTAATATTTAATGTTAGAATAGGTTTTGTTTCTTGCAGTACTGTTGTGTCAGTATCATTACACATTCATAATGTATAGATACTGTATCTAACATTCCAGAGGATACGTTGGTATGTTAATATTTAATGTTAGAATAGGTTTTGTTTCTTGCAGTACTGTTGTGTCAGTGTGAATAGAGAGAGGGTCCTGAGACAGAGGTCAGATGCAGACCCACAGTAAAGGTTAGTCCATCTGTTCAGTGGCCTTTGAAGCCCAGCCATACCCCCTCTCTTATCAACAGTCCCCTGTTCTTATAGCTCCTCTCCCTCCCTCTCTCCTCCCTGACTCTCCCATTCCTCTCTACCCAAACTCCCCTTTGTTCTCCCTCCTCTCCCCCTTTGCTCCCTCCCCTCCCCCTTTGCTCCCTCCCCTCTCCTCTTTGCTCCCTCCCCTCTCCTCTTTGCTCCCTCCCCTCTCCTCTTTGCTCCCTCCCCTCTCCTCTTTGCTCCCTCCCTCCCCTCTCCTTTTTGCTCCCTCCTCTCTCCTCTTTGCTCCCTCCCTCCTCTCTCCTCATTGCTCCCTCCCCTCCCCCTTTGCTCCCTCCCCTCTCCTTTTTGCTCCCTCCCTCCCCTCTCCTCTTTGCTCCCTCCCCCCCCTTTGCTCCCTCCCCTTTGCTCCCTCCCCTCTCCTCCCCCTTTGCTCCCTCCCCTCCTCCCCACTCCCCCTTTGCTCCCTCCCTCCCCTCCCCTTTGCTCCTCCCCCTCTCCTCTTTGCTCCCTCCCTCCTCCTCTCTCCTCTTTGCTCCTCCCTCCCCCTTTGCTCCCTCCTCTCCTCTTTGCTCCCTCCCTCCCCTCTCCTCTTTGCTCCCTCCTCTCTCCTCTTTGCTCCCTCCCTCCCTCCCCTCTCCTCTTTGCTCCCTCCTCCCCCTTTGCTCCCTCCCCTCTCCTCTTTGCTCCCTCCTCTCTCCTCTTGCTCCCTCCCTCCCTCCCTCCTCTTTGCTCCTCCCTCCTCCCTCTCCTCTTTGCTCCCTCCCTCCCCTCTCCTCTTTGCTCTCTCCCTCCCCTTTCCTCTTTGCTCCCTCCCTCCTTCTCCTCTTTGCTCCTCCCTCCCTCTCCTCTTTGCTCCCTCCCTCCCCTCTCCTCTTTGCTCCCTCCCTCCCCTCTCCTCTTTGCTCTCTCCCTCCTCTCCTCTTTGCTCTCTCTCCTCCTATCTCCTCTTTGCTCCCTCCCTCCCTCTCCTCTTTGCTCCCTCCCTCCCCTTTCCTCTTTGCTCTCTCCCTCCTCTCTCCTCTTTGCTCTCTCCCTCCTCTCCTCTTTGCTCCCCTCCCTCCCTCTCCTCTTTGCTCCTCCCTCCCTCTCCTCTTTGCTCCCTCCCTCCCCTCTCCTCTTTGCTCTCTCCCTCCTCTCTCCTCTTTGCTCTCTCCCTCCTCTCTCCTCTTTGCTCCCTCCCTCCCTCTCCTCTTTGCTCCCTCCCTCCCCTCTCCTCTTTGCTCTCTCCCTCCCCTTTCCTCTTTGCTCCCTCCTTTCCTCTTTGCTCCCTCCCTCTCCTCTTTGCTCCCTCCCTCTCCTCTTTTGCTCCCTCCCTCCCCTCCCCTCTTTGCTCCTCCCCTCTCCTCTTTGCTCCCTCCCCTCTCCTCTTTGCTCTCTCCTCCCCTTTCCTCTCTGCTCCCTCCCTCCCCCTCTTTGCTCCCTCCCCTCTCCTCTTTGCTCCCTCCCTCTCCTCTTTGCTCCCTCCTCTCTCCTCTTTGCTCCCTCCCTCCTCTCTCCTCTTTGCTCTCTCCCTCCTCTCTCCTCTTTGCTCTCTCCCTCCTCTCTCCTCTTTGCTCCCTCCCTCCTCTCCTCTTTGCTCCCTCCCTCCCCTCTCCTCTTGCTCTCTCCCTCCCCTTTCCTCTCTGCTCCCTCCCTCCCCTCTTTGCTCCCTCCTCTCTCTCTTTGCTCCCTCCCTCCTCTCTCCTCATTGCTCCCTCCCTCCCCCTTTGCTCCCTCCCCTCTCCTTTTTGCCTCCCTCCCCTCTCCTCTTGCCCCCCCTCCCCTTTGCTCCCTCCCCTCCCCTTGCTCCCTCCCCTCCCCCTTTGCTCCCTCCCCTCTCCGCTTGCGCCCTCCCCTCCCCCTTTGCTCCCTCCCTCCCCTCCCCTTTGCTCCCTCCCCTCTCCTCTTTGCTCCCTCCCTCCTCCTCTCTCCTCTTTCTCCCTCCCTCCCCCCTTTGCTCCCTCCCCTCTCCTCTTTGCTCCTCCCTCCCTCTCCTCTTTGCTCCCTCCTCTCTCCTCTTTGCTCCCTCCCTCCCTCCCCTCTCCTCTTTGCTCCCTCCCCTCCCCCTTTGCTCCCTCCCCTCTCCTCTTTGCTCCCTCCCTCTCTCCTCTTTGCTCCTCCCTCCCTCCCTCCCACTCCTCTTTGCTCCCTCCCTCCCTCCCTCTCCTCTTTGCTCCCTCCCTCCCCTCTCCTCTTTGCTCTCTCCTCCCCTTTCCTCTTTGCTCCCTCCCTCCTTCTCCCTTTTGCTCCCTCCCTCCCTCTCCTTTGCTCCCTCCCTCCCCACTCCTCTTTGCTCCCTCCCTCCCTCCCTCTCCTCTTTGCTCCCTCCCTCCCCTCTCCTCTTTGCTCTCTCCCTCCCCTTTCCTCTTTGCTCCCTCCCTCCTTCTCCTCTTTGCTCCCTCCCTCCCTCTCCTCTTTGCTCCCTCCCTCCCCTCTCCTCTTTGCTCCCTCCCTCCCTCTCCTCTTTGCTCCCTCCCTCCCCTCTCTCTTTGCTCTCTCTCCCTCCCTTTCCTCTTTGCTCCCTCCCTCCTTCTCCTCTTTGCTCCCTCCCTCCCTCTCCTCTTTGCTCCCTCCCTCCCTCCCTCTTTGCTCCCTCCCTCCCCTCTCCTCTTTGCTCTCTCCCTCCTCTCTCCTCTTTGCTCTCTCCCTCCTCTCTCTCTCTTTGCTCCCTCCCTCCCTCTCCTCTTTGCTCCCTCCCTCCCCTTTCCTCTTTGCTCTCTCCCTCCTCTCTCCTCTTTGCTCTCTCCCTCCTCTCTCCCTTTTGCTCCCTCCCTCCCTCTCCTCTTTGCTCCCTCCCTCCCTCTCCTCTTTGCTCCCTCCCTCCCCTCTCCTCTTTGCTCTCTCCCTCCTCTCTCCTCTTTGCTCTCTCCCTCCTCTCTCCTCTTTGCTCCCTCCCTCCCTCTCCTCTTTGCTCCCTCCCTCCCCTCTCCTCTTTGCTCTCTCCCTCCCCTTTCCTCTTTGCTCCCTCCCTTTCCTCTTTGCTCCCTCCCGTCTCCTCTTTGCTCCCTCCCCTCTCCTCTTTGCTCCCTCCCTCCCCTCCCCTCTTTGCTCCCTCCCCTCTCCTCTTTGCTCCCTCCCCCTCTCCTCTTTGCTCTCTCCCTCCCCTTTCCTCTCTGCTCCCTCCCTCCCCTCTTTGCTCCCTCCCCTCTCCTCTTTGCTCCCTCCCTCTCCTCTTTGCTCCCTCCCTGCCCCTCTCCTCTTTGCTCCCTCCCTCCCCTCTCCTCTTTGCTCCCTCCCTCCCTCTCCTCTTTGCTCTCTCCCTTTTCCTCTTTGCTCTCCCCTTTCCTCTTTGCTCTCTCCTTTCCTCTTTGCTCTCTCCCTCCCCTTTTCCTCTTTGCTCCCTCCCTTTCCTCTTTGCTCTCTCCCTCCCCTTTCCTCTTTGCTCCCTCCCCTCTCCTCTTTGCTCCCTCCCTCCTCTCTCCTCTTTGCTCCCTCCCTCCCCTCTCGTCTTTGCTCCCTCCTCCCCTCTCCTCTTTGCTCCCTCCCTCCTCTTTCCTCTTTGCTCCCTCCCTCCCTCTCCTCTTTGCTCCCTCCCTCCCCTCTCCTCTTTGATCCCTCCCTCCTCTCTCCTCTTTGCTCCCTCTCCTCTTTGCTCCCTCCCTCTCCTCCCCCTTTGCTCCCTCCCTCTCCTCTTTGCTCCCTCTCCTCCCCCTTTTCTCCCTCCCTCCCCTCTCCTCTTTGCTCCCTCCCTCCCCTCTCCTCTTTGCTCCCTCCCTCCCTCTCCTCTCTGCTCTCTCCCTCCCTTCCCCTCTCCTCTTTGCTCCCTCCCTCCCCTCTCCTCTTTGCTCTCTCCCTCCCCTCTCCTCTTTGCTCCCTCCCCTCTCCTCTTTTCTCTCTCCCTCCCCTTTCCTCTTTGCTCTCTCCCTCCCCTCTCCTCTTTGCTCCCTCCCTCCCCTCTCCTCTTTGCTCCCTCCCTCCCTCTCCTCTTTGCTCTCTCCCTCCCTCCCCTTTCCTCTTTGCTCCCTCCCTCCCCTCTCCTCTTTGCTCTCTCCCTCCCCTCTTTGCTCCCTCCCCTCTCCTCTTTGCTCCCTCCCTCGCCTCTTTGCTCTCTCCCTCCCCTCTCCTCTTTGCTCCCTCCCTCTCCTCTTTGCTCTCTCCCTCCCCTCTTTGCTCCCTCCCTCTCCTCTTTGCTCCCTCCGCTCTCCTCTTTGCTCCCTCCCCTCTCCTCTTTGCTCCCTCCCTCGCCTCTTTGCTCCCTCCCCTCTCCTCTTTGCTCCCTCCCTCTCCTCTTTGCTCCCTCCCCTCTCCTCTTTGCTCCCTCCCCTCCCCTCTTTGCTCTCTCCCTTTCCTCTTTGCTCTCTCCCTTTCCTCTTTGCTCTCTCCCTCCCCTTTTCCCTCTTTGCTCCCTCCCTTTCCTCTTTGCTCTCTCCCTCCCCTCTCCTCTTTGCTCCCTCTCCTCCCCCTTTTCTCCCTCCCTCCCCTCTCCTCTTTGCTCCCTCCCTCCCCTCTCCTCTCTGCTCCCTCCCTCCCTCTCCTCTTTGCTCCCTCCCTCCCCTCTCCTCTTTGCTCCCTCCCTCCTCTCTCCTCTTTGCTCCCTCCCTCCCTCTCCTCTTTGCTCCCTCCCTCCCCTCTCCTCTTTGCTCCCTCCCTCCCCTCTCTCCTCTTTGCTCCCTCCCTCCCTCTCCTCTTTGCTCCTCTCCTCCCCTTTGCTCCCTCCCTCCCCTCTCCTCTTTGCTCCCTCCCTCCCCTCTCCTCTTTGCTCCCTCCCTCCCTCTCCTCTTTGCTCCCTCCCTCCCTCTCCTCTTTGCTCTCTCCCTCCCCTCCCCTCTCCTCTTTGCTCCCTCCCTCCCCTCTCCTCTTTGCTCTCTCCCTCCCCTCTCCTCTTTGCTCCCTCCCTCCCCTCTCCTCTTTGCTCCCTCCCTCCCTCTCCTCTTTGCTCTCTCCCTCCCTCCCCTCTCCTCTTTGCTCCCTCCCTCCCCTCTCCTCTTTGCTCTCTCCCTCCCCTCTTTGCTCCCTCCCTCTCCTCTTTGCTCTCTCCCTCTCCTCTCCTCTTTGCTCCCTCCCTCTCCTCTTTGCTCTCTCCCTTTCCTCTTTGCTCTCTCCCTTTCCTCTTTGCTCTCTCCCTTTCCTCTTTGCTCTCTCCCTCCCCTTTTCCTCTTTGCTCCCTCCCTTTCCTCTTTGCTCTCTCCCTCCCCTTTCCTCTTTGCTCCCTCCCCTCTCCTCTTTGCTCCCTCCCTCCTCTCTCCTCTTTGCTCCCTCCCTCCCCTCTCGTCTTTGCTCCCTCCCTCCCCTCTCCTCTTTGCTCCCTCCCTCCTCTCCCTCTTTGCTCCTCCCTCCCTCTCCTCTTTGCTCCCTCCCTCCCCTCTCCTCTTTGATCCCTCCCTCCTCTCTCCTCCTTGCTCCCTCCCTCTTTGCTCCTCTCTCCTCCCCTTTGCTCCCTCCCTCTCCTCCCCCTCTGCCCCTCCCTCCCCTCTCCTCTTTGCTCCTCCTCCCTCTCCCTCTCCTCCCTCTGGCGGTGTTGAGCCTCTCTCTCTCTGCTCCTCTCCCTCCCTCTCCTCTTTGCTCCCTCCCTCCTCTTTGCTCTCTCCCTCCCCTCTCCTCTTTGCTCTCTCCCTCCCTCTCCTCTTTGCTCCCCCTCCCCTCCTCTTTGCTCTCCCTCCCTCCCTCTCCTCTTTGCTCTTGCTCTCCCTCCCCTCTCCTCTTTGCTCCCTCCCTCCCTCTCCTCTTTGCTCCCTCCCTCCCTCTCCTCTTTGCTCCTCTCCCTCCCTCCCCTTTCCTCTTTGCTCCCTCCCTCCCTCTCCTCTTTGCTCTCTCCCTCCCCTCTTTGCTCCCTCCCCTCTCCTCTTTGCTCCCTCCCTCGCCTCTTTGCTCTCTCCTCCCCTCTCCTCTTTGCTCCCTCCCTCTCCTCTTTGCTCTCTCCCTCCCCTCTTTGCTCCCTCCCTCTCCTCTTTGCTCCCTCCGCTCTCCTCTTTGCTCCCTCCCCTCTCCTCTTTGCTCCCTCCCTCGCCTCTTTGCTCCCTCCCCTCTCCTCTTTGCTCCCTCCCTCTCCTCTTTGCTCCCTCCCTCTCCTCTTTGCTCCCTCCCTCTCCCCTCTTTGCTCTCTCCCTTTCCTCTTTGCTCCCTCCCTTTCCTCTTTGCTCTCTCCCTCCCCTTTTTCCTCTTTGCTCCCTCCCTTTCCTCTTTGCTCTCTCCCTCCCTCTCCTCTTTGCTCCCTCTCCTCCCCCTTTTCTCCCTCCCTCCCCTCTCCTCTTTGCTCCCTCCCTCCCCTCTCCTCTCTGCTCCCTCCCTCCCTCTCCTCTTTGCTCTCTCCCTCCCCTCCCCTCTCCTCTTTGCTCCCTCCCTCCCCTCTCCTCTTTGCTCCCTCCCTCCTCTCTCCTCTTTGCTCCCTCCCTCCCTCTCCTCTTTGCTCCCTCCCTCCCCTCTCCTCTTTGCTCCCTCCCTCCTCTCTCCTCTTTGCTCCCTCCCTCCCTCTCCTCTTTGCTCCCTCTCCTCCCCCTTTGCTCCCTCCCTCCCCTCTCCTCTTTGCTCCCTCCCTCCCCTCTCCTCTTTGCTCCCTCCCTCCCGCTCCTCTTTGCTCCCTCCTCCCTCTCCTCTTTGCTCTCTCCCTCCCTCCCCTCTCCTCTTTGCTCCCTCCCTCCCCTCTCCTCTTTGCTCTCCCTCCCTCCCCTCTCCTCTTTGCTCCCTCCCTCCCCTCTCCTCTTTGCTCCCTCCCTCCCTCTCCTCTTTGCTCTCTCCCTCCCTCCCCTCTCCTCTTTGCTCCCTCCCTCCCCTCTCCTCTTTGCTCTCTCCCTCCCCTCTTTGCTCCCTCCCTCTCCTCTTTGCTCTCTCCCTCTCCTCTCCTCTTTGCTCCCTCCCTCTCCTCTTTGTTCCCTACCTCTCCTCTTTGCTCTCCCCCTCCCCTCTCCTCTTTGCTCTCTCCCTCTCCTCTTTGCTCTCTCCCTCTCCTCTCCTCTTTGCTCCCTCCCTCTCCTCTTTGTTCCCTCCCTCTCCTCTTTGCTCCCTCCCTCTCCTCTTTGCTCTCTCCCTCTCCTCCTCTTTGCTCCCTCCCTCTCCTCTTTGTTCCCTCCCTCTCCTCTTTGCTCCCTCCCTTCCCTCTCCTCTTTGCTCTCTCCCTCCCCTCTTTGCTCCCTCCCTCTCCTCTTTGCTGTCTCCCTCTCCTCTCCTCTTTGCTCCCTCCCTCTCCTCTTTGTTCCCTCCCTCTCCTCTTTGCTCTCTCCCTCCCCTCTCCTCTTTGCTCTCTCCCTCCCCTCTTTGCTCCCTCCCTCTCCTCTTTGCTCTCTCCTTCTCCTCTCCTCTTTGCTCCCTCCCTCTCCTCTTTGTTCCCTCCCTCTCCTCTTTGCTCTCTCCCTCCCCTCTCCTCTTTGCTCCCTCCCTCTCCTCTTTGTTCCCTCCCTCCCCTCTTTGCTCTCTCCCTCCCCTCTTTGCTCCCTCCCCCCTCCTCTTTGCTCCCTCCCTCTCCTCTTTGCTCTCTCCCTCCCCTCTCCTCTTTGCTCCCTCCCTCTCATCTTTGCTCTCTCCCTTCCCTCTTTGCTCCCTCCCTCTCCTCTTTGCTCCCTCCCCTCTCCTCTTTGCTCCCTCCCCTCGCCTCTTTGCTCCCTCCCTCTCCTCTTTGCTCTCTCCCTCCCCTCACCTCTTTGCTCCCTCCCTCTCCTCTTTGCTCCCTCCCCTCTCCTCTTTGCTCCCTCCCCTCCCCTCTTTGCGCTTTCCCTCCCCTCCCCTCCCCTCGCCTCTTTGCTCTCTCCCTCCCCTCTCCTCTTTGCTCCTTGCCTCCATCCTCTGCTCCACCCTCCACTCTCTTTTTCCTCCCTCTGTTCTTTTCTCTCAATCTCACCTCCATCTCCTCCCCGGTCTCTCCTCTCCTGCCTCCCTCTTCACTGCTGTCTCTTTCAACCAAGCAGTCCCCTGATCCTCCCCCTCCCATTCAGATCACAAATGTCCCTCTCTACTCTCTCTTTCCCTTTCCCCTCCCATCTCCCTCCTCTCCCCTCCCTGTCATCAGAGCCTCTGCAAGACTCATATAACTCCTGAATGTTAATAGGGATGTCAGGTTCGGGTGCCAAAACAACATTGTGAGAAGTGTGATGGCGGTGTTGAAGCTTTCATCTCGCTTGTCACTCTCATTAGGTAAGTCAGGTAGGCAGGTAGTTAGGTAGGCAGGCAGGCAGGCAGGCAGGCAGGCAGGCAGGCAGGCAGGCAGGCAGGCAGGCAGGCAGGCAGGCAGGCAGGCAGGCAGGCAGGCAGGCAGGCAGGCAGGCAGGCAGGCAGGCAGGCAGGCACAACATTCTCCACCCCCTGGAATGATTCCATAAACATGGCCATCATCTCCAACTGCCTAGATGATACAGCTAGCTACTAACCTCAGCTGAGAGACATCCTCTAAGTAGACCTACCACACAGATAGATAAGCCTGATTGACAAGGAGCCTGGGTGATCAGGAGCTGAGAGCAGATTTACTTGGCAAAACAAACTACACACACACATACACACATACACACACACACATCGATTTGTCTGCCGAAGGAGCATTCCTGAATCAAGACGTGCATTGTGCTGTTCTCCCCCTACAGCTCGGTATTCATCAACATCCAATTAACATTGAATGCAGCCCTCCAGATGGCTGGAGAAACGTACAGTTGCAGCCTCAGAGACAGAGGCACATTGTCAACGTATATATGAGCAATTAACCAGACAGGAATAGATTTGAGTCACTTCTATGACTCTGATAGCTGGCGTTACCCATTGCTGTTAATGTTGATGCAGACCGACGGGCCATAGGTCAATTCATGCAAATGTCAGATGGGCTGGTCTGGGGTTTTGCGCTAAATGCTCATTATTTGACTAATAATGGTGGTGTTGAGGGAAAAATGGTCCGGTATTTTAGAAATGTCTCGTCCCGATGCGTCCCTGCATTGAGGGGTGTAAAGAGCCTAAAAACACTCATGAGGAATTGAGTATTTGTGCTAAATGTGGTGTTTTCACTGGCCCAGACATGTAATCAATAGATTGCACAGTAGAGGGATGTGTTCTTCACCTGGTTTATCTTGGTCAGTGGAGATAACCATAACATAACAATTGAAGACATCAAAATGAAAGGAGGTCATTTGGGGAAATGTGTTTTGTTGTCATAGAAGTGTGTTTAAGAATGAAGAGAGAAGGTCTTCCATTGATCAGTAACATTAATGGATGTTCATCTGGCCAATAGAAACATGTTGTACATGCTGTTCTTGTTTTGATTGACTGGTTTGGCCGTAAGGGTTCATATTACTGTAGACTTGAATGAACTTAAAGGCTTAAACTACTTATTAATCAACTTCCCAATGATACATTTAATTGTGTTAGTGAACACTGATTTCTAAGGTTATCCTGCGATAGTCCAATATGCACTTCAACTGGCAGAGAGAAATTTGATTTAGTTCCTTTTGGAAAAATGGCCAACTCTCCAACTCTGAACAGGACATGTTCTTTTCTTCCCCCAGGGCAGAAATCAGATGCTCCCAGATATTAAAAACAAATGTTGTGCTTCATAATTCGGCACTTTGTTTACAGAGAACTTTTTTTATTGACTTAAAGAGAGTGGATACATGAGTGTGTTTCTTATGTAATGCAGTGAACTCATGGAGAGAAGGATTCCTGGTACTGCAGTACTGGTAGTATAATAGCTGTCTATAGCACAGTACTGGTAGTATAATAGCTGTCTATAGCACAGTACTGGTAGTATAATAGCTGTCTATAGCACAGTACTGGTAGTATAATAGCTGTCTATAGCACAGTACTGGTAGTATAATAGCTGTCTATAGCACAGTACTGGTAGTATAATAGCTGTCTATAGCACAGTACTGGTAGTATAATAGCTGTCTATAGCACAGTACTGGTAGTATAATAGCTGTCTATAGCACAGTACTGGTAGTATAATAGCTGTCTATAGCACAGTACTGGTAGTATAATAGCTGTCTATAGCACAGTACTGGTAGTATAATAGCTGTCTATAACACAGTACTGGTAGTATAATAGCTGTCTATAGCACAGTACTGGTAGTATAATAGCTGTCTATAGCACAGTACTGGTAGTATAATAGCTGTCTATAGCACAGTACTGGTAGTATAATAGCTGTCTATAGCACAGTACTGGTAGTATAATAGCTGTCTATAGCACAGTACTGGTAGTATAATAGCTGTCTATAGCACAGTACTGGTAGTATAATAGCTGGTATAGCACAGTACTGGTAGTATAATAGCTGTCTATAGCACAGTACTGGTAGTATAATAGCTGTCTATAGCACAGTACTGGTAGTATAATAGCTGTCTATAGCACAGTACTGGTAGTATAATAGCTGTCTATAGCACAGTACTGGTAGTATAATAGCTGTCTATAGCACAGTACTGGTAGTATAATAGCTGTCTATAGCACAGTACTGGTAGTATAATAGCTGTCTATAGCACAGTACTGGTAGTATAATAGCTGTCTATAGCACAGTACTGGTAGTATAATAGCTGTCTATAGCACAGTACTGGTAGTATAATAGCTGTCTATACAGTACTGGTAGTATAATAGCTGTCTATAGCACAGTACTGGTAGTATAATAGCTGTCTATAGCACAGTACTGGTAGTATAATAGCTGTCTATAGCACAGTACTGGTAGTATAATAGCTGTCTATAGCACAGTACTGGTAGTATAATAGCTGTCTATAGCACAGTACTGGTAGTATAATAGCTGTCTATCTATAGCTGTCTATAGCAGTACTGGTAGTATAATAGCTGTCTATAGCACAGTACTGGTAGTATAATAGCTGTCTATAGCACAGTACTGGTAGTATAATAGCTACTGGTAGTATAATAGCTGTCTATAGCACAGTACTGGTAGTATAATAGCTGTCTATAGCACAGTACTGGTAGTATAATAGCTGTCTATAGCACAGTACTGGTAGTATAATAGCTGTCTATAGCACAGTACTGGTAGTATAATAGCTGTCTATAGCACAGTACTGGTAGTATAATAGCTGTCTATAGCACAGTACTGGTAGTATAATAGCTGTCTATAGCACAGTACTGGTAGTATAATAGCTGTCTATAGCACAGTACTGGTAGTATAATAGCTGTCTATAGCACAGTACTGGTAGTATAATAGCTGTCTATAGCACAGTACTGGTAGTATAATAGCTGTCTATAGCACAGTACTGGTAGTATAATAGCTGTCTATAGCACAGTACTGGTAGTATAATAGCTGTCTATAGCACAGTACTGGTAGTATAATAGCTGTCTATAGCACAGTACTGGTAGTATAATAGCTGTCTATAGCACAGTACTGGTAGTATAATAGCTGTCTATAGCACAGTACTGGTAGTATAATAGCTGTCTATAGCACAGTACTGGTAGTATAATAGCTGTCTATAGCACAGTACTGGTAGTATAATAGCTGTCTATAGCACAGTACTGGTAGTATAATAGCTGTCTATAGCACAGTACTGGTAGTATAATAGCTGTCTATAGCACAGTACTGGTAGTATAATAGCTGTCTATAGCACAGTACTGGTAGTATAATAGCTGTCTATAGCACAGTACTGGTAGTATAATAGCTGTCTATAGCACAGTACTGGTAGTATAATAGCTGTCTATAGCACAGTACTGGTAGGTAGTATAATAGCTGTCTATAGCACAGTACTGGTAGTATAATAGTATAATAGGTAGTATAATAGCTGTCTATAGCACAGTACTGGTAGTATAATAGCTGTCTATAGCACAGTACTGGTAGTATAATAGCTGTCTATAGCACAGTACTGGTAGTATAATAGCTGTCTATAGCACAGTACTGGTAGTATAATAGCTGTCTATAGCACAGTACTGGTAGTATAATAGCTGTCTATAGCACAGTACTGGTAGTATAATAGCTGTCTATAACACAGTACTGGTAGTATAATAGCTGTCTATAGCACAGTACTGGTAGTATAATAGCTGTCTATAGCACAGTACTGGTAGTATAATAGCTGTCTATAGCACAGTACTGGTAGTATAATAGCTGTCTATAACACAGTACTGGTAGTATAATAGCTGTCTATAGCACAGTACTGGTAGTATAATAGCTGTCTATAGCACAGTACTGGTAGTATAATAGCTGTCTATAACACAGTACTGGTAGTATAATAGCTGTCTATAGCACAGTACTGGTAGTATAATAGCTGTCTATAACACAGTACTGGTAGTATAATAGCTGTCTATAGCACAGTACTGGTAGTATAATAGCTGTCTATAGCTGTCTATAGCACAGTACTGGTAGTATAATAGCTGTCTATAGCACAGTACTGGTAGTATAATAGCTGTCTATAGCACAGTACTGGTAGTATAATAGCTGTCTATAGCACAGTACTGGTAGTATAATAGCTGTCTATAGCACAGTACTGGTAGTATAATAGCTGTCTATAGCACAGTACTGGTAGTATAATAGCTGTCTATAGCACAGTACTGGTAGTATATATAGCTGTCTATAGCACAGTACTGGTAGTATAATAGCTGTCTATAGCACAGTACTGGTAGTATAATAGCTGTCTATAGCACAGTACTGGTAGTATAATAGCTGTCTATAGCACAGTACTGGTAGTATAATAGCTGTCTATAGCACAGTACTGGTATATAATAGCATAACAGTACTGGTAGTATAATAGCTGTCTATAGCACAGTACTGGTAGTATAATAGCTGTCTATAGCACAGTACTGGTAGTATAATAGCTGTCTATAGCACAGTACTGGTAGTATAATAGCTGTCTATAGCACAGTACTGGTAGTATAATAGCTGTCTATAGCACAGTACTGGTAGTATAATAGCTGTCTATAGCACAGTACTGGTAGTATAATAGCTGTCTATAGCACAGTACTGGTAGTATAATAGCTGTCTATAACACAGTACTGGTAGTATAATAGCTGTCTATAACACAGTACTGGTAGTATAATAGCTGTCTATAACACAGTACTGGTAGTATAATAGCTGTCTATAGCACAGTACTGGTAGTATAATAGCTGTCTATAGCACAGTACTGGTAGTATAATAGCTGTCTATAACACAGTACTGGTAGTATAATAGCTGTCTATAGCACAGTACTGGTAGTATAATAGCTGTCTATAGCACAGTACTGGTAGTATAATAGCTGTCTATAGCACAGTACTGGTAGTATAATAGCTGTCTATAGCACAGTACTGGTAGTATAATAGCTGTCTATAGCACAGTACTGGTAGTATAATAGCTGTCTATAGCACAGTACTGGTAGTATAATAGCTGTCTATAGCACAGTACTGGTAGTATAATAGCTGTCTATATAATGGCTGCACAGTACTGGTAGTATAATAGCTGTCTATAGCACAGTACTGGTAGTATAATAGCTGTCTATAGCACAGTACTGGTAGTATAATAGCTGTCTATAGCTGGTAGTATAATAGCAGTACTGGTAGTATAATAGCTGTCTATAGCACAGTACTGGTAGTATAATAGCTGTCTATAGCACAGTACTGGTAGTATAATAGCTGTCTATAGCACAGTACTGGTAGTATAATAGCTGTCTATAGCACAGTACTGGTAGTATAATAGCTGTCTATAGCACAGTACTGGTAGTATAATAGCTGTCTATAGCACAGTACTGGTAGTATAATAGCTGTCTATAGCACAGTACTGGTAGTATAATAGCTGTCTATAGCACAGTACTGGTAGTATAATAGCTGTCTATAATGCACAGTACTGGTAGTATAATAGCTGTCTATAGCACAGTACTGGTAGTATAATAGCTGTCTATAGCACAGTACTGGTAGTATAATAGCTGTCTATACAGTACTGGTACTGTCTATAACACAGTACTGGTAGTATAATAGCTGTCTATAACACAGTACTGGTAGTATAATAGCTGTCTATAGCACAGTACTGGTAGTATAATAGCTGTCTATAACACAGTACTGGTAGTATAATAGCTGTCTATAGCACAGTACTGGTAGTATAATAGCTGTCTATAGCACAGTACTGGTAGTATAATAGCTGTCTATAGCACAGTACTGGTAGTATAATAGCTGTCTATAGCACAGTACTGGTAGTATAATAGCTGTCTATAGCACAGTACTGGTAGTATAATAGCTGTCTATAGCACAGTACTGGTAGTATAATAGCTGTCTATAGCACAGTACTGGTAGTATAATAGCTGTCTATAGCACAGTACTGGTAGTATAATAGCTGTCTATAGCACAGTACTGGTAGTATAATAGCTGTCTATAGCACAGTACTGGTAGTATAATAGCTGTCTATAGCACAGTACTGGTAGTATAATAGCTGTCTATAACACAGTACTGGTAGTATAATAGCTGTCTATAGCACAGTACTGGTAGTATAATAGCTGTCTATAGCACAGTACTGGTAGTATAATAGCTGTCTATAGCACAGTACTGGTAGTATAATAGTCTATAACTGTACTGGTAGTATAATAGCTGTCTATAGCACAGTACTGGTAGTATAATAGCTGTCTATAGCACAGTACTGGTAGTATAATAGCTGTCTATAGCACAGTACTGGTAGTATAATAGCTGTCTATAGCACAGTACTGGTAGTATAATAGCTGTCTATAGCACAGTACTGGTAGTATAATAGCTGTCTATAGCACAGTACTGGTAGTATAACAGTACTGCTGTCTATAGCACAGTACTGGTAGTATAATAGCTGTCTATAGCACAGTACTGGTAGTATAATAGCTGTCTATAGCACAGTACTGGTAGTATAATAGCTGTCTATAGCACAGTACTGGTAGTATAATAGCTGTCTATAGCACAGTACTGGTAGTATAATAGCTGTCTATAGCACAGTACTGGTAGTATAATAGCTGTCTATAGCACAGTACTGGTAGTATAATAGCTGTCTATAGCACAGTACTGGTAGTATAATAGCTGTCTATAGCACAGTACTGGTAGTATAATAGCTGTCTATAGCACAGTACTGGTAGTATAATAGCTGTCTATAGCACAGTACTGGTAGTATAATAGCTGTCTATAGCACAGTACTGGTAGTATAATAGCTGTCTATAGCACAGTACTGGTAGTATAATAGCTGTCTATAGCACAGTACTGGTAGTATAATAGCTGTCTATAGCACAGTACTGGTAGTATAATAGCTGTCTATAGCACAGTACTGGTAGTATAATAGCTGTCTATAGCACAGTACTGGTAGTATAATAGCTGTCTATAGCACAGTACTGGTAGTATAATAGCTGTCTATAGCACAGTACTGGTAGTATAATAGCTGTCTATAGCACAGTACTGGTAGTATAATAGCTGTCTATAGCACAGTACTGGTAGTATAATAGCTGTCTATAGCACAGTACTGGTAGTATAATAGCTGTCTATAGCACAGTACTGGTAGTATAATATAACACAGTACTGTCTATAGCACAGTACTGGTAGTATAATAGCTGTCTATAACACAGTACTGGTAGTATAATAGCTGTCTATAGCACAGTACTGGTAGTATAATAGCTGTCTATAGCACAGTACTGGTAGTATAATAGCTGTCTATAACACAGTACTGGTAGTATAATAGCTGTCTATAGCACAGTACTGGTAGTATAATAGCTGTCTATAGCACAGTACTGGTAGTATAATAGCTGTCTATAGCACAGTACTGGTAGTATAATAGCTGTCTATAGCACAGTACTGGTAGTATAATAGCTGTCTATAGCACAGTACTGGTAGTATAATAGCTGTCTATAGCACAGTACTGGTAGTATAATAGCTGTCTATAGCACAGTACTGGTAGTATAATAGCTGTCTATAGCACAGTACTGGTAGTATAATAGCTGTCTATAGCACAGTACTGGTAGTATAATAGCTGTCTATAACACAGTACTGGTAGTATAATAGCTGTCTATAGCACAGTACTGGTAGTATAATAGCTGTCTATAGCACAGTACTGGTAGTATAATAGCTGTCTATAGCACAGTACTGGTAGTATAATATAGCACAGTACTGGTAATATAATAGCTGTCTATAGCACAGTACTGGTAGTATAATAGCTGTCTATAGCACAGTACTGGTAGTATAATAGCTGTCTATAGCACAGTACTGGTAGTATAATAGCTGTCTATAGCACAGTACTGGTAGTATAATAGCTGTCTATAGCACAGTACTGGTAGTATAATAGCTGTCTATAGCACAGTACTGGTAGTATAATAGCTGTCTATAGCACAGTACTGGTAGTATAATAGCTGTCTATAGCACAGTACTGGTAGTACTGGTAGTATAATAGCTGTCTATAGCACAGTACTGGTAGTATAATAGCTGTCTATAGCACAGTACTGGTAGTATAATAGCTGTCTATAGCACAGTACTGGTAGTATAATAGCTGTCTATAGCACAGTACTGGTAGTATAATAGCTGTCTATAGCACAGTACTGGTAGTATAATAGCTGTCTATAGCACAGTACTGGTAGTATAATAGCTGTCTATAGCACAGTACTGGTAGTATAATAGCTGTCTATAGCACAGTACTGGTAGTATAATAGCTGTCTATAGCACAGTACTGGTAGTATAATAGCTGTCTATAGCACAGTACTGGTAGTATAATAGCTGTCTATAGCACAGTACTGGTAGTATAATAGCTGTCTATAGCACAGTACTGGTAGTATAATAGCTGTCTATAGCACAGTACTGGTAGTATAATAGCTGTCTATAGCACAGTACTGGTAGTATAATAGCTGTCTATAGCACAGTACTGGTAGTATAATAGCTGTCTATAGCACAGTACTGGTAGTATAATAGCTGTCTATAGCACAGTACTGGTAGTATAATAGCTGTCTATAGCACAGTACTGGTAGTATAATAGCTGTCTATAGCACAGTACTGGTAGTATAATAGCTGTCTATAGCACAGTACTGGTAGTATAATAGCTGTCTATAGCACAGTACTGGTAGTATAATAGCTGTCTATAGCACAGTACTGGTAGTATAATAGCTGTCTATAGCACAGTACTGGTAGTATAATAGCTGTCTATAGCACAGTACTGGTAGTATAATAGCTGTCTATAGCACAGTACTGGTAGTATAATAGCTGTCTATAGCACAGTACTGGTAGTATAATAGCTGTCTATAGCACAGTACTGGTAGTATAAGTCTATAACAGTAGTATAATGTGTCTATAGCACAGTACTGGTAGTATAATAGCTGTCTATAACACAGTACTGGTAGTATAATAGCTGTCTATAACACAGTACTGGTAGTATAATAGCTGTCTATAGCACAGTACTGGTAGTATAATAGCTGTCTATAGCACAGTACTGGTAGTATAATAGCTGTCTATAGCACAGTACTGGTAGTATAATAGCTGTCTATAGCACAGTACTGGTAGTATAATAGCTGTCTATAGCACAGTACTGGTAGTATAATAGCTGTCTATAGCACAGTACTGGTAGTATAATAGCTGTCTATAGCACAGTACTGGTAGTATAATAGCTGTCTATAGCACAGTACTGGTAGTATAATATAATAGTACTGGTAGTATAATAGCTGTCTATAGCACAGTACTGGTAGTATAATAGCTGTCTATAACACAGTACTGGTAGTATAATAGCTGTCTATAGCACAGTACTGGTAGTATAATAGCTGTCTATAGCACAGTACTGGTAGTATAATAGCTGTCTATAGCACAGTACTGGTAGTATAATAGCTGTCTATAGCACAGTACTGGTAGTATAATAGCTGTCTATAGCACAGTACTGGTAGTATAATAGCTGTCTATAGCACAGTACTGGTAGTATAATAGCTGTCTATAACACAGTACTGGTAGTATAATAGCTGTCTATAACACAGTACTGGTAGTATAATAGCTGTCTATAGCACAGTACTGGTAGTATAATAGCTGTCTATAGCACAGTACTGGTAGTATAATAGCTGTCTATAGCACAGTACTGGTAGTATAATAGCTGTCTATAGCACAGTACTGGTAGTATAATAGCTGTCTATAACACAGTACTGGTAGTATAATAGCTGTCTATAGCACAGTACTGGTAGTATAATAGCTGTCTATAGCACAGTACTGGTAGTATAATAGCTGTCTATAGCACAGTACTGGTAGTATAATAGCTGTCTATAGCACAGTACTGGTAGTATAATAGCTGTCTATAGCACAGTACTGGTAGTATAATAGCTGTCTATAGCACAGTACTGGTAGTATAATAGCTGTCTATAGCACAGTACTGGTAGTATAATAGCTGTCTATAGCACAGTACTGGTAGTATAATAGCTGTCTATAGCACAGTACTGGTAGTATATAGCACAGTACTGGTAGTATAATGGCTGTCTATAGCACAGTACTGGTAGTATAATAGCTGTCTATAGCACAGTACTGGTAGTATAATAGCTGTCTATAACACAGTACTGGTAGTATAATAGCTGTCTATAGCACAGTACTGGTAGTATAATAGCTGTCTATAGCACAGTACTGGTAGTATAACAGTACTGTCTATAGCACAGTACTGGTAGTATAATAGCTGTCTATAGCACAGTACTGGTAGTATAATAGCTGTCTATAGCACAGTACTGGTAGTATAATAGCTGTCTATAGCACAGTACTGGTAGTATAATAGCTGTCTATAGCACAGTACTGGTAGTATAATAGCTGTCTATAGCACAGTACTGGTAGTATAATAGCTGTCTATAGCACAGTACTGGTAGTATAATAGCTGTCTATAGCACAGTACTGGTAGTATAATAGCTGTCTATAGCACAGTACTGGTAGTATAATAGCTGTCTATAGCACAGTACTGGTAGTATAATAGCTGTCTATAGCACAGTACTGGTAGTATAATAATAGCTGTCTATAGCACAGTACTGGTAGTATAATAGCTGTCTATAGCACAGTACTGGTAGTATAATAGCTGTCTATAGCACAGTACTGGTAGTATAATAGCTGTCTATAGCACAGTACTGGTAGTATAATAGCTGTCTATAGCACAGTACTGGTATATAATAGTAGTATAATAATAGCTGTCTATAGCACAGTACTGGTAGTATAATAGCTGTCTATAGCACAGTACTGGTAGTATAATAGCTGTCTATAGCACAGTACTGGTAGTATAATAGCTGTCTATAGCACAGTACTGGTAGTATAATAGCTGTCTATAGCACAGTACTGGTAGTATAATAGCTGTCTATAGCACAGTACTGGTAGTATAATAGCTGTCTATAGCACAGTACTGGTAGTATAATAGCTGTCTATAGCACAGTACTGGTAGTATAATAGCTGTCTATAGCACAGTACTGGTAGTATAATAGCTGTCTATAGCACAGTACTGGTCTATAATAGCTGTCTATAGCACAGTACTGGTAGTATAATGGCTGTCTATAGCACAGTACTGGTAGTATAATAGCTGTCTATAGCACAGTACTGGTAGTATAATAGCTGTCTATAGCACAGTACTGGTAGTATAATAGCTGTCTATAGCACAGTACTGGTAGTATAATAGCTGTCTATAGCACAGTACTGGTAGTATAATAGCTGTCTATAGCACAGTACTGGTAGTATAATGGCTGTCTATAGCACAGTACTGGTAGTATAATAGCTGTCTATAGCACAGTACTGGTAGTATAATAGCTGTCTATAGCACAGTACTGGTAGTATAATAGCTGTCTATAACACAGTACTGGTAGTATAATAGCTGTCTATAGCACAGTACTGGTAGTATAATAGCTGTCTATAGCACAGTACTGGTAGTATAATAGCTGTCTATAGCACAGTACTGGTAGTATAATAGCTGTCTATAGCACAGTACTGGTAGTATAATAGCTGTCTATAGCACAGTACTGGTAGTATAATAGCTGTCTATAGCACAGTACTGGTAGTATAATAGCTGTCTATAGCACAGTACTGGTAGTATAATAGCTGTCTATAGCACAGTACTGGTAGTATAATAGCTGTCTATAGCACAGTACTGGTAGTATAATAGCTGTCTATAGCACAGTACTGGTAGTATAATAGCTGTCTATAGCACAGTACTGGTAGTATAATAGCTGTCTATAGCACAGTACTGGTAGTATAATAGCTGTCTATAGCACAGTACTGGTAGTATAATAGCTGTCTATAGCACAGTACTGGTAGTATAATAGCTGTCTATAGCACAGTACTGGTAGTATAATAGCTGTCTATAGCACAGTACTGGTAGTATAATATAGCAGTACTGGTAGTATAATGGCTGTCTATACACAGTACTGGTAGTATAATAGCTGTCTATAGCACAGTACTGGTATATAATAGCTGTCTATAGCACAGTACTGGTAGTATAATAGCTGTCTATAGCACAGTACTGGTAGTATAATAGCTGTCTATAGCACAGTACTGGTAGTATAATAGCTGTCTATAGCACAGTACTGGTAGTATAATAGCTGTCTATAGCACAGTACTGGTAGTATAATAGCTGTCTATAGCACAGTACTGGTAGTATAATAGCTGTCTATAACACAGTACTGGTAGTATAATAGCTGTCTATAGCACAGTACTGGTAGTATAATAGCTGTCTATAGCACAGTACTGGTAGTATAATAGCTGTCTATAGCACAGTACTGGTAGTATAATAGCTGTCTATAGCACAGTACTGGTAGTATAATAGCTGTCTATAGCACAGTACTGGTAGTATAATAGCTGTCTATAGCACAGTACTGGTAGTATAATAGCTGTCTATAGCACAGTACTGGTCTATAATGCTGTCTATAACACAGTACTGGTAGTATAATAGCTGTCTATAGCACAGTACTGGTAGTATAATAGCTGTCTATAGCACAGTACTGGTAGTATAATAGCTGTCTATAGCACAGTACTGGTAGTATAATAGCTGTCTATAGCACAGTACTGGTAGTATAATAGCTGTCTATAGCACAGTACTGGTAGTATAATAGCTGTCTATAGCACAGTACTGGTAGTATAATAGCTGTCTATAGCACAGTACTGGTAGTATAATAGCTGTCTATAGCACAGTACTGGTAGTAATAATAGCTGTCTATAGCACAGTACTGGTAGTATAATAGCTGTCTATAGCACAGTACTGGTAGTATAATAGCTGTCTATAGCACAGTACTGGTAGTATAATAGCTGTCTATAGCACAGTACTGGTAGTATAATAGCTGTCTATAACACAGTACTGGTAGTATAATAGCTGTCTATAGCACAGTACTGGTAGTATAATAGCTGTCTATATAATAGCACAGTACTGGTAGTATAATAGCTGTCTATAGCACAGTACTGGTAGTATAATAGCTGTCTATAGCACAGTACTGGTAGTATAATAGCTGTCTATAGCACAGTACTGGTAGTATAATAGCTGTCTATAGCACAGTACTGGTAGTATAATAGCTGTCTATAACACAGTACTGGTAGTATAATAGCTGTCTATAACACAGTACTGGTAGTATAATAGCTGTCTATAGCACAGTACTGGTAGTATAATAGCTGTCTATAGCACAGTACTGGTAGTATAATAGCTGTCTATAGCACAGTACTGGTAGTATAATAGCTGTCTATAGCACAGTACTGGTAGTATAATAGCTGTCTATAGCACAGTACTGGTAGTATAATAGCTGTCTATAGCACAGTACTGGTAGTATAATAGCTGTCTATAGCACAGTACTGGTAGTATAATAGCTGTCTATAGCACAGTACTGGTAGTATAATAGCTGTCTATAGCACAGTACTGGTAGTATAATAGCTGTCTATAACACAGTACTGGTAGTATAATAGCTGTCTATAGCACAGTACTGGTAGTATAATAGCTGTCTATAACACAGTACTGGTAGTATAATAGCTGTCTATAGCACAGTACTGGTAGTATAATAGCTGTCTATAGCACAGTACTGGTAGTATAATAGCTGGTAGTATAATAGCTGTCTATAGCACAGTACTGGTAGTATAATAGCTGTCTATAGCACAGTACTGGTAGTATAATAGCTGTCTATAGCACAGTACTGGTAGTATAATAGCTGTCTATAGCACAGTACTGGTAGTATAATAGCTGTCTATAGCACAGTACTGGTAGTATAATAGCTGTCTATAGCACAGTACTGGTAGTATAATAGCTGTCTATAGCACAGTACTGGTAGTATAATAGCTGTCTATAACACAGTACTGGTAGTATAATAGCTGTCTATAGCACAGTACTGGTAGTATAATAGCTGTCTATAGCACAGTACTGGTAGTATAATAGCTGTCTATAGCACAGTACTGGTAGTATAATAGCTGTCTATAGCACAGTACTGGTAGTATAATAGCTGTCTATAGCACAGTACTGGTAGTATAATAGCTGTCTATAGCACAGTACTGGTAGTATAATAGCTGTCTATAAACAGTACTGGTAGTATAATATAGCACTACTGGTAGTATAATAGCTGTCTATAGCACAGTACTGGTAGTATAATAGCTGTCTATAACACAGTACTGGTAGTATAATAGCTGTCTATAGCACAGTACTGGTAGTATAATAGCTGTCTATAACACAGTACTGGTAGTATAATAGCTGTCTATAGCACAGTACTGGTAGTATAATAGCTGTCTATAGCACAGTACTGGTAGTATAATAGCTGTCTATAACACAGTACTGGTAGTATAATAGCTGTCTATAGCACAGTACTGGTAGTATAATAGCTGTCTATAGCACAGTACTGGTAGTATAATAGCTGTCTATAGCACAGTACTGGTAGTATAATAGCTGTCAGTACTGGTAGTATAATAGCTGTCTATAACACAGTACTGGTAGTATAATAGCTGTCTATAGCACAGTACTGGTAGTATAATAGCTGTCTATAACACAGTACTGGTAGTATAATAGCTGTCTATAGCACAGTACTGGTAGTATAATAGCTGTCTATAGCACAGTACTGGTAGTATAATAGCTGTCTATAGCACAGTACTGGTAGTATAATAGCTGTCTATAGCACAGTACTGGTAGTATAATAGCTGTCTATAGCACAGTACTGGTAGTATAATAGCTGTCTATAACACAGTACTGGTAGTATAATAGCTGTCTATAGCACAGTACTGGTAGTATAATAGCTGTCTATAACACAGTACTGGTATATAATAGCTGTCTATAGCACAGTACTGGTAGTATAATAGCTGTCTATAGCACAGTACTGGTAGTATAATAGCTGTCTATAGCACAGTACTGGTAGTATAATAGCTGTCTATAACACAGTACTGGTAGTATAATAGCTAATAGCACAGTACTGGTAGTATAATAGCTGTCTATAACACAGTACTGGTAGTATAATAGCTGTCTATAGCACAGTACTGGTAGTATAATAGCTGTCTATAACACAGTACTGGTAGTATAATAGCTGTCTATAGCACAGTACTGGTAGTATAATAGCTGTCTATAGCACAGTACTGGTAGTATAATAGCTGTCTATAGCACAGTACTGGTAGTATAATAGCTGTCTATAGCACAGTACTGGTAGTATAATAGCTGTCTATAACACAGTACTGGTAGTATAATAGCTGTCTATAGCACAGTACTGGTAGTATAATAGCTGTCTATAACACAGTACTGGTAGTATAATAGCTGTCTATAGCACAGTACTGGTAGTATAATAGCTGTCTGGTATAAATAGCACAGTACTGGTAGTATAATAGCTGTCTATAGCACAGTACTGGTAGTATAATAGCTGTCTATAGCACAGTACTGGTAGTATAATAGCTGTCTATAACACAGTACTGGTAGTATAATAGCTGTCTATAGCACAGTACTGGTAGTATAATAGCTGTCTATAACACAGTACTGGTAGTATAATAGCTGTCTATAGCACAGTACTGGTAGTATAATAGCTGTCTATAGCACAGTACTGGTAGTATAATAGCTGTCTATAGCACAGTACTGGTAGTATAATAGCTGTCTATAGCACAGTACTGGTAGTATAATAGCTGTCTATAGCACAGTACTGGTAGTATAATAGCTGTCTATAGCACAGTACTGGTA
>NC_060177.1:10244706-10264706 GCF_021184085.1 Oncorhynchus gorbuscha
ATAGCTGTCTATAGCACAGTACTGGTAGTATAATAGCTGTCTATAACACAGTACTGGTAGTATAATAGCTGTCTATAACACAGTACTGGTAGTATAATAGCTGTCTATAACACAGTACTGGTAGTATAATAGCTGTCTATAGCACAGTACTGGTAGTATAATAGCTGTCTATAGCACAGTACTGGTAGTATAATAGGTAGTATAATAGCTGTCTATAGCACAGTACTGGTAGTATAATACTGGTAGTATAATAGCTGTCTATAGCACAGTACTGGTAGTATAATAGCTGTCTATAGCACAGTACTGGTAGTATAATAGCTGTCTATAGCACAGTACTGGTAGTATAATAGCTGTACTGGTATATAATAGCTGTCTATAGCACAGTACTGGTAGTATAATAGCTGTCTATAGCACAGTACTGGTAGTATAATAGCTGTCTATAGCACAGTACTGGTAGTATAATAGCTGTCTATAGCACAGTACTGGTAGTATAATAGCTGTCTATAGCACAGTACTGGTAGTATAATAGCTGTCTATAGCACAGTACTGGTAGTATAATAGCTGTCTATAGCACAGTACTGGTAGTATAATAGCTGTCTATAGCACAGTACTGGTAGTATAATAGCTGTCTATAGCACAGTACTGGTAGTATAATAGCTGTCTATAGCACAGTACTGGTAGTATAATAGCTGTCTATAGCACAGTACTGGTAGTATAATAGCTGTCTATAACACAGTACTGGTAGTATAATAGCTGTCTATAGCACAGTACTGGTAGTATAATAGCTGTCTATAGCACAGTACTGGTAGTATAATAGCTGTCTATAGCACAGTACTGGTAGTATAATAGCTGTCTATAGCACAGTACTGGTAGTATAATAGCTGTCTATAACACAGTACTGGTAGTATAATAGCTGTCTATAGCACAGTACTGGTAGTATAATAGCTGTCTATAGCACAGTACTGGTAGTATAATAGCTGTCTATAGCACAGTACTGGTAGTATAATAGCTGTCTATAACACAGTACTGGTAGTATAATAGCTGTCTATAGCACAGTACTGGTAGTATAATAGCTGTCTATAGCACAGTACTGGTAGTATAATAGCTGTCTATAGCACAGTACTGGTAGTATAATAGCTGTCTATAGCACAGTACTGGTAGTATAATAGCTGTCTATAGCACAGTACTGGTAGTATAATAGCTGTCTATAGCACAGTACTGGTAGTATAATAGCTGTCTATAGCACAGTACTGGTAGTATAATAGCTGTCTATAGCACAGTACTGGTAGTATAATAGCTGTCTATAGCACAGTACTGGTAGTATAATAGCTGTCTATAGCACAGTACTGGTAGTATAATAGCTGTCTATAGCACAGTACTGGTAGTATAATAGCTGTCTATAGCACAGTACTGGTAGTATAATAGCTGTCTATAGCACAGTACTGGTAGTATAATAGCTGTCTATAGCACAGTACTGGTAGTATAATAGCTGTCTATAGCACAGTACTGGTAGTATAATAGCTGTCTATAGCACAGTACTGGTAGTATAATAGCTGTCTATAGCACAGTACTGGTAGTATAATAGCTGTCTATAACACAGTACTGGTAGTATAATAGCTGTCTATAGCACAGTACTGGTAGTATAATAGCTGTCTATAGCACAGTACTGGTAGTATAATAGCTGTCTATAACACAGTATAATAGCTGTCTATAACACAGTACTGGTAGTATAATAGCTGTCTATAGCACAGTACTGGTAGTATAATAGCTGTCTATAACACAGTACTGGTAGTATAATAGCTGTCTATAGCACAGTACTGGTAGTATAATAGCTGTCTATAGCACAGTACTGGTAGTATAATAGCTGTCTATAGCACAGTACTGGTAGTATAATAGCTGTCTATAGCACAGTACTGGTAGTATAATAGCTGTCTATAGCACAGTACTGGTAGTATAATAGCTGTCTATAGCACAGTACTGGTAGTATAATAGCTGTCTATAGCACAGTACTGGTAGTATAATAGCTGTCTATAGCACAGTACTGGTAGTATAATAGCTGTCTATAGCACAGTACTGGTAGTATAATAGCTGTCTATAGCACAGTACTGGTAGTATAATAGCTGTCTATAGCACAGTACTGGTATAATAGCTGTCTATAACAGTACTGGTAGGTATAATAGCTGTCTATAGCACAGTACTGGTAGTATAATAGCTGTCTATAGCACAGTACTGGTAGTATAATAGCTGTCTATAGCACAGTACTGGTAGTATAATAGCTGTCTATAGCACAGTACTGGTAGTATAATAGCTGTCTATAACACAGTACTGGTAGTATAATAGCTGTCTATAGCACAGTACTGGTAGTATAATAGCTGTCTATAGCACAGTACTGGTAGTATAATAGCTGTCTATAGCACAGTACTGGTAGTATAATAGCTGTCTATAGCACAGTACTGGTAGTATAATAGCTGTCTATAGCACAGTACTGGTAGTATAATAGCTGTCTATAGCACAGTACTGGTAGTATAATAGCTGTCTATAGCACAGTACTGGTAGTATAATAGCTGTCTATAGCACAGTACTGGTAGTATAATAGCTGTCTATAACACAGTACTGGTAGTATAATAGCTGTCTATAGCACAGTACTGGTAGTATAATAGCTGTCTATAGCACAGTACTGGTAGTATAATAGCTGTCTATAACACAGTACTGGTAGTATAATAGCTGTCTATAGCACAGTACTGGTAGTATAATAGCTGTCTATAACACAGTACTGGTAGTATAATAGCTGTCTATAGCACAGTACTGGTAGTATAATAGCTGTCTATAGCACAGTACTGGTAGTATAATATAATAGCTGTCTATAGCACAGTACTGGTAGTATAATAGCTGTCTATAGCACAGTACTGGTAGTATAATAGCTGTCTATAGCACAGTACTGGTAGTATAATAGCTGTCTATAGCACAGTACTGGTAGTATAATAGCTGTCTATAGCACAGTACTGGTAGTATAATAGCTGTCTATAGCACAGTACTGGTAGTATAATAGCTGTCTATAGCACAGTACTGGTAGTATAATAGCTGTCTATAGCACAGTACTGGTAGTATAATAGCTGTCTATAGCACAGTACTGGTAGTATAATAGCTGTCTATAGCACAGTACTGGTAGTATAATAGCTGTCTATAGCACAGTACTGGTAGTATAATAGCTGTCTATAGCACAGTACTGGTAGTATAATAGCTGTCTATAGCACAGTACTGGTAGTATAATAGCTGTCTATAGCACAGTACTGGTAGTATAATAGCTGTCTATAGCACAGTACTGGTAGTATAATAGCTGTCTATAGCACAGTACTGGTAGTATAATAGCTGTCTATAGCACAGTACTGGTAGTATAATAGCTGTCTATAGCACAGTACTGGTAGTATAATAGCTGTCTATAGCACAGTACTGGTAGTATAATAGCTGTCTATAGCACAGTACTGGTAGTATAATAGCTGTCTATAACACTACTGGTAGTATAATAGC
Organism: Oncorhynchus gorbuscha; assembly: GCF_021184085.1. NCBI lineage: Eukaryota > Metazoa > Chordata > Actinopteri > Salmoniformes > Salmonidae > Oncorhynchus > Oncorhynchus gorbuscha. Next base: position 10,248,235 of record NC_060177.1, read on the forward strand.
TGTCTATAGCACAGTACTGGTAGTATAATAGCTGTCTATAGCACAGTACTGGTAGTATAATAGCTGTCTATAGCACAGTACTGGTAGTATAATAGCTGTCTATAACACAGTACTGGTAGTATAATAGCTGTCTATAGCACAGTACTGGTAGTATAATAGCTGTCTATAGCACAGTACTGGTAGTATAATAGCTGTCTATAGCACAGTACTGGTAGTATAATAGCTGTCTATAACACAGTACTGGTAGTATAATAGCTGTCTATAACACAGTACTGGTAGTATAATAGCTGTCTATAACACAGTACTGGTAGTATAATAGCTGTCTATAACACAGTACTGGTAGTATAATAGCTGTCTATAGCACAGTACTGGTAGTATAATAGCTGTCTATAGCACAGTACTGGTAGTATAATAGCTGTCTATAGCACAGTACTGGTAGTATAATAGCTGTCTATAGCACAGTACTGGTAGTATAATAGCTGTCTATAGCACAGTACTGGTAGTATAATAGCTGTCTATAGCACAGTACTGGTAGTATAATAGCTGTCTATAGCACAGTACTGGTAGTATAATAGCTGTCTATAGCACAGTACTGGTAGTATAATAGCTGTCTATAGCACAGTACTGGTAGTATAATAGCTGTCTATAGCACAGTACTGGTAGTATAATAGCTGTCTATAGCACAGTACTGGTAGTATAATAGCTGTCTATAGCACAGTACTGGTAGTATAATAGCTGTCTATAGCACAGTACTGGTAGTATAATAGCTGTCTATAGCACAGTACTGTATAATAGTCTATAACAGTATATAATAGCTGTCTATAGCACAGTACTGGTAGTATAATAGCTGTCTATAGCACAGTACTGGTAGTATAATAGCTGTCTATAGCACAGTACTGGTAGTATAATAGCTGTCTATAGCACAGTACTGGTAGTATAATAGCTGTCTATAGCACAGTACTGGTAGTATAATATAGCACAGTACTGGTAGTATAATAGCTGTCTATAGCACAGTACTGGTAGTATAATAGCTGTCTATAGCACAGTACTGGTAGTATAATAGCTGTCTATAGCACAGTACTGGTATAATAGCTGTCTAGTGGTATATAATAGCTGTCTATAGCACAGTACTGGTAGTATAATAGCTGTCTATAGCACAGTACTGGTAGTATAATAGCTGTCTATAACACAGTACTGGTAGTATAATAGCTGTCTATAGCACAGTACTGGTAGTATAATAGCTGTCTATAACACAGTACTGGTAGTATAACTAGCTGTCTATAGTACTGGTAGTATAATAGCTGTCTATAACACAGTACTGGTAGTATAATAGCTGTCTATAGCACAGTACTGGTAGTATAATAGCTGTCTATAGCACAGTACTGGTAGTATAATAGCTGTCTATAACACAGTACTGTGTTAACAGTACTGGTAGTATAATAGCTGTCTATAACACAGTACTGGTAGTATAATAGCTGTCTATAGCACAGTACTGTGTTCAGGGCTATAATAGCTGTCTATAGCACAGTACTGGTAGTATAATAGCTGTCTATAGCACAGTACTGGTAGTATAAGGTCTATAACACAGTACTATAGCACAGTACTGGTAGTATAATAGCTGTCTATAGCACAGTACTGGTAGTATAATAGGCTGTCTATAGCACAGTACTGGTAACACAGTACTGTGTTCAGGGCTATAATAGCTGTCTATAGCACAGTACTGGTAGTATAATAGCTGTCTATAGCACAGTACTGGTAGTATAATAGCTGTCTATAACACAGTACTGGTAGTATAATAGCTGTCTATAACACAGTACTGGGGCTATAATAGCTGTCTATAGCACAGTACTGGTAGTATAATAGCTGTCTATAACACAGTACTGGTAGGTCTATAGCACAGTACTGGTAATAGCTGTATAGCACAGTACTGGTAGTATAATAGCTGTCTATAGCACAGTACTGGTAGTATAATAGCTGTCTATAACACAGTACTGGTAGTATAATAGCTGTCTATAACACAGTACTGGTAGTATAATAGCTGTCTATAACACAGTACTGGTAGTATAATAGCTGTCTATAGCACAGTACTGGTAGTATAATAGCTGTCTATAACACAGTACTGTGTTCAGTATAATAGCTGTCTATAGCACAGTACTGTGTAGGGCTCTAATGTCTATAACACAGTACTGTGTTCTATGTCTATAACACAGTACTGGTGTTCAGGGCTATAATGCATGTCTATAGCACAGTGTCTATAACACAGTACTGTGTTCAGGGCTATAAGCTGTCTATAACACAGTACTGTGTTCAGGGCTAACACAGTTAGCTGTCTATATAGTACTGGTAGTATAATAGCTGTCTATAGCACAGTACTGGTAGTATAATAGCTGTCTATAGCACAGTACTGGTAGTATAATAGCTGTCTATAACACAGTACTGGTAGTATAATAGCTGTCTATAACACAGTACTGTGTTCAGGGCTATAATAGCTGTCTATAACACAGTACTGTGTTCAGGGCTAGTATAATAGTCTATAACACAGTACTGGTAGTATAATAGCTGTCTATAGCACAGTACTGGTAGTATAATAGCTGTCTATAGCACAGTACTGTGTTCAGGGCTCTTAGCTGTCTATAACACAGTACTGGTAGTATAATAGCTGTCTATAGCACAGTACTGGTAGTATAATAGCTGTCTATAACACAGTACTGTGTTCAGGGCTCTTAGCTGTCTATAGCACAGTACTGTGTTCAGGGCTCTTAGCTGTCTATAACACAGTACTGGTAGTATAATAGCTGTCTATAGCACAGTACTGGTAGTATAATAGCTGTCTATAACACAGTACTGTGTTCAGGGCTCTTAGCTGTCTATAACACAGTACTGGTAGTATAATAGCTGTCTATAACACAGTACTGTGTTCAGTATAATAGCTGTCTATAGCACAGTACTGTGTTCAGGGCTCTTAGCTGTCTATAACACAGTACTGTGTATCAGGGCTGCTCTATAACACAGTACTGGTAGTATAATAGCTGTCTATAACACAGTACTGTATAATAGTTCAGGGCTCTTAGCTGTCTATAGCACAGTACTGTGTTCAGGGCTCTTAGCTGTCTATAACACAGTACTGTGTTCAGGGCTCTTAGCTGTCTATAACACAGTACTGGTAGTATAATAGCTGTCTATAACACAGTACTGTGTTCAGGGCTCTTAGCTGTCTATAGCACAGTACTGTGTTCAGGGCTCTTAGCTGTCTATAACACAGTACTGTGTTCAGGGCTCTTAGCTGTCTATAACACAGTACTGGTAGTATAATAGCTGTCTATAGCACAGTACTGTGTAGTATAATAGCTGTCTATAGCACAGTACTGGTAGTATAATAGCTGTCTATAACACAGTACTGTGTTCAGGTCTATAGCTCTGGTAGCTGTCTATAGCACAGTACTGGTAGTATAATAGCTGTCTATAACACAGTACTGTGTTCAGGGCTATAATAGCTGTCTATAACACAGTACTGTGTTCAGTATAATAGCTGTCTATAACACAGTACTGTGTTCAGGGCTCTTAGCTGTCTAGTAACACAGTGTCTGTAGTACTGGTAGTCTTAGCTGTCTATAACACAGTACTGGTAGTATAATAGCTGTCTATAACACAGTACTGTGTTAGGGCTCTTAGCTGTCTATAACACAGTACTGGTAGTATAATAGCTGTCTATAACACAGTACTGTGTTCAGTATAATAGCTGTCTATAACACAGTACTGGTAGTATAATAGCTGTCTATAGCACAGTACTGTGTTCAGGGCTCTTAGCTGTCTATAGCACAGTACTGGTAGTATAATAGCTGTCTATAACACAGTACTGGTAGTATAATAGCTGTCTATAACACAGTACTGTGTTCAGGGCTCTTAGCTGTCTATAACACAGTACTGGTAGTATAATGCTGTCTATAGCACAGTACTGGTAGTATAAGGGCTCTTAGCTGTCTATAGCACAGTACTGGTAGTATAATAGCTGTCTATAACACAGTACTGTGTTCAGGGCTCTTAGCTGTCTATAACACAGTACTGTGTTCAGGGCTGGTAGTAATAGCTGTCTATAGCACAGTACTGTAGTATAATAGCTGTCTATAACACAGTACTGGTAGTATAATAGCTGTCTATAACACAGTACTGTGTATACAGCTGTCTATAACACAGTACTGTGTTCAGGGCTATAATAGCTGTCTATAACACAGTACTGTGTTCAGTACTGTGTTCAGGGCTCTAGCTGTCTATAACACAGTACTGGTAGTATAATAGCTGTCTATAACACAGTACTGTGTTCAGGGCTCTTAGCTGTCTATAACACAGTACTGTGTTCAGGGCTCTTAGCTGTCTATAACACAGTACTGTGTTCAGGGCTCTTAGCTGTCTATAGCACAGTACTGGTAGTATAATAGCTGTCTATAGCACAGTACTGTGTTCAGGGCTATGTCTATATACTGGTAGTGTCTATAGCACAGTACTGGTAGTATAATAGGTCTATAACACAGTATAATGTGTCTATAACACAGTACTGGTAGCTGTCTATAACACAGTACTGGTAGTATAATAGCTGTCTATAGCACAGTACTGGTTCAGGGCTCTTAGTCTATAGCACAGTACTGTGTTCAGGGCTCTTAGCTGTCTATAGCACAGTACTGTGTTCAGGGCTCTTAGCTGTCTATAGCACAGTACTGTGTTCAGGGCTATAATAGCTGTCTATAGCACAGTACTGGTAGGGCTATAATAGCTGTCTATAGCACAGTACTGGTAGTATAATAGCTGTCTATAACACAGTACTGTGTTCAGGGCTCTTAGCTGTCTATAACACAGTACTGTGTTCAGGGCTCTTAGCTGTCTATAACACAGTACTGTGTTCAGGGCTCTTAGCTGTCTATAACACAGTACTGGTAGTATAAGGTCTATAGCTACTGTGTAGCTGTCTATAACACAGTACTGTGTTCAGTCTAATAGCTGTCTATAGCACAGTACTGGTAGTATAATAGCTGTCTATAACACAGTACTGTGTTCAGGGCTCTTGGTAGCTGTCTATAACAGTACTGGTAGTATAATAGCTGTCTAGTACTGGTAGTATAATAGCTGTCTATAACACAGTACTGTGTTCAGGGCTCTGTGTAGCTGTCTATAGCACAGTACTGGTAGTATAATAGCTGTCTATAGCACAGTACTGTGTTCAGGGCTCTTAGCTGTCTATAGCACAGTACTGTGTTCAGGGCTCTTAGCTGTCTATAGCACAGTACTGTGTTCAGGGCTCTTAGCTGTCTATAGCACAGTACTGGTAGTATAATAGCTGTCTATAGCACAGTACTGTGTTCAGGGCTCTTAGCTGTCTATAGCACAGTACTGGTAGTATAATAGCTGTCTATAGCACAGTACTGTGTTCAGGGCTCTTAGCTGTCTATAACACAGTACTGTGTTCAGGGCTCTTAGCTGTCTATAACACAGTACTGGTAGTATAATAGCTGTCTATAACACAGTACTGGTAGTATAATAGCTGTCTATAGCACAGTACTGTGTAGTATAATAGCTGTCTATAGCACAGTACTGGTAGTATAATAGCTGTCTATAACACAGTACTGTGTTCAGGGCTCTTAGCTGTCTATAACACAGTACTGGTAGTATAATAGCTGTCTATAACACAGTACTGTGTTCAGGGCTCTTAGCTGTCTATAACACAGTACTGTGTTCAGGGCTCTTAGCTGTCTATAACACAGTACTGTGTTCAGGGCTCTTAGCTGTCTATAACACAGTACTGGTAGTATAATAGCTGTCTATAACACAGTACTGTGTTCAGGGCTCTTAGCTGTCTATAACACAGTACTGGTAGTATAATAGCTGTCTATAACACAGTACTGTGTTCAGGGCTCTTAGCTGTCTATAACACAGTACTGGTAGTATAATAGCTGTCTATAGCACAGTACTGTGTTCAGGGCTCTTAGCTGTCTATAACACAGTACTGGTAGTATAATAGCTGTCTATAACACAGTACTGGTAGTATAATAGCTGTCTATAACACAGTACTGTGTTCAGGGCTCTTAGCTGTCTATAACACAGTACTGGTAGTATAATAGCTGTCTATAACACAGTACTGTGTTCAGGGCTCTTAGCTGTCTATAGCACAGTACTGGTAGTATAATAGCTGTCTATAGCACAGTACTGTGTTCAGGGCTCTTAGCTGTCTATAGCACAGTACTGGTAGTATAATAGCTGTCTATAACACAGTACTGGTAGTATAATAGCTGTCTATAACACAGTACTGTGTTCAGGGCTCTTAGCTGTCTATAACACAGTACTGTGTTCAGGGCTCTTAGCTGTCTATAACACAGTACTGTGTTCAGGGCTCTTAGCTGTCTATAACACAGTACTGTGTTCAGGGCTCTTAGCTGTCTATAACACAGTACTGTGTTCAGGGCTCTTAGCTGTCTATAACACAGTACTGTGTTCAGTATTAGCTGTCTATAGCACAGTACTGGTAGTATAATAGCTGTCTATAGCACAGTACTGTGTTCAGGGCTCTTAGCTGTCTATAGTACTGGTAGTATAATAGCTGTCTATAGCACAGTACTGGTAGTATAATAGCTGTCTATAACACAGTACTGTGTTCAGGGCTCTTAGCTGTCTATAGCACAGTACTGGTAGTATAATAGCTGTCTATAGCACAGTACTGTGTTCAGGGCTCTTAGCTGTCTATAGCACAGTACTGTGTTCAGGGCTCTTAGCTGTCTATAGCACAGTACTGTGTTCAGGGCTCTTAGCTGTCTATAGCACAGTACTGGTAGTATAATAGCTGTCTATAACACAGTACTGTGTTCAGGGCTCTTAGCTGTCTATAGCACAGTACTGGTAGTATAATAGCTGTCTATAGCACAGTACTGTGTTCAGGGCTCTTAGCTGTCTATAGCACAGTACTGTGTTCAGGGCTCTTAGCTGTCTATAGCACAGTACTGGTAGTATAATAGCTGTCTATAGCACAGTACTGTGTTCAGGGCTCTTAGCTGTCTATAGCACAGTACTGTGTTCAGGGCTCTTAGCTGTCTATAACACAGTACTGTGTTCAGGGCTCTTAGCTGTCTATAACACAGTACTGGTAGTATAATAGCTGTCTATAACACAGTACTGTGTTAAGGGCTACTGGTAGCTGTCTATAACACAGTACTGGTAGTATAATAGCTGTCTATAACACAGTACTGTGTTCAGGGCTCTTAGCTGTCTATAGCACAGTACTGTGTTCAGGGCTCTTAGCTGTCTATAGCACAGTACTGGTAGTATAATAGCTGTCTATAACACAGTACTGTGTTCAGGGCTCTTAGCTGTCTATAGCACAGTACTGGTAGTATAATAGCTGTCTATAGCACAGTACTGTGTTCAGGGCTCTTAGCTGTCTATAGCACAGTACTGTGTTCAGGGCTCTTAGCTGTCTATAACACAGTACTGGTAGTATAATAGCTGTCTATAACACAGTACTGTGTTCAGGGCTCTTAGCTGTCTATAACACAGTACTGGTAGTATAATAGCTGTCTATAGCACAGTACTGGTAGTATAATAGCTGTCTATAACACAGTACTGTGTTCAGGGCTCTAGCTGTCTATAGCACAGTACTGTGTTCAGGGCTCTTAGCTGTCTATAGCACACAGTACTGTCTATAGTACTGTGTTCAGGGCTCTTAGCTGTCTATAACACAGTACTGGTAGTATAATAGCTGTCTATAACACAGTACTGTGTTCAGGGCTCTTAGCTGTCTATAGCACAGTACTGTGTTCAGGGCTCTTAGCTGTCTATAGCACAGTACTGGTAGTATAATAGCTGTCTATAACACAGTACTGTGTTCAGGGCTCTTAGCTGTCTATAGCACAGTACTGTGTTCAGGGCTCTTAGCTGTCTATAACACAGTACTGGTAGTATAATAGCTGTCTATAGCACAGTACTGTGTTCAGGGCTCTTAGCTGTCTATAGCACAGTACTGTGTTCAGGGCTCTTAGCTGTCTATAACACAGTACTGTGTTCAGGGCTCTTAGCTGTCTATAGCACAGTACTGTGTTCAGGGCTCTTAGCTGTCTATAACACAGTACTGTGTTCAGGGCTCTTAGCTGTCTATAGCACAGTACTGTGTTCAGGGCTCTTAGCTGTCTATAACACAGTACTGGTAGTATAATAGCTGTCTATAACACAGTACTGTGTTCAGGGCTCTTAGCTGTCTATAGTACTGGTAGTATAATAGCTGTCTATAGCACAGTACTGTGTTCAGGGCTCTTAGCTGTCTATAGTACTGGTAGTATAATAGCTGTCTATAGCACAGTACTGTGTTCAGGGCTCTTAGCTGTCTATAACACAGTACTGTGTTCAGGGCTCTTAGCTGTCTATAACACAGTACTGGTAGTATAATAGCTGTCTATAACACAGTACTGTGTTCAGGGCTCTTAGCTGTCTATAACACAGTACTGGTAGTATAATAGCTGTCTATAACACAGTACTGTGTTCAGGGCTCTTAGCTGTCTATAACACAGTACTGTGTTCAGGGCTCTTAGCTGTCTATAACACAGTACTGTGTTCAGGGCTCTTAGCTGTCTATAACACAGTACTGTGTTCAGGGCTCTTAGCTGTCTATAACACAGTACTGTGTTCAGGGCTATAATAGCTGTCTATAACACAGTACTGTGTTCAGGGCTCTTAGCTGTCTATAGCACAGTACTGTGTTCAGGGCTCTTAGCTGTCTATAGCACAGTACTGTAGTATAATAGCTGTCTATAACAGTACTGTGTTCAGGGCTCTTAGCTGTCTATAGCACAGTACTGGTAGTATAATAGCTGTCTATAGCACAGTACTGTGTTCAGGGCTCTTAGCTGTCTATAGCACAGTACTGGTAGTATAATAGCTGTCTATAGCACAGTACTGTGTTCAGGGCTCTTAGCTGTCTATAGCACAGTACTGTGTTCAGGGCTCTTAGCTGTCTATAGCACAGTACTGGTAGTATAATAGCTGTCTATAACACAGTACTGTGTTCAGGGCTCTTAGCTGTCTATAGCACAGTACTGGTAGTATAATAGCTGTCTATAGCACAGTACTGTGTTCAGGGCTCTTAGCTGTCTATAGCACAGTACTGGTAGTATAATAGCTGTCTATAGCACAGTACTGTGTTCAGGTCTATAACACAGTCTGCACAGTACTGTTCAGTTCAGGCTCTATAGCACAGTGTCTATAGCACAGTACTGGTAGTATAATAGCTGTCTATAGCACAGTACTGTGTTCAGGGCTCTTAGCTGTCTATAGCACAGTACTGTGTTCAGGGCTCTTAGCTGTCTATAGCACAGTACTGTGTTCAGGGCTCTTAGCTGTCTATAGCACAGTACTGTGTTCAGGGCTCGTAGCTGTCTATAGCACAGTACTGTGTTCAGGGCTCTTATAGCACAGTACTGTCTGTCTATAGCACAGTACTGGTAGTATAATAGCTGTCTATAACACAGTACTGTGTTCAGGGCTCTTAGCTGTCTATAACACAGTACTGGTAGTATAATAGCTGTCTATAACACAGTACTGTGTTCAGGGCTCTTAGCTGTCTATAACACAGTACTGTGTTCAGGGCTCTTAGCTGTCTATAACACAGTACTGTGTTCAGGGCTCTTAGCTGTCTATAACACAGTACTGGTAGTATAATAGCTGTCTATAACACAGTACTGTGTTCAGGTTCAGCTCTTAGCTGTCTATAACACAGTACTGGTAGTATAATAGCTGTCTAGGTGTTCAGGGCTCTTAGCTGTCTATAACACAGTACTGTGTTCAGGGCTCTTAGCTGTCTATAACACAGTACTGGTAGTATAATAGCTGTCTATAGCACAGTACTGGTAGTATAATAGCTGTCTATAACACAGTACTGTGTTCAGGGCTCTTAGCTGTCTATAACACAGTACTGTGTTCAGGGCTCTTAGCTGTCTATAACACAGTACTGTGTTCAGGGCTCTTAGCTGTCTATAACACAGTACTGGTAGTATAATAGCTGTCTATAGCACAGTACTGTGTTCAGGGCTCTTAGCTGTCTATAGCACAGTACTGTGTTCAGGGCTCTTAGCTGTCTATAGCACAGTACTGTGTTCAGGGCTCTTAGCTGTCTATAGCACAGTACTGTGTTCAGGGCTCTTAGCTGTCTATAGCACAGTACTGTGTTCAGGGCTCTTAGCTGTCTATAGCACAGTACTGTGTTCAGGGCTCTTAGCTGTCTATAGCACAGTACTGGTAGTATAATAGCTGTCTATAACACAGTACTGTGTTCAGGGCTCTTAGCTGTCTATAGCACAGTACTGGTAGTATAATAGCTGTCTATAACACAGTACTGTGTTCAGGGCTCTTAGCTGTCTATAGCACAGTACTGTGTTCAGGGCTCTTAGCTGTCTATAGCACAGTACTGGTAGTATAATAGCTGTCTATAGCACAGTACTGTGTTCAGGGCTCTTAGCTGTCTATAGCACAGTACTGGTAGTATAATAGCTGTCTATAGCACAGTACTGTGTTCAGGGCTCTTAGCTGTCTATAGTACTGGTAGTATAATAGCTGTCTATAGTACTGGCAGTATAATAGCTGTCTATAGCACAGTACTGTGTTCAGGGCTCTTAGCTGTCTATAGCACAGTACTGGTAGTATAATAGCTGTCTATAACACAGTACTGTGTTCAGGGCTCTTAGCTGTCTATAGTACTGGTAGTATAATAGCTGTCTATAGCACAGTACTGGTAGTATAATAGCTGTCTATAGCACAGTACTGTGTTCAGGGCTCTTAGCTGTCTATAGTACTGGTAGTATAATAGCTGTCTATAGCACAGTACTGGTAGTATAATAGCTGTCTATAACACAGTACTGTGTTCAGGGCTCTTAGCTGTCTATAACACAGTACTGTGTTCAGGGCTCTTAGCTGTCTATAACACAGTACTGGTAGTATAATAGCTGTCTATAACACAGTACTGTGTTCAGGGCTCTTAGCTGTCTATAGTACTGGTAGTAGTACTGTCTATAGTACTGGTAGTATAAGCTAGCTGTCTATAGCACAGTACTGTGTTCAGGGCTCTTAGCTGTCTATAACACAGTACTGTGTTCAGGGCTCTGTGTATAATAGTACTGTCTATAACATAACACAGTACTGTGTTCAGGGCTCTTAGCTGTCTATAGCACAGTACTGGTAGTATAATAGCTGTCTATAGCACAGTACTGGTAGTATAATAGCTGTCTATAACACAGTACTGTGTTCAGGGCTCTTAGCTGTCTATAGCACAGTACTGTGTTCAGGGCTCTTAGCTGTCTATAGCACAGTACTGTGTTCAGGGCTCTTAGCTGTCTATAACACAGTACTGTGTTCAGGGCTCTTAGCTGTCTATAGCACAGTACTGTGTTCAGGGCTCTTAGCTGTCTATAACACAGTACTGTGTTCAGGGCTCTTAGCTGTCTATAGCACAGTACTGTGTTCAGGGCTCTTAGCTGTCTATAACACAGTACTGTGTTCAGGGCTCTTAGCTGTCTATAACACAGTACTGTGTTCAGGGCTCTTAGCTGTCTATAACACAGTACTGGTAGTATAATAGCTGTCTATAGCACAGTACTGTGTTCAGGGCTCTTAGCTGTCTATAGTACTGGTAGTATAATAGCTGTCTATAGCACAGTACTGTGTTCAGGGCTCTTAGCTGTCTATAACACAGTACTGTGTTCAGGGCTCTTAGCTGTCTATAACACAGTACTGTGTTCAGGGCTCTTAGCTGTCTATAACACAGTACTGGTAGTATAATAGCTGTCTATAACACAGTACTGTGTTCAGGGCTCTTAGCTGTCTATAGTACTGGTAGTATAATAGCTGTCTATAGCACAGTACTGGTAGTATAATAGCTGTCTATAGCACAGTACTGTGTTCAGGGCTCTTAGCTGTCTATAGTACTGGTAGTATAATAGCTGTCTATAGCACAGTACTGGTAGTATAATAGCTGTCTATAACACAGTACTGGTAGTATAATAGCTGTCTATAACACAGTACTGTGTTCAGGGCTCTTAGCTGTCTATAACACAGTACTGTGTTCAGGGCTCTTAGCTGTCTATAACACAGTACTGTGTTCAGGGCTCTTAGCTGTCTATAACACAGTACTGGTAGTATAATAGCTGTCTATAACACAGTACTGTGTTCAGGGCTCTTAGCTGTCTATAACACAGTACTGGTAGTATAATAGCTGTCTATAACACAGTACTGTGTTCAGGGCTCTTAGCTGTCTATAACACAGTACTGGTAGTATAATAGCTGTCTATAACACAGTACTGTGTTCAGGGCTCTTAGCTGTCTATAACACAGTACTGTGTTCAGGGCTCTTAGCTGTCTATAACACAGTACTGTGTTCAGGGCTCTTAGCTGTCTATAACACAGTACTGGTTGTATAATAGCTGTCTATAACACAGTACTGTGTTCAGGGCTCTTAGCTGTCTATAACACAGTACTGTGTTCAGGGCTCTTAGCTGTCTATAACACAGTACTGTGTTCAGGGCTCTTAGCTGTCTATAACACAGTACTGGTAGTATAGGGCTAGCTGTCTATAACACAGTACTGTGTTCAGGGCTCTTAGCTGTCTATAACACAGTACTGGTAGTATAATAGCTGTCTATAACACAGTACTGTGTTCAGGGCTCTTAGCTGTCTATAACACAGTACTGGTAGTATAATAGCTGTCTATAACACAGTACTGTGTTCAGGGCTCTTAGCTGTCTATAACACAGTACTGTGTTCAGGGCTCTGTGTTCAGGGCTCTTAGCTGTCTATAACACAGTACTGTGTTCAGGGCTCTTAGCTGTCTATAACACAGTACTGTGTTCAGGGCTCTTAGCTGTCTATAACACAGTACTGTGTTCAGGGCTCTTAGCTGTCTATAACACAGTACTGTGTTCAGGGCTCTTAGCTGTCTATAACACAGTACTGTGTTCAGGGCTCTTAGCTGTCTATAACACAGTACTGGTAGTATAATAGCTGTCTATAACACAGTACTGTGTTCAGGGCTCTTAGCTGTCTATAACACAGTACTGTGTTCAGGGCTCTTAGCTGTCTATAACACAGTACTGGTAGTATAATAGCTGTCTATAACACAGTACTGTGTTCAGGGCTCTTAGCTGTCTATAACACAGTACTGTGTTCAGGGCTCTTAGCTGTCGATAACACAGTACTGTGTTCAGGGCTCTTAGCTGTCTATAGCACAGTACTGTGTTCAGGGCTCTTAGCTGTCTATAACACAGTACTGTGTTCAGGGCTCTTAGCTGTCTATAACACAGTACTGTGTTCAGGGCTCTTAGCTGTCTATAACACAGTACTGTGTTCAGGGCTCTTAGCTGTCTATAACACAGTACTGTGTTCAGGGCTCTTAGCTGTCTATAACACAGTACTGTGTTCAGGGCTCTTAGCTGTCTATAACACAGTACTGTGTTCAGGGCTCTTAGCTGTCTATAACACAGTACTGTGTTCAGGGCTCTTAGCTGTCTATAACACAGTACTGTGTTCAGGGCTCTTAGCTGTCTATAACACAGTACTGTGTTCAGGGCTCTTAGCTGTCTATAACACAGTACTGGTAGTATAATAGCTGTCTATAACACAGTACTGTGTTCAGGGCTCTTAGCTGTCTATAGTACTGGTAGTATAATAGCTGTCTATAGCACAGTACTGTGTTCAGGGCTCTTAGCTGTCTATAGTACTGGTAGTATAATAGCTGTCTATAGCACAGTACTGTGTTCAGGGCTCTTAGCTGTCTATAACACAGTACTGTGTTCAGGGCTCTTAGCTGTCTATAACACAGTACTGTGTTCAGGGCTCTTAGCTGTCTATAACACAGTACTGGTAGTATAATAGCTGTCTATAACACAGTACTGTGTTCAGGGCTCTTAGCTGTCTATAACACAGTACTGGTAGTATAATAGCTGTCTATAACACAGTACTGTGTTCAGGGCTCTTAGCTGTCTATAACACAGTACTGGTAGTATAATAGCTGTCTATAACACAGTACTGTGTTCAGGGCTCTTAGCTGTCTATAACACAGTACTGTGTTCAGGGCTCTTAGCTGTCTATAACACAGTACTGTGTTCAGGGCTCTTAGCTGTCTATAACACAGTACTGTGTTCAGGGCTCTTAGCTGTCTATAACACAGTACTGTGTTCAGGGCTCTTAGCTGTCTATAACACAGTACTGTGTTCAGGGCTCTTAGCTGTCTATAGCACAGTACTGTGTTCAGGGCTCTTAGCTGTCTATAACACAGTACTGTGTTCAGGGCTCTTAGCTGTCTATAACACAGTACTGTGTTCAGGGCTCTTAGCTGTCTATAACACAGTACTGTGTTCAGGGCTCTTAGCTGTCTATAACACAGTGTTGTGTTCAGGGCTCTTAGCTGTCTATAACACAGTACTGTGTTCAGGGCTCTTAGCTGTCTATAACACAGTACTGTGTTCAGGGCTCTTAGCTGTCTATAACATAGTGTTGTGTTCAGGACTCTTAGCTGTCTATAACACAGTGTTGTGTTCAGGGCTCTTAGCTGTCTATAACATAGTGTTGTGTTCAGGACTCTTAGCTGTCTATAACACAGTGTTGTGTTCAGGGCTCTTAGCTGTCTATAACATAGTGTTGTGTTCAGGACTCTTAGCTGTCTATAACACAGTACTGGTAGTATAATAGCTGTCTATAACACAGTACTGTGTTCAGGGCTCTTAGCTGTCTATAACACAGTACTGTGTTCAGGGCTCTTAGCTGTCTATAACACAGTACTGTGTTCAGGGCTCTTAGCTGTCTATAACACAGTACTGTGTTCAGGGCTCTTAGCTGTCTATAACACAGTGTTGTGTTCAGGGCTCTTAGCTGTCTATAACACAGTACTGTGTTCAGGGCTCTTAGCTGTCTATAACACAGTGTTGTGTTCAGGGCTCTTAGCTGTCTATAACATAGTGTTGTGTTCAGGACTCTTAGCTGTCTATAACACAGTACTGGTAGTATAATAGCTGTCTATAACACAGTACTGTGTTCAGGGCTCTTAGCTGTCTATAACACAGTGTTGTGTTCAGGGCTCTTAGCTGTCTATAACACAGTACTGTGTTCAGGGCTCTGTGTTCAGGGCTGTGTCTATAACACAGTACTGTGTTCAGGGCTCTTAGCTGTCTATAACACAGTACTGTGTTCAGGGCTCTTAGCTGTCTATAACACAGTACTGTGTTCAGGGCTCTTAGCTGTCTATAACACAGTACTGTGTTCAGGACTCTTAGCTGTCTATAACACAGTACTGGTAGTATAATAGCTGTCTATAACACAGTACTGTGTTCAGGGCTCTTAGCTGTCTATAACACAGTACTGGTAGTATAATAGCTGTCTATAACACAGTACTGTGTTCAGGGCTCTTAGCTGTCTATAGCACAGTACTGTGTTCAGGGCTCTTAGCTGTCTATAACACAGTACTGTGTTCAGGGCTCTTAGCTGTCTATAACACAGTACTGTGTTCAGGGCTCTTAGCTGTCTATAACACAGTACTGTGTTCAGGGCTCTTAGCTGTCTATAACACAGTACTGTGTTCAGGGCTCTTAGCTGTCTATAACACAGTACTGTGTTCAGGGCTCTTAGCTGTCTATAACACAGTACTGTGTTCAGGGCTCTTAGCTGTCTATAACACAGTACTGTGTTCAGGGCTCTTAGCTGTCTATAACACAGTACTGTGTTCAGGGCTCTTAGCTGTCTATAACACAGTACTGTGTTCAGGGCTCTTAGCTGTCTATAACACAGTACTGGTAGTATAATAGCTGTCTATAACACAGTACTGGTAGTATGTGTCTATAACACAGTACTGTGTTCAGGGCTCTTAGCTGTCTATAACACAGTACTGTGTTCAGGGCTCTTAGCTGTCTATAACACAGTACTGTGTTCAGGGCTCTTAGCTGTCTATAACACAGTACTGTGTTCAGGGCTCTTAGCTGTCTATAACACAGTACTGTGTTCAGGGCTCTTAGCTGTCTATAACACAGTACTGTGTTCAGGGCTCTTAGCTGTCTATAACACAGTACTGTGTTCAGGGCTCTTAGCTGTCTATAACACAGTGTTGTGTTCAGGGCTCTTAGCTGTCTATAACACAGTGTTGTGTTCAGGGCTCTTAGCTGTCTATAACATAGTGTTGTGTTCAGGGTAGCTGTCTATAACACAGTGTTGTGTTCAGGGTTCTAGCTGTCTATATCTACAGTAGCATTATCTTTCTCTTATGACTCTGTGAACTGGACTATTCAACCAAACTCGTTTCTGAGTTTCCTGGGTAAAGCAAAACAGCACACTTCCCAAGCTGCAGGACAGTGTGTTTTCTAGACACTGATACGTTGGTATAGTCTCTTTATTGGGTCACACAGTCACTCAATGAAAACATTGGTCTTACCTCAGCAATGTGCGCGTGACAGTTTTTATATGATAAC
>NC_060177.1:10272206-10294706 GCF_021184085.1 Oncorhynchus gorbuscha
GGACTGACCATTTTATTTATTTTTTATTTTACCTTTATTTTACTAGGCAAGTCAGTTAAGAACAAATTCTTATTTTCAATGATGGCCTAGGAACAGTGGGTTAACTGCCTGTTCAGGGGCAGAACGACAGCTCGGGGGATTCGAACTTGCAACCTTTCGGTTACTAGTCCAACACTCTAACCACTAGGCTACCCTGCCGCCCCACCATAAGAAAGTGATAGTTCTAATCCTGTTTTTAAGCTGTAGAGTGATTACATTTACATTGGGTGGCAGGTAGCCTGGCGTTTCAGTGTTGGTCCAGTAAGCCGGTGAGAAATCTGCCGACGTGCCCTTGAGCAAGATACTATAATGGCATAATGACTCCTGTAAATGGCTCTGTATAAGGGTGTAAATGTAAATGTAAAACATTGTTTACAACAAATGGAAGGCAACAAGTTCATATTTTGGGTTCTGATGGGGTACGACAGTTGATATAAGCTCATAAGGAATAATGGACCCTGTGATCAACTTGAGTGGTTGTTGGCGAGAATCGATGGCCGCCGACTGTATCATATTTATATTCTTAAAATAATCTATTATGTAATTGATTTCAAAGTAAAAAGTGTATGTACCAATCCCAGATTGGAACTCTGTTGTCCAGAATGTTACAGCTTCCCCTCTCCTTCGCATGTCTCCCAGGGGGCCAGATGGAAACAAACATTCACAAGGACACGGATTACCGTCGGCGGCCATTGATTCTCGCCAACCACAGCAAATGTTTATCACAGGGTTCATATAGGCAATAACACTGAAGGGGGATGAGGCTAGCCAAGAGGGGGTTGTCAGAGAAACAAGCAGATGGGAGAAATGAGAAGGCTGTAGTATCAGAGACAGAAGTCTCCCAGGATCTCACTCAGGCACAAATGTAGGATCATTTTACTCCCCCTGAATCCTAACCTGAACTATTATGGGGGATATGCAAAACTGACCCAAAATCAGTTTCAAGGGGCGTTTCTTCCAAAACAATTAACGGGATGCGTCCCAAATGGCACCCTGTTCCCTTCATAGTTCACTACTTTTGACTACAGCTCTATGGGTGGTATTCTGCCAACCTATACTGAACCCCACTGGTTGTTGCTGGATCTTGGATGCTGAGAGGAGAACCACAGAGGACATGTCCATGCAGAGCAGTGGAAAATGAGGTTACTGGCTCCTGCTGATTCTCTCTGTTTGTCTTATTTTCTCTCCTGTTTTATCCCGTTTTCTCTCTCTCTCTCTCTCTCTCTCTCTCTCTCTCTCTCTCTCTCTCTCTCTCTCTCTCTCTCTCTCTCTCTCTCTCTCTCTCTCTCTCTCTCTCTTCTGATCTCTCTCTATCGCTCTCTCTTCCTGTCTCTCTCTCTCTTCTGATCTCTCTCTCTCTTGTTTTCTCTCTCTCTCTCTCTCTCTCTCTCTCTCTCTCTCTCTCTCTCTCTCTCTCTCTCTCTCTCTCTCTCTCTCTCTCTCTCTCTCTCTCTCTCTTCTGATCTCTCTCTCTTGTTTTCTCTCTCTCTCTCTCTCTCTCTCTCTCTCTCTCTCTCTCTCTCTCTCTCTCTCTCTCTCTCTCTCTTGTTTTATCTCTCTCTCTCTCTCTCGCTCTCTCTCTTCTGATCTCTCTCGCTCTCTCTCTTCGGATCTCTCTCTTGTTTTATCCCTCTCTCTCTCTCTCTCTCTCTCTCTCTCTCTCTCTCTCTCTCTCTCTCTCTCTCTCTCTCCCTCTCTTCTCATCGCTCTCTCTTACAATCTTTCTTTGAAATGTGAGAGTCAATTTAAATATCAATGTATGATTGCTAGAAATCCAATCTTGGAAGAATCATTTTTGTCCCCCATAGCATACTCACACGAACCATATGAGACATGGGTTAAGAAGGGAATTCAATCTGTTTGTCTGTTGTCCTGTTTCAACCAGAATGAAATAATAATAACTCCTCAATAATCAATGCATGAAATACCTCTCTGTTTCACCTACATAAACTCTCTCCCACCGTCCTGTTGGCCCTAGTATACTGTACAGTGAGGAAGTCGTCATGCAGAACCACATTTGTGCGTGTCACAATAACACTTGAATGAATCATTTGAATACTGCTGTCCCTACTTATTCTGCCATTAGACAGACTCAGAGTAGCTCTCTCCTTCGTTAACTGTCTTCTTCTTTCACTGCTCCATCTCTCTCCCTCTTTGTCTTTCAGATCCACTAAATCCATCTCTCTCTTAATCTCTTGCTTCCTCATTGCCTGAGTCCCAAATCTCCAGCCCTTTCCCAAAGTGTGCACTTGCACACTTTCCATAATGCATTTCCCAATGGTGAAAGCTCCATCTGGCCAATGTTTACAACAATCCAATCATTTTAAATCCATGACTAGGAGTGTGCAAGTGTGCACTTTGCAAGAAGAGTGCAGAATTGGGACGTAGCCTTTCTATTTAAAATCCAGGGTTGGGCTCAATTTGAATTGAAGTTACTCAGTTCAGGCAGTGAATTAGATTTATTTTTTTCTTTTGACATAAATACCTTTCCTTTTCAGTTTATTAAGAATTCATTGAAAAGAAAATTGATTTTTTTTCCATTTTTGAATTTGAAATTCAGTTTCTGTACTTTCTGAGTTGACTGGCGAAAAAAATGTAAATGACCCCAACCTGCTAAAATCACATCCCAGTGGGCAAAACTGTTTGACTTGACCTCCACCTCACAGATGTACATTTCCACCCCAAACTTGCTAAAATCACATCCCAGTGGGCAAAACTGTTTGACTTGACCTCCAGATGTCCTTTCCACCCCCAAACCCTGCTAAAATCACATCCCAGTGGGCAAAACTGTTTGACTTGACCTCCAGATGTCCTTTCCACCCCCAAACCCTGCTAAAATCACATCCCAGTGGGCAAAACTGTTTGACTTGACCTCCAGATGTCCTTTCCACCCCCAAAATCCCTGCTAAAATCACATCCCAGTGGGCAAAACTGTTTGACTTGACCTCCAGATGTCCTTTTGACTTGACCACCCCAAACCCCTTCTTTCCTTTTCAGACGCAGGAGTCATTGAACCCCAATAACCTGGAGTACTGGATGGAGTCCTTTCCACCCCAAACCCTGATATCTACACGCCAGGTTACGATTCGCTGCTGAAGAGGAAGGAAGCGGAGTTTCGGAGGGCCAAGGTGTGCAAGATTGGAGCGCTGATTGCTGCGGCCGCCTGCACTGTGATCCTGGTCATCGTTGTGCCCATATGCACTATGAAGTCATGAAGTGCTCCAAGTCACACACTTTCCCCGGACCTGTTTATTCTGGCTAATTGTAAAAGGACCGAATACGTGTGAGCTATATGGTATCAGTCCAATTACAGGAGCAGCCCTCTGATTGGCTATGTGGACGTTTGAAGAGTGAGGTACATGTATTGTTTAATGTGAATCTGACCTATGTTCGTGGTATTGGAATCAAGTGTTTTCTACATGATTTAGTTGTTATGCCACGGGATGGGCATTGGTATTAGGAAATCGTCAGTACACATTCAAAATGACTTTGTTCAGAGGGGAATGTTGCAAGTTTGATCCTTTCTATTTATTGTTGCCTATATTTACTTATTGACATTTGTGTATTTATGAAGAAAGACAGACGGTACACAATGCCTACGGTATATCTTTTACATTTACATTTATATTGTATTGGTGTACGATGTTCCAGAATATTACGAGTACAATGTTTATTTCACTTTTTTCTCTTTGTTAAAGGGGCAATCTGCAATTCAAACAAAAGCAACAAAGCGGCTACCCAGCCAATGTTTTTGTGAACTGAAACAGATGATCTGTACAGTATACGGTCGACAGCTGGATTTGTTTCTGTACACAGCTTCTGATATTTTTATTTTAGTATAATTGCTGTATAATGTATTTTAATGAGAGTTATTTTTGGATGAATTATCTGGTAGAATGTGATGAGGTGCACCAGATATTATTTATCTTTATCTATTATAATAATAACCAGAGTTTTAATTCATGGGATTTTGTGCAATGCCTTTTCTAAATAGACATATACAGTATATTGAAGTACTGTAGTTGAAATAGACGAATAACAGACAGTACATACAGTAGATTGTAAAAACAATATAAAACACTACAGAGCTAACCTGAATGTATTGAAAGTAGCATTACTCACAGAGAGAGCAAAACAACAGAATTCAGTTGAATGTTGCTCTTTCTCAGATAGTCTCTTAGAACAGAATTCAGTTGAATGTTTAATACAGTAAATACTCTTTCTACTTTCCTTGGGAGAGACACGTAGATAGTTGAACTGGGAGAGACACGTCAGTCACTGGGAAAAGCACATAGCTGCAGTAGGGAGCTCTGAAGTCAGGGAGTTATTCTCTGCCTTGTGACAGTGTTTAAGTCACTGGGAGAGACAAATAGTTCAGTTGGGAGAGACATTTCTCACTGTATGAGTCACTGGGAACACGTGAGTTCAGTCACTCACGTGGGAGAGAGACACGTGTATTAGTTCAGTCACTGGGAGAGACACGTGTATTAGTTCAGTCACTGGGAGAGACACTGGGAGAGACACGTGTATTAGTTCAGTCACTGGGAGAGACACTTGTATTAGTTCAGTCACTGTTCAGTCAGAGAGACACGTGTATTAGTTCAGTCACTGGGAGAGACACGTGTATTAGTTCAGTCACTGGGAGAGACACGTGTATTAGTTCAGTCACTGGGAGAGTCACACGTGTTGATTAGTTCATTAGTTCAGTCACTGGGAGAGACACGTGTATTAGTTCAGTCACTGGGAGAGACACGTGTATTAGTTCAGTCACTGGGAGAGACACACGTGTATTAGTTCAGTCACTGGGAGAGACAGTCACTGGGAGAGACACGTGTATTAGTTCAGTCACTGGGAGAGACACGTGGGACTGGGAGAGACACGTGTATTCAGTTCAGTCACTGGGAGAGACACGTGTATTAGTTCAGTCACTGGGAGAGACACGTGTATTAGTTCAGTCAGTGGTATCGACTGCACCAATCTCCCAGGCTGTCAGAAACACTAAGACTTGCAGAAGCTTCTTATGAGATGCTGTGTCACCTTATAAACATTCATAGCACCTTCTATAGAGCATTATGACATGTTGTATTAATTAAGCAATACGACACAATAGGTTATGATGTATCGTGGATGAATGACATCTTAGTAGTCCCGTGCCTCGTTGCTTTACTTTACAGTTTGGTAACGGTCCATGACTGCATTCCAATGTGGTTTGAATGTGCTATAAATGTTTATAAGGCATTGTAACACTTCATAAGAATCTGATTCAAGTAAAGAAACAGTCCCTCCACTCAAGCCCTGCCTACCCATCTAGTCTCCTAAGAGGCCTTAAAACCACTGAATGCAAACTGCCTGCCGTTAAGGCTGTGTCCCAATAGTTTTGAAGAACGTCCTTGTCTCATCATCAACTGTAGCGGTGGTGATGAAAGGTTGGGGAAGCTATTTCATAGTTCTGGGACACAACGTGAGATTCACATCTCCACTCATGAACCTGAGCTCAGAGACAGTACGCAAACCAAGATGGCCGATCACACACACGTCACCCAGTTAACAGTAAACCAGGGGATGCTCTACTCCAGTCCTCCTTGGTTTCCCTCTCAAGTTAGTTCATTTAGGCTGTGTTCCAGGCTGACTACATTGCAGACTCCTGGCAGATATCAAAACGCCTGGATAGATGTTTAAGATATCAGCAAACCACATCCTATGATGCAGCAATCTGATGCCTGACTGCAGTCGATGACGTGGCAAGCAACCGTTGGTTGATGCAATGCAACGTCTGCAATGTAGTTGGCTTATGCTAGTGATTTATTTGCCACTTCAGGTGTTGCTGGCACAAATGGGAGAGAACATTGTCATACTGCAAAAATGAACATGAGGAAGTACGCACTTCAGGTTGTAAACATTAGAATTTCTCTTGTTTGATATAATCATTCAAAAGTAGACACAATAACCTGATAATGAAGCACTGGACCACTCAGTTTGATGTCAGGTTTGCCCGTTAGGAGAGGACTGGAGTTGAGCCCCCCACCTAATGGGTGAAGGGTGAAGTTACTGCCAGTTGACGTTTATTGTCATGAGTCTTGTTCTGGAGCAGAATTGGGCGAATCCTCCTTAGATGGGTTAGATGCGAAGTCAAAATGGTCTATATTGTAAAAATGTTATTTAATGTTAGGGTTAGGCATTAGGGTTAGCAGTGTGGTTAACATTAGGGTTAGGTTTCAAATCAGATTTTATTACTTTGTGGCTGCGCCCTCTAGTGACCACTCTGCCGAGCTGTCTCCAGAACAAGATTCAGGATGAAAAACGCTGACCTACGAAGATGCCTCTAGATGCTGATCTTGGGTCACTTTAGCATTTTCCTCACCGATGGATTGGGGAGGGGAAGCTGATCCTAGATCTGTACCTAGGGGAAACGTCTCCCCTGAGCAGTGTAATGATTACCCAGTGGATTTGCCTTCAACACAGGAACTGTGAGCCGCAGCACACTGTAGTAGTCTGTAAATAGTTAGATGCACACATCATGGCAACAGGTGTAAACTGGAATATACCACAATAAAGGACAACTGTTCTGACTGTTACTGTGTCTGTGTGACTGGACCTCTCTCTCGCAAAGTATCAACTTGAGTTTTTAGGTGTCCTTTGAAATGAATATTGGCTGTGTGAAGTGTCATACTTACTCTTTATTGTTTTGTGATGCTTTTTTATCGTTCCCTTTTTTGTCTTCAGTTCGAAGGTTCAGTGGAGAGATGACAGAATATTGCTCAGCATAACAAAGCCTGTGGTTTACTGAGGGTTTTATTATGTTTTTATCTAGCTGTTCACTATTCATTTATGAGATTCTTTTTAGTGTTCTTCAGTTCATCGTTTGCATAATACTCCGGTTAGACTAATACAGCAGGATTTGTGAAAAGGTCAGGGACCGTACAGTATACATCAATCAAGCATCTCAGAGTAAAAGTGCTGATCGAAGATCAGGTCTTCTTCCTTATTCATTATAATTTAAAAAGCAAAACCGGTCTAGCCCTGAGGCACTTTATGAACATGTCTAGATCACTGGTTTAGAAAGCAATTAGATCATTTATACCTTACGTACATACGGATGCAGCACAAGAACACAATTAGCTACTCAAAATGACGATCCTGCGTACTTGGGTCGAGTTACAAATTGCGGGGCTGCACACGTTAGGGTATTTTTGCTATGTGACTACGCAGGATCACCATTTTGCTAAGCTAATCGTAGTTCTTGCGTCCGTACCTATGTAGGTTATAAATTAGGCCTTAGAGGAGTTTCTAACTGAGCCAAGTCCACATTGAGTCTGCTATACTGTACATCCCCAGTGAGAACTGTCTGATGTTCCTCATAGAAAACTCTAACTGGGCCAGCCAACAAGGAACCTGGCCCAGGGGGATTGTTGGTACTGGAGTCCAGGATTTGGCCTAGAATACTGGACTACAACTGCACTGATAACACTTGGGGTGACAAATACAATAAAACTCATTATAATCTTGCAGTGTGATTTCATTTGACACTTCTTCAGCAATGTGCTTTATAAAAAGGTCAGTAATTATGCATCGCTCTGTTGACTAAACTCTGGTTCAATAATCAACATTGATGGAGAAACGTGTCAAACCACGCTGACAGATTATTATGAGGTTTACAGTATAGTTAGCATAGACCTGAACTACAGTTGAAGTCGGAAGTTTACATACACCTTAGCCAAATACATTTAAACTCAGTTTTTCACAATTCCTGATGTTTAATCCTGTCTTAGGTCAGTTAGGATCATCACTTTGTTTTAAGAATGTGAAATGTCAGAATAATAATAGAGAGAATGATTTATTTCAGCTTTTATTTATTTCATCACATTGCCAGTGGGTCAGAAGTTTATATAAGTTGGGTGAATTTTGGCCCATTCCTCCTGACAGAGCTGGTGTAACTGATTCAGGTTTGTAGACCTCCTTGCTTGCACACGCTTTTTCAGTTCTGCCCACAATTTTTCTATGGGATTGAGGTCAGGGCTTTGTGATGACCACTCCAATACCTTGACTTTGTTGTCCTTAAGCCATTTTGCCACAACTTTCGAAGTATGCTTGGGGACATTGTCCATTTGAAGACCCTGACTGATGTCTCCAAACATAACGATGGTCATTATGGCCAAACAGTTATATTTCAGACCAGAGGACAATTCTCCAAAAAGTACGATCTTTGTCTCCATGTGCAGTTGTAAACCGTAGTATGGCTTTTTTTTATGGCGGTTTTGGAGCAGTGGCTTCTTCCTTGCGGAGCGGCCTTTCAGGTTATGTCGATATAAAATTGGTTTTACTGTGGATATAGATACCTTTGTACATGTTTCCTCCAGCGTCTTCACAAGGTCCTTTGCTGTTGTTCTGGGATTGATTTGCACGTTTCACACCAAAGTACGTTCATCTTAGGAGACAGAACGCGTCTCCTTCCTGAGCGGTATGACGACTGCGTGGTCCCATGGTGTTTATACTTGTGTACTATTGTTTGTACAGATGAACTTGGTACCTTCAGGTGTTTGGAAATTGCTCCCAAGGATGAACCAGATTTGTGGAGGTCGACAATTTCTTTTTGTTGAGGTCTTGGCTGATTTCTTTTGATTTTCCCATTATGTCAGGCAAAGAGGCACTGAGTTTGAAGGTAGGCCTTGAAATACATCCACAGGTACACCTCTAATCAACTCAAATTATGTCAATTAGCCTATCGGAAGCTTCTAAAGCCATGACATAATTTTCTGGAATTTTCCAAGCTGTTTAATGGCACAGTCAACTTAGTGTATGTAAACTTCTGACCCACTGGAATTGTGATACAGGGAAATATAAGTGAAATAATCTGTCTGTAAACAATTGTTGGAAAAAATGACTTGTGTCATGCACCAAGTAGATGTCCTAACCGACTTGCCAAAACTATAGTTGTTAACAAGAAATGTGTGGAGTGGTTGAAAACGAGCTTTAAGGACTCCAACCTAAGTGTATGTAAACCTCTGACTTAAACTGTATTTAGCCCTTGCTGTAACAGTGGCTTTTTACATGCAATATAGTACTATAACTGGACTTCATTAAAACATAGACTTGAAGCCAATGCTGTTACTTTAGATGTGGGTTCGGATGCCACCTCTGACACCATGTGACCTTAGGAGCTACAGTGTATTTGGAAAGTATTCAGACCCCTTCCCTTTTTCTACATTTTGTTACATTACAGCCTTATTCTAAAATGGAATTTATTTTTATTTTCCTCCATTAATCTACACACAATACCCAATAATGACAAAGTGAAAACAGGTTTTTAGAAAGGGTTGCTAATTTATACATTTTTAAAATCAGAAATACCTTATTTACAAAAGTATTCAGACCCTTTGCTATGAGACTCGAAATTGAGCTCAGGTGCATCCTGTTTCCATTGATCATCCTTGAGATATTTCTACAACTTGATTGGAGTCCACCTGTGGCAAATTCAATTGATTGGACATGATTTGGAAAGGCTAACACCTGTCTATATAATCTCCCACAGTTGACATTGCATGTCAGAGCAAAAACCAAGCCATGAGGTCGAAGGAATTGTCCGTAGAGCTCCGAGACAGGATTGTGTCGAGGCACAGATCCGGGGAAGGGTACCAAAAAATGTCTGCAGCATTGAAGGTCCCCAAGAACACAGTGGCCTCCCTCATTCTTAAATGGAAGAGGTTTGGAACCACCAATACTCTTCCTTAAGCAGGCCGCCCGGCCAAACTGAGCAATCGGGGGATGGTCACTCTGACAGAGCTCCAGAGTTTCTCTGTAGAGATGGAAGAACCTTCCAGAAGCACTCCACTAATCAGGTCTTTACGGTAGAGTGGCTAGACGGAAGCCACTCATCAGTAAAAGGCACATGACAGCCCACTTAGAGTTTGACAAAAGGTACCTAAAGGACTCTCAGACCATGAGGAACAAGAAGCTCTGGTCTGATGAAACCAAGATCGAACTCTTTGGCCTGAATGCCAAGTGTCACGTCTGGAGGAAACCTGGCACCATCCCTACAGTGAAGCATGGTTGTGGCAGCATCATGCTGTAGGGATGTTTTTCAGCGGCAGGGACTGGGAGACTAGTCAAGATCGAGGGAAAGATGAATGGGAAAGATCCTTGATGAAAACCTGCTACAGAGCGCTCAGGACCACAGACTGGGGCGAAGGTTCACCTTCCAACAGGACAACAACCCTAAGCACACAGCCAAGACAACACAGGAGTGCCATTGAGACAAGTCTCTGAATGTCCTTGAGTGGTCCAGCCAGAGCCCAGATGTGAATCTCTGGAGTGACCAGAAAATAGCTGTGCAGCAACGCTCCCCATCCAACCTGACAGAGCTTGAGAGCATCTGCAGAGAAGAACGGGAGAAACTCGCCAAATCATTCCCAAGAAGACTGGAGGCTGTAATCACTGCCAAAGGTGCTTCAACAAAGTACTCAGTAAAGGATCTGAATACTAATGTAAATGTGATATTTGCGTTTTTATGTTGTATAAATGTGCAAACAAAGCCTGTTTTGGCTTTATCATTATGGGGTATTGTGTGTAGACTGATGAGGGGGGAAAACATTTTAGAATAAGACTGTAACGTAACAAAATGTGGAAAATGGGTCTGAATATTGTCTGAACACACTATCTGGATAAGGCAGAGATATCAGTCAAGTTAACTGGGCAGATCATATGAGATACAGGTTATACATCTAGGGCTTTGGACTTGACTGTTAAAGAATTAACACTTTACAGGACAGTGAGAATTTCTATTCATTTCTTGAGTTGTGTTGAGATTATTCCCAAACCTGTGTATTATGAAGTATATGCTGAGGCTGAAAAGTCTCTTCCCCCCCTAAAAAACAACCCATTACAAAACAATGATAAACCTCTCTAATTGTGTTGCAGCGTTGCGCTATTGCAGCATTTTTTTGACATCCTCTTCGGGAGTCAGCTGCAGAACAGCAAATCTAATCGGGGATTTTCTGAAGCAGGGAAAAAGCACACTGCTGTACTCATAGCAGCTGGGGAAAACAGACTCATGCAGCTCTGCAATCTGGCGAACGCAACTCCCTGAAGTTACGTTCAGGAAATAAAAGCATTTCAACTGGGTGGAAAATATACAGAAACCCCGCAACTGCAGTTGAATGTATTCGTTTGCAACCAATTTCAGCTATATCCAGTCTGTTTACAGGAGACCTTTCACAAATGTTCCAATTGAATGGGAGCTAAAATGGCAATTAGTCCACAATAGCCTCAATGGCAATGATATTACTGTGGAACCATTACATCTGTAGACTGCTGCTTCAGGGAAAGGAAATAGCAACGTTGTGATAAATGTCTGGCGTATCTCTATCACCATCATTGAGCGTCTGCTTGTCAAGTCATTTCCGTAGCCTATTAGGCGTGTTGATGACATGTAGCATTGTCTAACTGTTCACTTTATTCATATCACAAACGGTGACATGTCACGTATCAGTAATTATGTTTCGGGGAAACATTCCGTAAAGTAGCTAGTTTGGTGAGGAAGGATTTTTGAAGTGATTGTATCAGTCTATCCATCTAGCTTCAGAAAGTCAAATAAACCTGTATTAGAATATGTTGAGCGCTCTAACTGAGCGGAACGTAATCCTCTGTGAATGTAGGATGAATTTAAACATCTTCAGACTGTTCCATCACTCACACTACCACCCTCTCTGAGCCTCTCTCGACCCTCCCCAGCCAACTGAGACAGAACCACTAACCTTGGCTGTAGCAGACTCACTTAATAAGGTCAGAAAAGCGCTCTGTGTGTGTGTGTGTGTGTGTGTGTGTGTGTGTGTGTGTGTGTGTGTGTGTGTGTGTGTGTGTG
This sequence comes from Oncorhynchus gorbuscha, assembly GCF_021184085.1. Taxonomy (NCBI): domain Eukaryota; kingdom Metazoa; phylum Chordata; class Actinopteri; order Salmoniformes; family Salmonidae; genus Oncorhynchus; species Oncorhynchus gorbuscha. Next base: position 10,284,103 of record NC_060177.1, read on the forward strand.
TGTGTGTGTGTGTGTGTGTGTGTGTGTGTGTGTGTGTGTGTGTGTGTGTGTGTGTGTGTGTGTGTGTGTGTGTGTGCATGTGTGTGTATGCGAGAGAGAGTGTGTGTGTGTGCATGTGTGTGCGTGTGTGTGTGTGTGTGTGTGTGTGTGTGTGTGTGTGTGTGTGTGTGTGTGTGTGTGTGTGTGTGTGTGTGTGTGTGTGTGTGTGTGTGTGTGTGTGTGTGTGTGTGTGTGTGTGTCTGTGTGTCTGTGCGTGTGTGTGTGTCTGTGCGTGTGTGTGTGTGTGTGTGTGTGTCTGTGCGTGTGTGTGTGTCTGTGCGTGTGTGTGTGTCTGTGTGTGTCTGTGTGTGTCTGTGCGTGTGTGTGTGCGTGTGTGTGTGTCTGTGTGTGTCTGTGTGTGTCTGTGCGTGTGTGTGTGTCTGTGCGTGTGCGTGTGTCTGTGTGTCTGTGTGTGTCTGTGCGTGTGTGTGTGTCTGTGTGTGTCTGTGTGTGTCTGTGTGTCTGTGTGTGTCTGTGTGTGTCTGTGTGTGTCTGTGTGTCTGTGTGTGTCTGTGTGTGTCTGTGTGTCTGTGTGTGTCTGTGCATGTCTGTGTGTGTCTGTGTGTGTCTGTCTGTGTGTGTCTGTGTGTGTGTCTGTGCGTGTCTGTGTGTGTCTGTGTGTCTGTGCGTGTGTGTCTGTGTGTGTCTGTGTGTGTGTGTGTCTGTGTGTGTCTGTGTGTCTGTGTGTGTCTGTGTGTCTTTGCGTGTGTGTGCTCATGCGTGCAATGTACCACTACCTCTGCTATCTCCATAAGGCTGGATTCATTCCAAATCCTCCTGTCCCTTCATTTTCTCTGGGTCTGCATAGTGCAGAAATCCTCCTGTCCCTTCATTTTCTCTGGGTCTGCATAGTGCAGAAATCCTCCTGTCCCTTCATTTTCTCTGGGTCTGCATAGTTCAGAAATCCTCCTGTCCCTTCATTTTCTCTGGGTCTGCATAGTGCAGAAATCCTCCTGTCCCTTCATTTTCTCTGGGTCTGCATAGTGCAGAAATCCTCCTGTCCCTTCATTTTCTCTGGGTCTGCATAGTTCAGAAATCCTCCTGTCCCTTCATTTTCTCTGGGTCTGCATAGTGCAGAAATCCCAACCATTGAAATACAGCAGACTCCAATTTCACACACAGGCTTATTCATAGGACCATGTGACCTGACCTGGACAAACTCTGGGTCTTAGTTCTAGGCTAGGCTTCATCTAAGGCCCTGAGTTTTTTCTGGGTCTGCTTACACATAGAAAGTGGATATGCATAAATGAGCATCACAATGGTCACAAAGACAAGTAATATGTCAGCCTACTGTAGCTGGCAAAATAGTGTAGAAGCAATTTCTAACCAACTTTTTAAAAACTTAGCTGGCTAGTGTATTATCTTGGCTAACTGTGGGCTAAATAGTTAACTTATTTATCCTTAATCAGCCACTGTAAATCTCTTTTCTAGCCAACGTAACGCTGTCTCCAAAATATAAAGGTGTCTCCAGGAGTGTGTGCTTTTTGAAATTCGATGACTTCTCCACTTTCCAAGCATCGTTAGCATTTAGCAATACTATGTCAATAGATGTTCAGTTGAGCCTTCCTGGGACCTACTCAGAGACCTTCTCAGAATCTTAGAATATTATTTAGGGAAGTGTCAAGTTTATCTTCAAGTACTGCATGACCTTTTCGAGCATCATAAACCAATTTGTGGGACTGTGAAGGAGACAACAGTTTAACCAGCCAAGGACTTGTGGGAGCGTGTGTGTGTGAGTGTGTGTGCAGCCAAGGCACCAACTCCCTTTCTCGCAGGGCATGTGGAATCAACCCCAACTCTGCATTTCTGCCAGACAGCACTCAGTCAAACAGCAATCTGCCAAAAACAATGATAACAAACAACAACCTGTCTGCCTGTCATACTTATTCAGGGGAACACACACATGTACGCACACACACACACACACGCACGCACGCACGCACACGCACGCATACGCACGCACGCACACACACACACACACACACACACACACACACACACACACACACACACACACACACACACACACACACACACACACACACACACACACACACACACACACACACACACACACACTTGATCTCACTATCTCCCTTTCTCTCTCTCATTTTCCCACAGTTTGAATACATCTCAGTGTTTCTGTATTCTACATCAATCCCTGCTATAGTTTCAGAGAGACAAAGTGGGCCAATGAACTTTCCATTTAGTTTTCTTGATATTTTACCGGTTTCAAGGATAGAAGGGGAAAACGAGAGGAGAAGAGACAACGGTGAGGGGAAAGCTGGAGAGAAATGGAGATGGGAGAGAATATCAGAGGTTCTTAAGGTTCCATTGTAGAACACCTGTTGTTCTAAATGTTCCGTTATAGAACAGTAGTGTTTCTAAAGATTCCATTGTAGATCATCCAATATTCTAAATGTTCCGTTATAGAACAGTAGTGGTTCTATTGGGTCTTTTTAATGTATGTATTGCGTATGTGTATGTGTACCCCTCTCTCCTCTTCATTGATTCCATCCCCCAGTGTATCCCCTCTCTCCTCTTCATTGATTCCATCCTCCAGTGTATCCCCTCTCTCCTCTTCATTGATTCCATCCTCCAGTGTATCCCCTCTCTCCTCTTCATTGATTCCATCCTCCAGTGTATCCCCTCTCTCCTCTTCATTGATTCCATCCTCCAGTGTATCCCCTCTCTCCTCTTCATTGATTCCATCCTCCAGTGTATCCCCTCTCTCCTCTTCATTGATTCCATCCCCCAGTGTATCCCCTCTCTCCCTCTTCATTGATTCCATCCTCCAGTGTATCCCCTCTCATTGATTCCATCCCCCAGTGTATCCCCTCTCTCCTCTTCATTGATTCCATCCTCCAGTGTATCCCCTCTCTCCTCTTCATTGATTCCATCCTCCAGTGTATCCCCTCTCTCCTCTTCATTGATTCCATCCTCCAGTGTATCCCCTCTCTCCTCTTCATTGATTCCATCCCCCAGTGTATCCCCTCTCTCCTCTTCATTGATTCCATCCCCCAGTGTATCCCCTCTCTCCTCTTCATTGATTCCATCCTCCAGTGTATCCCCTCTCTCCTCTTCATTGATTCCATCCCCCAGTGTATCCCCTCTCTCCTCTTCATTGATTCCATCCTCCAGTGTATCCCCTCTCTCCTCTTCATTGATTCCATCCATCCTCCAGTGTATCCCCTCTCTCCTCTTCATTGATTCCATCCCCAGTGTATCCCCTCTCTCCTCTTCATTGATTCCATCTCCCAGTGTATCCCTCTCTCCTCTTCATTGATTCCATCCTCCAGTGTATCCCCTCTCTCCTCTTCATTGATTCCATCCTCCAGTGTATCCCCTCTCTCCTCTTCATTGATTCCATCCTCCAGTGTATCCCCTCTCTCCTCTTCATTGATTCCATCCTCCAGTGTATCCCCTCTCTCCTCTTCATTATATTCCATCTCCCAGTGTATCCCCTCTCTCCTCTTCATTGATTCCATCTCCCAGTGTATCCCCTCTCTCCTCTTCATTGATTCCATCCTCCAGTGTATCCCCTCTCTCCTCTTCATTGATTCCATCCTCCAGTGTATCCCCTCTCTCCTCTTCATTGATTCCATCCTCCAGTGTATCCCCTCTCTCCTCTTCATTGATTCCATCCTCCAGTGTATCCCCTCTCTCCTCTTCATTGATTCCATCCTCCAGTGTATCCCCTCTCTCCTCTTCATTGATTCCATCCTCCAGTGTATCCCCTCTCTCCTCTTCATTGATTCCATCCCCCAGTGTATCCCCTCTCTCCTCTTCATTGATTCCATCCTCCAGTGTATCCCCTCTCTCCTCTTCATTGATTCCATCCCCCAGTGTATCCCCTCTCCTCTTCATTGATTCCATCCTCCAGTGTATCCCCTCTCTCCTCTTCATTGATTCCATCCCCCAGTGTATCCCCTCTCTCCTCTTCATTGATTCCATCCTCCAGTGTATCCCCTCTCTCCCTCTTCATTGATTCCATCCCCCAGTGTATCCCCTCTCTCCTCTTCATCGATTCCATCCTCCAGTGTATCCCCTCTCTCCTCTTCATTGATTCCATCCCCCAGTGTATCCCCTCTCTCCTCTTCATTGATTCCATCCTCCAGTGTATCCCCTCTCTCCTCTTCATTGATTCTATCCCCCAGTGTATCCCCTCTCTCCTCTTCATTGATTCCATCCTCCAGTGTATCCCCTCTCTCCTCTTCATTGATTCCATCCTCCAGTGTATCCCCTCTCTCCTCTTCATTGATTCCATCCTCCAGTGTATCCCCTCTCTCCTCTTCATTATATTCCATCTCCCAGTGTATCCCCTCTCTCCTCTTCATTGATTCCATCTCCCAGTGTATCCCCTCTCTCCTCTTCATTGATTCCATCCTCCAGTGTATCCCCTCTCTCCTCTTCATTGATTCCATCCTCCAGTGTATCCCCTCTCTCCTCTTCATTGATTCCATCCCCCAGTGTATCCCCTCTCTCCTCTTCATTGATTCCATCCTCCAGTGTATCCCCTCTCTCCTCTTCATTGATTCCATCCTCCAGTGTATCCCCTCTCTCCTCTTCATTGATTCCATCTCCCAGTGTATCCCCTCTCTCCTCTTCATTGATTCCATCCTCCAGTGTATCCCCTCTCTCCTCTTCATTGATTCCATCCTCCAGTGTATCCCCTCTCTCCTCTTCATTGATTCCATCCTCCAGTGTATCCCCTCTCTCCTCTTCATTGATTCCATCCTCCAGTGTATCCCCTCTCTCCTCTTCATTGATTCCATCCTCCAGTGTATCCCCTCTCTCCTCTTCATTGATTCCATCCCCCAGTGTATCCCCTCTCTCCTCTTCATTGATTCCATCCTCCAGTGTATCCCCTCTCTCTTCATTGATTCCATCCCCAGTGTATCCCCTCTCTCTCTTCATTGATTCCATCCTCCAGTGTATCCCCTCTCTCCTCTTCATTGATTCCATCCCCCAGTGTATCCCCTCTCTCCTCTTCATTGATTCCATCCTCCAGTGTATCCCCTCTCTCCTCTTCATTGATTCCATCCCCCAGTGTATCCCCTCTCTCCTCTTCATCGATTCCATCCTCCAGTGTATCCCCTCTCTCCTCTTCATTGATTCCATCCCCCAGTGTATCCCCTCTCTCCTCTTCATTGATTCCATCCTCCAGTGTATCCCCTCTCTCCTCTTCATTGATTCTATCCCCCAGTGTATCCCCTCTCTCCTCTTCATTGATTCCATCCTCCAGTGTATCCCCTCTCTCCTCTTCATTGATTCCATCCTCCAGTGTATCCCCTCTCTCCTCTTCATTATATTCCATCTCGCAGTGTATCCCCTCTCTCCTCTTCATTGATTCCATCCTCCAGTGTATCCCCTCTCTCCTCTTCATTGATTCCATCCTCCAGTGTATCCCCTCTCTCCTCTTCATTGATTCCATCCTCCAGTGTATCCCCTCTCTCCTCTTCATTGATTCCATCCCCCAGTGTATCCCCTCTCTCCTCTTCATTGATTCCATCCCCCAGTGTATCCCCTCTCTCCTCTTCATTGATTCCATCCTCCAGTGTATCCCCTCTCTCCTCTTCATTGATTCCATCCCCCAGTGTATCCCCTCTCTCCTCTTCATCGATTCCATCCTCCAGTGTATCCCCTCTCTCCTCTTCATTGATTCCATCCCCAGTGTATCCCCTCTCTCCTCTTCATTGATTCCATCCTCCAGTGTATCCCCTCTCTCCTCTTCATTGATTCTATCCCCCAGTGTATCCCCTCTCTCCTCTTCATTGATTCCATCCTCCAGTGTATCCCCTCTCTCCTCTTCATTGATTCCATCCTCCAGTGTATCCCCTCTCTCTCTTCATTGATTCCATCCTCCAGTGTATCCCCTCTCTCCTCTTCATTATATTCCATCTCCCAGTGTATCCCCTCTCTCCTCTTCATTGATTCCATCTCCCAGTGTATCCCCTCTCCTCTTCATTGATTCCATCCTCCAGTGTATCCCCTCTCTCCTCTTCATTGATTCCATCCTCCAGTGTATCCCCTCTCTCCTCTTCATTGATTCCATCCCCCAGTGTATCCCCTCTCTCCTCTTCATTGATTCCATCCTCCAGTGTATCCCCTCTCTCCTCTTCATTGATTCCATCCTCCAGTGTATCCCCTCTCTCCTCTTCATTGATTCCATCTCCCAGTGTATCCCCTCTCTCCTCTTCATTGATTCCATCCTCCAGTGTATCCCCTCTCTCCTCTTCATTGATTCCATCCTCCAGTGTATCCCCTCTCTCCTCTTCATTGATTCCATCCTCCAGTGTATCCCCTCTCTCCTCTTCATTGATTCCATCCTCCAGTGTATCCCCTCTCTCCTCTTCATTGATTCCATCCTCCAGTGTATCCCCTCTCTCCTCTTCATTGATTCCATCCTCCAGTGTATCCCCTCTCTCTCTTCATTGATTCCATCCTCCAGTGTATCCCCTCTCTCCTCTTCATTGATTCCATCCCCAGTGTATCCCCTCTCTCCTCTTCATTGATTCCATCCTCCAGTGTATCCCCTCTCTCCTCTTCATTGATTCCATCCCCCAGTGTATCCCCTCTCTCCTCTTCATTGATTCCATCCTCCAGTGTATCCCCTCTCTCCTCTTCATTGATTCCATCCCCCAGTGTATCCCCTCTCTCCTCTTCATTGATTCCATCCTCCAGTGTATCCCCTCTCTCCTCTTCATTGATTCCATCCCCCAGTGTATCCCCTCTCTCTCTTCATCGATTCCATCCTCCAGTGTATCCCCTCTCTCCTCTTCATTGATTCCATCCCCCAGTGTATCCCCTCTCTCCTCTTCATTGATTCCATCCTCCAGTGTATCCCCTCTCTCCTCTTCATTGATTCTATCCCCCAGTGTATCCCCTCTCTCCTCTTCATTGATTCCATCCTCCAGTGTATCCCCTCTCTCCTCTTCATTGATTCCATCCTCCAGTGTATCCCCTCTCTCCTCTTCATTATATTCCATCTCGCAGTGTATCCCCTCTCTCCTCTTCATTGATTCCATCCTCCAGTGTATCCCCTCTCTCCTCTTCATTGATTCCATCCTCCAGTGTATCCCCTCTCTCCTCTTCATTGATTCCATCCTCCAGTGTATCCCCTCTCTCCTCTTCATTGATTCCATCCTCCAGTGTATCCCCTCTCTCCTCTTCATTGATTCCATCCTCCAGTGTATCCCCTCTCTCCTCTTCATTGATTCCATCCTCCAGTGTATCCCCTCTCTCCTTTCATTGATTCCATCCCCCAGTGTATCCCCTCTCTCCTCTTCATTGATTCCATCCTCCAGTGTATCCCCTCTCTCCTCTTCATTGATTCCATCCTCCAGTGTATCCCCTCTCTCCTCTTCATTATATTCCATCTCCCAGTGTATCCCCTCTCTCCTCTTCATTGATTCCATCCTCCAGTGTATCCCCTCTCTCCTCTTCATTGATTCCATCCCCAGTGTATCCCCTCTCTCCTCTTCATTGATTCCATCCCCCAGTGTATCCCCTCTCTCCTCTTCATTGATTCCATCCTCCAGATGTAGGATCTTAATTTGATCAACCTGTTGTTGGAGCTTTCCTGAAATACAGCACATTTTAAATGTGTAGTGTATTTGAGGTTTACAAAGTCTTCTGAAGTTTGTCATTTCCACATAGAAATTTCCGACTTGATTAACCATTACGAAAAATGTAAAAATGTCTATTCGTTATAATCCACATAATAATTCACATCATAATTTCCTGTTGCTGCAGGATAATTGTTCTGCTGTATCAAATTGGCTCAAATTAAGATCCTACATCTGTACCCTCTCTTCTGTTCATTGATTCCATCCCCCAGTGTATCCCTCTCTTCTGTTCATTGATTCCATCCCCAGTGTATCCCTCTCTTCTGTTCATGTTAGCACCAGACTCACAGCTGTTCATCACAGTTCAGCTCCTCAGTACAAAAGGCAACACACAGATCCAGTTGCAAAGGAACTGCAACGTCAGGGACATACTTTACAATAATAGCAGAGGTTGCATCCCAAATGGCACCCTATTCCCTATTTAGTGCAGTATTCTTGACCAGGGCTATAAAAAAGTAGTGCACTATTCAAATTAGGTAGAAATGTAGTGCACTATGTAGGGAATAGGGTGCCATTTGGGACACATTCAGTGTTTCATCTCGTGAGACCTGAGGTTGTGTCTGGCAACACTTCCCCCTTTGATGGTCAAACAACAAAGACAAAGACAAGCCTTCTCCACATGAACCCTGTGTGGCTCTGTTGCCTTTGTCCTGCCTCTCTGTTCTTCTCACATCAGACCGGACCATGTCAGTCATCTTTCTCCTGTCTCTGTTCTTCTCACATCAGACCGGGCCATGTCAGTCATCTTTCTCCTGTCTCTGTTCTTCTCATATCAGACCGGGCCATGTCAGTCATCTTTCTCCTGTCTCTGTTCTTCTCATATCAGACCGGGCCATGTCAGTCATCTTTCTCCTGTCTCTGTTCTTCTCACATCAGACCGGGCCATGTCAGTCATCTTTCTCCTGTCTCTGTTCTTCTCATATCAGACCGGGCCATGTCAGTCATCTTTCCCCTGTCTCTGTTCTTCTCATATCAGACCGGGCCATGTCAGTCGTCTTTCTCCTGTCTCTGTTCTTCTCATATCAGACCGGGCCATGTCAGTCATCTTTCTCCTGTCTCTGTTCTTCTCATATCAGACCGGGCCATGTCAGTCATCTTTCTCCTGCCTCTGTTCTTCTCATATCAGACCGGGCCATGTCAGTCGTCTTTCTCCTGTCTCTGTTCTTCTCATATCAGACCGGGCCATGTCAGTCATCTTTCTCCTGCCTCTCTGTTCTTCTCATATCAGACCAGGCCATGTCAGTCATCTTTCTCCTGTCTCTGTTCTTCTCATATCAGACCGGGCCATGTCAGTCATCTTTCTCCTGTCTCTGTTCTTCTCATATCAGACCGGGCCATGTCAGTCTTTTCACATTTTCTTTATCATTTATTTTGTTCATGGCAGACTTGTGCAGTGAGCTCCAGAACACCCTCTGTTGATCTTCTCCTTTCCCCCTGTCATCCTTTGGCTTAGGAACAAAGGATGATCGATTTAACTTCCAGGCTTAGAGTGTTATAGTGAATAGTGGTGATAGAGGAAGACAGAGTGTTATAGTGAATAGTGGTGATACAGGAAGACAGAGTGTTATACGGAATAGTGGTGATACAGGAAGACAGAGTGTTATAGGGAATAGTGGTGATGCAGGAAGACATAGTGTTATAGTGAATAGTGGTGATGCAGGAAGACAGAGTGTTATAGTGAACCGTGGTGATACAGGAAGACAGAGTGTTATAGTGAATAGTGGTGATGCAGGAAGACAGAGTGTTATAGTGAACAGTGGTGATACAGGAAGACAGAGGTTATAGTGAACAGTGGTGATACAGGAAGACAGAGTGTTTTAGTGAACAGTGGTGATACAGGAAGACAGAGTGTTTTAGTGAACAGTGGTGATACAGGAAGACAGAGTGTTATAGGGAATAGTGGTGATACAGGAAGACAGAGTGTTATAGGGAATAGTGGTGATACAGGAAGACATAGTGTTATAGGGAATAGTGGGGATGCAGGAAGACAGAGTGTTATAGGGAATAGTGGGGATGCAGGAAGACAGAGTGTTATAGTGAACAGTGGTGATGCAGGAAGACAGAGTGTTATAGTGAACAGTGGTGATGCAGGAAGACAGAGTGTTATAGTGAATAGTGGTGATACAGGAAGACAGAGTGTTATAGGGAATAGTGGGGATGCAAGAAGACAGAGTGTTATAGTGAATAGTGGTGATACAGGAAGACAGAGTGTTATAGGGAACAGTGGTGATGCAGGAAGACAGAGTGTTATAGGGAACAGTGGTGATGCAGGAAGACAGAGTGTTATAGGGAACAGTGGTGATGCAGGAAGACAGAGTGTTATAGTGAATAGTGGTGATACAGGAAGACAGAGTGTTATAGGGAATAGTGGGGATGCAAGAAGACAGAGTGTTATAGTGAATAGTGGTGATACAGGAAGACAGAGTGTTATAGTGAACAGTGGTGATGCAGGAAGACAGAGTGTTTTAGTGAATAGTGGGGATGCAGGAAGACAGAGTGTTATAGGGAATAGTGGGGATGCAGGAAGACAGAGTGTTTTAGTGAATAGTGGGGATGCAGGAAGACAGAGTGTTTTAGTGAATAGTGGGGATGCAGGAAGACAGAGTGTTTAGTGAATAGTGGGGATGCAGGAAGACAGAGTGTTATAGTGAATAGTGGTGATGCAGGAAGACAGAGTGTTTTAGTGAATAGTGGGGATGCAGGAAGACAGAGTGTTATAGTGAATAGTGGGGATGCAGGAAGACAGAGTGTTTTAGTGAATAGTGGGGATGCAGGAAGACAGAGTGTTTTAGTGAATAGTGGGGATGCAGGAAGACAGAGTGTTATAGTGAACAGTGGTGATGCAGGAAGACAGAGTGTTATAGTGAATAGTGGTGATACAGGAAGACAGGGTGTTATAGTGAATAGTGGGGATGCAGGAAGACAGAGTGTTATAGT
>NC_060177.1:10302206-10307206 GCF_021184085.1 Oncorhynchus gorbuscha
TGAAGTGTCCCTGAGGTACAGATCTAGGATCAGCTTCCCCTTTTCCAATCCTAACTTCAACCATTACTGCGGAAAATGATAAACTGACTGAAGTTCAGCGTCTTTGGGCAGCACCCATAGGTGAGTTTCCTGTGAGCAAAGACATGGCTACGTCCTAATAGTATCTCATTCAAGCGGTTTGGTTTTGTCAATGGATTTGTAAATGAAGGCACATGTTGCGCACAGATATAATTAGAAAGACAGACACAAGGGTTGAAGCTGATAGTTCCACAACAAGGGTTCCCACTTCCTCAGTTTGACACATGGCTGGGATTAGGAGTGTGAAGACAGTCTGGCGTGGAGTGCTGTTGTGTCAGATACAATACAACATATCTTGTTTCAGCTCCCCTTGAACTATTTGTGGCGTCTCATTCGGAGAAGTGTTTCTGGGACAGTCATTGTCGCTGTCTCTGGTGGTTACTCAAAGCAACTTTGATGAGATGCACTTTGTGACGGCTTGTAACTGACAGTGAAATATCTTCATGCAAATCTCTTGGACGTCCTCCAAGAACATTTCTGTAACATAAAACCAAGTCTATGTGCCTCTGCATAATGATGAGATACCATAACACTGTATCAAATCAGATTATACAGTTGGAGTTTTCTGCTGGAGGTGGGAGATTTATTTAGACACAGATCTAAAATCAGATTATTCTTCCTATATCCTAAACTTTGTTACTTTTTAGTGGGGAAAATGAGTAATTGAGCTCAGGTCAGTGTCTGGGGGTATGTCCCAATTACCCATCCTGCCTCCGGAAGTGTGCACTTGTTCATTTCTCTTCACTGATTTTAAAGGAGATGCCAGGTAAAAGATATATGGTGGAAACGAGACCATGCTGTCAATATATATGGTGTATTGGAGGCAAAGTCAGGTGCAGGAGAGCAGAGTCTAATGAACAGGCGCACTTTTATTATTGTTCCAAAAACTAGAGCACTACATAAATCCAACTCGCTCAAAAAACGAAACATAAAAGTAAAGCCCCAAAACTAACACCACATAACATGAAACAATTACACACAAAACATGATGGGAACCAGAGGGTTAAATACAAGTAGATTGATTGGGGAAATGAAAAGCAGGTGTGTATGGAAACAAGTCGCTCTGGATAAGAGCGTCTGCTAAATGACTTAAATGTAAATGTAAAGACAAAAAAAATGGATATCTGAAAAAATGGAGCGGTGATGGCTAGAGAGCCGGTGACGTAGATCGCCGAACGCCGCCTGGACAAGGAGAGGAGCCGACTTCGCGGAAGTCGTAACACATGCCTCCACCAATCCAATGCTTCCAGATGTGTGGGAATTAGTTAACAAGTGCACACTTGAAGAGAAAGAACATAAACTCAGCAAAAATAGAAACGTCCTCTCACTGTCAACTGTGTTTATTTTCAGCAAACTTAACATATGTAAATATTTGTATGAACATAACAAGATTCAACAACTGAGACATAAACTGAACAAGTTCCACAGCCATGTGACTAACAGAAATGGAATAATGTGTCCCTGAACAAAATGGGGGTCAAAATTAAAAGTAACGGTCAGTATCTGGTGTGGCCACCAGCTGCATTAAGTCCTGCAGTGCATCTCCTCATTTACATTTACATTTAAGTCATTTAGCAGACGCTCTTATCCAGAGCGACTTACAAATTGGTACATTCACCTTATGACATCCAGTGGGACAGTCACTTAACAATAGTGCATCTAAAACTTAGGGGGGGGGGTGAGAGGGATTACTTATCCTATCCTAGGTATTCCTTAAAGAGGTGGGGTTTCAGGTGTCTCCGGAAGGTGGTGATTGACTCCGCTGTCCTGGCGTCGTGAGGGAGTTTGTTCCACCATTGGGGGGCCTCCTTATGGACTGCACCAGATTTGCCAGTTCTTGCTGTGAGATGTTACCCCACACTTCCACCAAGCCACCTGCATGTTCCCAGACATTTCTGGGGGGAATAGCCCTAGCCCTCACCCTCCAATTCAACAGGTCCCAGATGTGCTCAATGGGATTGAGATTCGGGCTCTTCGCACTGGCCATGGCAGAACACTGACATTCCTGTCTTGCAGGAAATCATGCACAGAACGAGCAGTATGTTCTGGTGGCATCATGCTGGAGGGTCATGTCAGGATGAGCCTGCAGGAAGGGTACCACATGAGGGAGGAGGATACCTCCCCTGTAACGCACAGTGTTGAGATTGCCTGCAATGACAACAAGCTCAGTCCGATGATGCTGTGACACACCACCCCAGACCATGACGGACCATCCACCTCCAAATTGATCCCGCTCCAGAGAACAGGCCTCGGTGTAACACTCATTCCTAAGACGATAAATGTGAAAACGAGCATCACCCCTGGTGAGACAAAACCACAACTCATCAGTGAAGAGCACTTTTTGCCAGTCCAGTCTGGTCCAGCGACGGTGGGTTTGTGCCCATAGGCAACGATGTTCGGATGTGCCGATCCTGTGCAGGTGTTGTTACACGTGGTCTGCCACTGCGTCTCACAGTACAGACATTGCAATTTATTTCCCTGACCACACCTGCAGTCCTCATGCCTCCTTGCAGCATGCCTAAGGCACGTTCACACAGATAAGCAGGGACCATGGGCATCTTTATTTTGGTATTTTTCAAGGTCCGTAGAAAGGCCTCTTTATAGTGTCCTACGTTTTCATGACTGTGACCTTAATTGCCTACAGTCTGTAAGCTGTTAGTGTCTTAATGACCGTTCCACAGGTGCATGTTCATTAATTGTTTATGGTTCATTGAACAAGAATGGGAAACAGTGTATAAACCCTTTACAATGAAGATCTGTGAAATTCTGTGAAGGATTTTTACCAATTATCTTTGAAAGACAGGGGCCTGAAAAAGGGACGTTTCTTTCTTTGCTGAGTTCATTATTGAGACATCATCCTTCAATATTTCTCCCCCTTTAGTTGACCTTTAGTGTCAAGTGACTCATGCAAGCCCCTCTCTCACTTCCTGGTTATTGCCATGGTTACTACCTCATATTGAGTCCCAGCACATTCTCTCTGGGAGGCCTCTGATGCAGGCCTACTAAATGATTTACAACTATCCATATACAGGGTCTTCAGAAAGTATTCATACCCCTTGACTTACTCCACATTTTGTTGTGTTACAGCATGAATTCTAAATGTATTAAATCATTTTTTCTCACCCATTTACACACAATACCACATAATGACAAGTGAAAACATGTTTTTCTGAAATTAATGGAGAAGAAAAATCTAATTTACATAAGTATTTACACCACTGAGTCAGTACATGTTACAATCAACTTTGGCAGCGATTACAGCCATGAGCCTTTCTAGGTAAGTCTCTAAGAGCTTTGCACACCTGGATTGTACAATATTTGCACATTATTATTTTTTAACTCTTCAAGCTCAGGTAGCCTAGTGGTTAGAGCGTTGGGCCGGTAACCAGCAGGTAGCCTAGTGGTTAGAGCGTTGGGCCGGTAACCAGCAGGTAGCCTAGTGGTTAGAGCGTTGGGCCGGTAACCAGCAGGTAGCCTAGTGGTTAGAGCGTTGGGCCGGTAACCAGCAGGTAGCCTAGTGGTTAGAGCGTTGGGCCGGTAACCAGCAGGTAGCCTAGTGGTTAGAGCGTTGGGCCGGTAACCAGCAGGTAGCCTAGTGGTTAGAGCGTTGGGCCGGTAACCAGCAGGTAGCCTAGTGGTTAGAGCGTTGGGCCGGTAACCAGCAGGTAGCCTAGTGGTTAGAGCGTTGGGCCGGTAACCAGCAGGTAGCCTAGTGGTTAGAGCGTTTGTAAGTCGCTCTGGATAAGAGCGTCTGCTAATGACTTAAATGTAAATGTAATGTAAATGTTGGGCCGGTAACCAGCAGGTAGCCTAGTGGTTAGAGCGTTGGGCCGGTAACCAGCAGGTAGACTAGTGGTTAGAGCGTTGGGCCGGTAACCAGCAGGTAGCCTAGTGGTTAGAGCGTTGGGCCGGTAACCAGCAGGTAGACTAGTGGTTAGAGCGTTGGGCCGGTAACCGAAAGGTTGCTAGAATGAATCCCCGAGCTGACAAGGTAAAAGTCTGCCGTTCTGCCCCTGAACAAGGCAGTTAACCCACTGTTCCTAGGCCGTCATTGTAAATAAGAATTTGTTCTTAACTGACTTGCCTAGCTAAAGAATGGTTAAATAAAATAAAGTTGGTTGTTGATCATTGCTAGACAGCCATTTTCAAGTTTTGCCATAGATTTTCAAGCCAGTTTAAGTCAAAACTGTAACTAGGCCATGCAGGAACATTCAATGTTATCTTGGTAAGCAACTCTAGTGTATATTTGGCCTGTTTTAGGTTATTGTCCTGCTGAAAGGTGAATTTGTCTCCCAGTGTCTGTTGGAAAGTAGACTGAAGCAGGTTTTCTCTAGGATTTTGCATGGGCTTAGCTCTATTCCATTATTTTGATCCTAAAAAACTCCCTTGTCTTTGCCGATGACAAGCATACCCATAACATGATGCACCCACAACCATGTTTGAAAATATGAAGAGTGGTACTCAGTGATGTGTGGATTTGCCCCAAACATAACACTTCGTATTCAGGACATGAAGTTAATTTCTTTGCCTCTGCAGATTTTTCACCTAGTCTGCTCATGGATTTGAACCAGCAACCCTCCAGTTATTGACCAAACTCTCTTTTTTTGTTGTACTTTTTACCCTCTTTTTTCTACCAATTGGTAGTTATCGTCTCGTCCCCTCCAACTCCTGTACGGACTCGGTAGAGGCAAAGGTTGAGAGCCTTGCGTCCTACGAAACACTACCCTGCCAAGCTTCACTGCTTCTTGACAAACTGTTCGCTTAACCCGGAAGCCAGCTGCACCAATGTGTCAGAGGAAACATCGTACAACTAGCGACCAAAGTCAGCATGCATGCGCCCTGACCGCCACAAGGAGTCGCTAGAGCGCAATGGGACAAACCCTCCCTTAACCCAGACGACACTGGGCCAATTGTGAGCCGCC
>NC_060177.1:10312206-10368258 GCF_021184085.1 Oncorhynchus gorbuscha
TCCAATTCACTCAAATGATGTCAATTAGCCTATCGGAAGCTTCTAAAGCCATGACATCATTTTCTGGAATTTTCAAGCTGTTTAAAGGCACAGTCAACTTAGTGTATGTAAACTTCTGACCCACTGGAATTGTGATACAGTGAATTATAAGTGAAATTATTTGTCTGTAAATAATTGTTGGAAAGATTACTTGTGTCATGCATAAAGTAGATGTCCTAACCGACTTGCAAAACTATAGTTTGTTAACAAGAAATTTGTGGAGTGGTTGAAAAACAAGTTTTAATGACTCCAACCTGTGTATGTAAACTTCCGACTTCAACTGTACAATGATAGCCTTCCCTTCTTACTGCCATTAGCTCTCCTTAATACTGCCATTAGCTCTCCTTCTTACTGCCATTAGCTCTCCTTCATACTGCCATTGCCCTCCATACTGCCATTAGCTCTCCTCCATACTGTCATTGCTCTCCGTACTGCCATTAGCTCTCCTTCGTACTGCCATTAGCTCTCCTTCTTACTGCCATTAGCTCTCCTTCATACTGCCATTGCTCTCCGTACTGCCATTAGCTCTCCTTCTTACTGCCATTAGCTCTCCTTCATACTGCCATTGCCCTCCGTACTGCCATTAGCTCTCCTCCATACTGTCATTGCTCTCCGTACTGCCATTAGCTCTCCTTCGTACTGCCATTAGCTCTCCTTCGTACTGCCATTGCCCTCCGTACTGCCATTGCTCTCCGTACTGCCATTAACTCTCCTCCGTACTGCCATTGCTCTCTGTTGCCACTGCTTTCCTGTCACCTTCACATCGATTCCACATTGGTCGAACACACTGTACTCTTCCCTTCATCACCCCTGTCAATACGGCTGTGTTTCAGTTCTCTGAAGAAGCTATATGAATGACTCATGATATAATGACGTAGCCTGAACAAGCTATATGAGTCATGATATTAAGAAGAATAAAACAGATTTCTATTTCAAGGTCAACTTGACCAGAGAAAGTGATCAGGCAGGACACAAAGAAAGATATGAGACAAGATGTGAGACAAGCTGGTGGCAGGTTATATTGAAGCAGACTGTGGTTCTGTGCCCCCATTTAAACAGAAACCCCCACCAACCTTCAGCTTTATCTGTGCTGAGTGCGGTCAGGCATATACTGTAAGAAAATGACATTGTGATATTTATATTCAACCATATCTCTCCCCATCACTGCCATTCTCCTGTTCTGTCACTCGAGACATACAGTAGAGAACGTGTTCGCAAAATCTACTTTGTTAGAAAGATTAAATAATGATATTTCTTTGTTTGAACTATTTTTGCTTTATCTAGTGAGGGAGTCATTGAAAACACTTGTTTCCGATAATGACCTGGGTTTCCCTAAACCTGCGTATCTAACATGGATGTTTACTGGATGACCCAGGACAAAACCTGGGTCATCTCTAAACCTGTGTATCTAACATGGATGTTTACTGGATGACCCAGGACAAAACCTGGGTCATCTCTAAACCTGTGTATCTAACATGGATGTTTACTGGATAACCCAGGACAAAACCTGGGTCATCTCTAAACCTGTGTATCTAACATGGATGTTTACTGGATAACCCAGGACAAAACCTGGGTCATCTCTAAACCTGTGTATCTAACATGGATGTTTACTGGATGACCCAGGACAAAACCTGGGTCATCCCTAAACCTGTGTATCTAACATGGATGTTTACTGGATAACCCAGGACAAAACTTGGGTCATCCCTAAACCTGTGTATCTAACATGGATGTTTACTGGATAACCCAGGACAAAACCTGGGTCATCTCTAAACCTGTGTATCTAACATGGATGTTTACTGGATAACCCAGGACAAAACTTGGGTCATCCCTAAACCTGTGTATCTAACATGGATGTTTACTGGATGACCCAGGACAAAACCTGGGTCATCCCTAAACCTGTTTATCTAACATGGATGTTTACTGGATAACCCAGGACAAAACCTGGGTCATCTCTAAACCTGTGTATCTAACATGGATGTTTACTGGATGACCCAGGACAAAACCTGGGTCATCTCTAAACCTGTGTATCTAACATGGATGTTTACTGGATGACCCAGGACAAAACCTGGGTCATCTCTAAACCTGTGTATCTAACATGGATGTTTACTGGATGACCCAGGACAAAGCCTGGGTCATCCCTAAACCTGTGTATCTAACATGGATGTTTACTGGATGACCCAGGACAACCCTGGGTCATCTCTAAACCTGTGTATCTAACATGGATGTTTACTGGATGACCCAGGACAAAACCTGGGTCATCTCTAAACCTGTGTATCTAACATGGATGTTTACTGGATAACCCAGGACAAAACCTGGGTCATCTCTAAACCTGTGTATCTAACATGGATGTTTACTGGATGACCAAGGACAACCCTGGGTCATCTCTAAACCTGTGTATCTAACATGGATGTTTACTGGATGACCCAGGACAAAGCCAGGGAACTCGTACAACAGCTAAGTGCTTTGTTTCACAAATGCCTTTCCTTCATGCACAAAGTATTGATTTTTTAATTGTTTCTCTTTGTGCAGCTGGATGCTCGTGTAGAGAAGTGGAGAGAAGTAACGCTCCACGTAAGCTCTGATGCTTTCCTAAAACTCTGCATATGTCAGTCAAGAGGTGAACAGTTCAACAAATGGGGGACAATGCACTATGGCACAGTATTTCTTGTGTTGGTGGAATTGCACCAAACGTTCCTTGAGTCATGTGAGGATTGGAATGTGTTTTCAGCCAAAGTGCAACTCCGTCTCTCCCCATGTCTGTGTTTCTGGTATTGGACATGTGACTGATAGTGCTGTCAGCCGGCCCTGCAATTGGCTCTCCTTCCGTCGCCGACTTTATAGACTGCCCTGTCTGAGAGAATGTATTCAGCCATGCATTAAATAGAGCAAGCTGCAAACAGCTGCTGACAACAGCAGAACAAAACAAATAGAACTGGGAATGTTGTTGCTTTCATATTTTCTGGTCACAATATGTTCGGAGTAGGATGGAATTCGATTTTCAATTCTTGAATTGGAGCATTTGGGAGCGAATCACAATGTTAGATTTTTGTCTGGCTTTATGAGAAAAAAGAGCTCAAATCAATACAAATGTTAGCCTCTTGGCTAGCATGAGAAGAGTCTTGTTTAAGGTCCGACTGCTGTACCCGTAGAACCCTTCTCCGAGCAGTGAGCGCCGTCTTCTACGTGAACGCCTGTTTCTAGCTCCTTTGGCTTATCAGGCACAAATCTGTCCAAAGGCAGTGGTCTCTCTCAACATATTAACTTTAACTTCAACGGCCTCCCAAGTGGCACAGCATTCTAAGGCACTGCATTGCAGTGATAGCTGTGTCACTACAGATCCTGGCTCGATCCCAGGCTGTGTTGCAGCTGGTCGCGACTGGGATACCCATGAGGTGGCGGACAATTAGCCCATCGTCATCCGGGTTAGGGGAGGGTTTGGATAGCTGGATTGTCCTTGTCCCATGGTGTATGCTGTCTGTATGCAGGGTAGAGCTGGTGTGGTTTGGGTAGAGCTGGTGTATGCTGCCTGTATACAGGGCAGAGCTGGTGTATGCTGGGTTGAGCTGGTGTATGTTGCTTATATGCAGGCTAGAGCTGGTGTATGCTGGGTAGAGCTGGTGTATGTTGGGTAGAGCTGGTGTATGCTGCTTGTATGCAGGGTAGAGCCTGTGTATGCTGCCTTTTGCAGAGTAGAGCTGATGTATGCTGGGTTGAGTTGGTGTATGCCGTGTAGAGCTGGTGTATGTTGCTTATATGCAGGCTAGAGCTGGTGTATGCTGGGTAGAGCTGGTGTATGCTGCTTGTATGCAGGGTAGAGCTGGTGTATGCTGGGTAGAGCTGGCGTATGCTGCCTGTATGCAGGGTAGAGCTGGTGTATGCTGGGTAGAGCTGGTGTATGTTGCCTGTATGCAGGGTAGAGCTGGTGTATGCTGGGTAGAACTGGTGTATGCTGCCTGCATGCAGGGCAGAGCTGGTGTATGCTGGGTAGAGCTGATGTGTGCTGCCTGTATGCTGGTGTGTGCTGCCTGTATGCTGGGTAGAGCTGGTGTATGCTGCCTGTATGCAGGGTAGAGATGGTGTATGCTGTGTAGAGCTGGTGTATGCTGTCTGTATGCAGGGTAGAGATGGTGTATGCTGTGTAGAGCTGATGTGTGCTGCCTGTATGCTGGTGTGTGCTGCCTGTATGCTGGGTAGAGCTAGTGTATGCTGCCTGTATACAGGGTAGACCTGGTGTATGGAAGGGTAGAGCTGGTGTATGCTGGGTAGAGCTGACATATGCTGCCTGTATGCAGAGTAGAGCTGGTGTATGCTGGGTAGAGCTGGTGTATGCTGGGTAGAGCTGACGTATGCTGCCTGTATGCAGAGTAGAGCTGGTGTATGCTGGGTAGAGCTGGTGTATGCTGGGTAGAGCTGACATATGCTGCCTGTATGCAGGGTAGAGCTGGTGTAAGCTGGTGTATGCTGCCTGTATGCAGGGTAGAGCTGGTGTAAGCTGGGTAAAACTGGTGTATGCTGGGTAAAACTGGTGTATGCTGCCTCTGTCTGGTTAACTTTCTGATAGATGTTCCACTTTCGGGAACCCTCCAAATGCCTCAGTAGGACACAGTAATGCGTTACATTAGAATAGTCTCAGTAGGACACAGTAATGCCATGTTACATTAGAATAGTCTCAGCAGGACACAGTAACTCTGCGTTACATTAGGATAGTCTCAGTAGGACACAGTAATGCCATGTTACATTAGGATAGTCTCAGTAGGACACAGTAACGCCATGTTACATTAGGATAGTCTCAGTAGGACACAGTAACATTACATTAGGATAGTCTCATTACATTAGGATAGTCTCAGTAGGACACAGTAACACCATTAGGATAGTCTCAGTTACATTAGGATAGTCTCAGTAGGACACAGTAACGCCACGTTACATTAGGATAGTCTCAGTGGGACACAGTAACGCCACGTTACATTAGGATAGTCTCAGTAGGACACAGTAACACCACGTTACATTAGGATAGTCTCAGTAGGACACAGTAACGCCACGTTACATTAGGATAGTCTCAGTAGGACACAGTAACGCCACGTTACATTAGGATAGTCTCAGTAGGACACAGTAATGCCACGTTACATTAGGATAGTCTCAGTAGGACACAGTAACGCCACGTTACATTAGGATAGTCTCAGTGGGACACAGTAATGCCACGTTACATTAGGATAGTCTCAGTAGGACACAGTAACGCCACGTTACATTAGGATAGTCTCAGTAGGACACAGTAACGCCACGTTACATTAGGATAGTCTCAGTAGGACACAGTAACGCCACGTTACATTAGGATAGTCTCAGTGGGACACAGTAATGCCACGTTACATTAGGATAGTCTCAGTAGGACACAGTAACGCCACGTTACATTAGGATAGTCTCAGTAGGACACAGTAACGCCACGTTACATTAGGATAGTCTCAGTAGGACACAGTAACGCCACGTTACATTAGGATAGTCTCAGTAGGACACAGTAACGCATTAGGATAGTCTCAGTAGGACACAGTAACGTTACATTAGGATAGTCTCAGTAGGACACAGTTCCAAAGACTGAAGTAGCCAGAACTAATCTTCCCTTTTTGTGTGTCTTTTACAGGCACTGGTAAAATAAGTAATGTAAATATTTCACTTTTAACTCTCCCTCTAGAAAAAGAGGAATTGGCTGTGAATTTGTCTTGAGCAATTCAAACTCATCAAATATTAATGGTGGTCCTAAATGTTTAAATTGATTTACTCTGATAACCAATCTTAATTTCTACTGTAGTAATGTGAAATGTATAAATTAGATATGCTTCAGGTAAGGCAGGCATTATATCAGATCTATACCGCCCATGTGAGATGTGACGACAATATAACCATCTCCCATAGCGAGAGGTTAAGAGGGATTTCTCAACTCAGTCTATACAGAGCGATGGTTTTAGTCAACTTTGATTCTGTAAGTGAAGAATGTGTTGAAAAAGATGAGTTGAGGACAAGAGGATATGAAAGGGATTATAGAAGCAGCATAATCAGCCCTGAAGTCCGATTGAAAGATATCATTTATTCATCTGACATGATTCTGATAAGACATTACCATTACCATCTGCTTAGAATAGTAAACAGGAGATCCTATGTTGAAATCCCAGCAGTGGCTCCATTTGTGACCATCTCGTCTTTAGCAGTAATGTTCTCTAACTTAATGAGCTTACATCTAACAGAGAGAGATTGAGACATACAGTACATTCTACCAGTTGGGGCCTATAAATAGGTGAGCTGCAGTAATAGAGGGAGCTGAACTGTATGTGAGAGATAATGTGTATTTACTGTTATGTGTGAATACGACCATGAATGGTGCAAATTGTAATCATTTCTTAGAGATGCAGAGATGGAGAAAGATGAAGAGTGGGTGTTACGACTTCCGCCGAAGTTGGTCCCTCTCCTTGTTCGGGTGGCGTTCGGCGGTCGACGTCACTGGTTTTCTAGCCGTCACCGATCCACTTTTCATTTTCCATTTGTTTTGTCTTCATTGTACACACCTGGTTTCCATTCCCATGATTATGTTCCTTATTCAACCCTCTGGTTCCACCCATGGTTTTGTGCGTGTTTGTTCTGTGTTAAGCGGTCGCTTGTATTTGTGAGCTGGTATATTTTCCCTGCGTGGAATGTTTTGTTGTTTTGTTGAGTCTGTTATTACTCATTCTCTGTATACACTGTGGAGCGATGGTAGAGAGATGTGGTTTCAAAAATAGTGCGTGACTCTTGACCTCTGGAATAGGGGGCCATTTGGGTTGCAACCTACCTCTCTCTGGAAAACAAAGAAAGATGAGAAAGTAGTGTAAGGAATCAGCAGTCAGTACATTCTGTCACAGAAGTACAGCTGAAAACATCCTCATTGGAGGTGTATACAGGAGAGAGAGTAAGTTCAGTTTGAGATGTTTGTTTGTAGACCAGACATGCTTCTCTGTGATGGAACATAGAAAACAGTGTCAACTCTATATATTCCATTTCTATCTGCAGTGATATGATTGAAAGCCACTGAATAAGCAGCCTTGTCAGTTCAATGATGATTGAGGCATCATCTTTTATCCAGTCACTGTGGTAAAGTCATGGATGTGGAGGTCTCAGGCTGATATTCACACACACACACCTATGCATGCAAAGAACACACACACACACTCACGCATACGCAGAACACACACACACGCTCAAAAAACACACACACAGATCAAGCACACACACGCAGAATGTGCTTAGTCTGTGCTGTCATGCTTGACAGCCTATCCCATGAGTGCTGTGTGTCATGAACATTCACAGCCCACAGAATGAACCTACTGCCCCCCCCCCACACACACACACACACACACACACACAAATAAATATACACACTCGTACACATGAACATGCAAGCTCACATGCACACACGCTAATGTACACACAACTTTGCATAAAAACATGTGCACATACATTGTACAAAATATTGTGCTAGTTCTACTTTAAAAATATAACAACTATTTGAGTATTTTAAACATGAGGTATTCTTATGAATAGTATACGGTATACCTACTTAACTTTTCACAAACACTCATATATTAAGTCCAGCATCAAAAAATGGCTTATGTCCAACTTCATTTGATCAATTTCCCAACTGTTATTATTCGTCAGATCTACTTGAATCTTACTTTCAGTTTTACATTTGTATACCATTCTTTTATGTTTCTAATTATAAGTCATTTTAACCCACTTTAGCAGGCATTGCTGAACACAGTGCTCATTCCCCTGCAGTAAGTGGAGGTAGAGCTGCAAGCCTTGTAGGATGCTGCATTTGCCTCTGATATTAAGGGTGATGCATGTGGACTAGCTGATAGTGGGAATGGCTGGTCAGATCAGAATGTCAGTTTGCCTGACAGTTCTGATATCCGTTCATCCTGGTCCATTACACCTCATAGCACAACAAACTGCTTAATACTAATTTAGAAATGTACTTTCTTTCTTCAAACATGCATACAACATCTTAAAATGTTGAATTACCCACAATCCTCTAACAACTGAGCCACATGGCAAGTTGTTGCAAAAACATACAATTCTTAACCCTTGTGTGGTGTTCGGGTCTGTGGGACCCATTTTCAATGTTCACTCAAATAAAAATGACAGAATGAATTATTATTTCAACCTGAGACTCATTGGCCTTGGCTCATTTTCTGTGAAGAACATGTAAAATAACACATTTTCATTGAGTGTACACTGTGCACCTCCCTACATATTGATATTACATATGTGGTGTTCGGGTCCACAGGCCCCGAGGGTAATAAAAGTGTGGAAAAAGTGTGTGTGTACGTGAAAACAAGTCAAAATTGAGCAAAAAGGTTTGCTGTGTGCCTTCACTTTGTCTTCCTCCTCCCCGGGCCTGCTGTTTCTACATAGCACCAATATCCTATATATCTGTCTCCATACCTGTCTCCCGCTTTTCTCTCACTCTTTACACTTTGTAGTGTGTAAAACTACACAATGTCTTGCGGGAACCTGCACAATGTTATTAGAATACATTATTTAGATACGTTGTAAAAAATGTTGCATTTCCCCACACTTTACCCCAGCCAGGTGCAAACTGGGGGAGGGACACAACAAATAAATAGCTTTGTATGTGTGGCTCCTTACCACAATCAGTCAGCATGGCAAACATCATCTCCGCTCAGAGGGACTTAGAAATCAGTTTTGTAGAGAGAGAAGCTGGTGTGGAAGGAGCGTCTTCAGAGAGAGAAGCTGGTGTGGAAGGAGCGTCTTCAGAGAGAGAAGCTGGTGTGGAAGGAGCGTCTTCAGAGAGAGAAGCTGGTGTGGAAGGAGCGTCTTCAGAGAGAGAAGCTGGTGTGGAAGGAGCGTCTTCAGAGAGAGAAGCTGGTGTGGAAGGAGCGTCTTCAGAGAGAGAAGCTGGTGTGGACGGAGCGTCTTCAGAGAGAGAAGCTGGTGTGGAAGGAGCGTCTTCAGAGAGAGAAGCTGGTGTGGAAGGAGTTTCTTCCACTCTGGAAGATGAAGAATTTTCCCGAATATGAGGATAATGCCTCTGTCAATTCAGAGTCTGACAGTGAGTTGGTAGAAGAGGATGAGATTGGCCCTCAGCCAGCCCCAGGACCAGCGAGTCAGCAGCCTGTAGGAGGAGAAATATGGATGTCAGATAATAGTGAAATTGAATGGTCTTCTTCCCCAAGGAATGAGCCACCCCGCATGGCTGCCAATGTGATAAGGTTGTAACCAGGGTGATCTAGGTAAATAGCAAATATTAACCATGGATGGTGTCTATATTGCTTGCAATTGATATGAGTCAACATCTAAGTATGAAGTATGTTTATGTAAATTGTTATGGCTGTATTGTTTTAAAAACCCAATAATGTTGTGGGTCCATCAGACCCCCAAACATTGGGTGAATAACAAAAGGGGTTAAATTGGAGTAAATTAAACAGAGTTTCCCTTGTAGTTATTTTTTACGCGCAAATAATCGTTCAGATTTTGCAGTATATTACATTTTATGTACATTTTCTAATGTACTGCTTTTGAACACAAAAATGTAATAAGATATTCAAATATTGATGTGAAACTAGAAACCTGCATTTTTATGTGAAAATCATACATTTTTTTCATTTGCTCGCACACACACACATGCGCGCCCGTAGGCTAGATAAGATGTGATCACACCCAAGGCAAGGCAGCAGGTTCCTGTGCTGTGTCTACAGTATACGTGATAGTGTCTGAAAGAATCTTGCATATAGTGCACTGTAAAAAGACCGTTCTGGAACACAAAAACATATTTTTGAGTCATGGCCTCCCATACTGTTCAATCATCACCATAGCAACATGGCACGACTCCTGTCAGGGCTTAGTAAAATGTTATTGATTACCCTTAGCCTCCTGAAACAGTCTGAATGACTCCCTGTGGACACACACAACTAACTTCACCTCTCTTACACACACACACACACACACACACACACACACACACACACACACACACACACACACACACACACACACACACACACACACACACACACACACACACACACACACACACACACACACAGGAAGTGTGTGCGTGTGCTTGTGTGTGCATTTAGTGCAGTTGTATTGGAGGAGCTGTTTAATCTCACTCAATCCTACAGAGTTGTCCTGTCCTCTGAGGGCCTCTGCGTAGCTGCACTGGTCCTGCAGTGGAGGGGGGCCAGGTCTGGGCCGGGGGGCTGTGGGGTAGTAGGCTAGCCCCGTCCAGTCTGGCTGCGCCAATGAAGGTGGTGATGCTCTGGTGGTGGGTGGGACCAGTGGGGTGCGCTGGGTCTGGGGCTCCTTGGTGTTGCAGTGGGTAGTCATCTGTCCTATGTCAAGTGAGGCATGGGGTGTTTGTCTACCAAGTGTCACATCCTGGCAAACATCTCTCTCTCTCTCTCTCTCTCTCTCTCTCTCTCTCTCTCTCTCTCTCTCTCTCTCTCTCTCTCTCTCTCTCTCTCTCTCTCTCTCTCTCTCTCTCTCTCTCTCTCTCTCTCTCTCTCTCTCTCTCTCTCTCTCTCTCTCTCTCTCTCTCTCTCTCTCTCTCTCTCTCTCTCTCTCTCTCTCTCTCTCTCTCTCTCTCTCTCACTCTTTCTCCTCTCTCCTCTTTCTCTTCTCTCTTTCTCGCTCTCTTTCTTTCTCCTCTCTCTCTCTCTCTCTCTCCTCTCTCTCCTCTCTCTCTTTCTCACTCTCTTTCTCCTCTCTCTCTCCTCTCTCTCCTCTCTCTCCTCTCTCTCCTCTCTCTCCTCTCTCTCTTCTATCTGGATGTGTGAAGCCCCACTTGAACACAGAACAGGAAATGCTGCAACTCTTTTTGATCTAATCATATACTATTAATCTAGCCCTACAGGGGACCTGTGTGTGTCTGTGTCTGTGTGTGTGTGTCTGTGCATAATTGAAAATGTGCCTATGCTTGTGTGAGCACAGAAATTTCTAAGACCCAAATTACCTCTTTCTGTGTTTCTGGAGGATTCTTGACCCAGTTTGGTCTCAAACGCCTAACTCTCAGAGTTGGTTTGGGGACTTTGGGTGTAAGATGTATTTTGGAGGGAGAAGCTCTGATGAGTTGTAAAGTACTGTATATAGTGGCACAGTCTCAGGTTGGAAAAGAGGTTGGCTGGTCAGTACTAAAGTAAAGCCACCTCTAAATAGACGTGACACAAGAGGGACATTTGATCTGAATCATATTAACATAAGCCTATTTTAGTTGATACCTGTTTCACGTTATACCTACGGTATTCAGCTTGTCAATGATCTAGTTAATGCGCTCAGGAGCATATACGCACTCACATGTGCACACACACAACCTTGAGGGGACACAACATTCAGTCATATTCCAAATCCTATTTTCCCTAATCCCTAATGCTAAACATAACCCTAACCAAATCCAAATCTATTTTATTTGTCACATACACATGGTTGGCAGATGTTAATGCGAGGGTAGCGAAATGCTTGTGCTTCTAGTTCCGACAATGCAGTTGGAACTACTCTTACCCTAACCTTAACCCTTACCCTAAACCTGGCCCTAGCTCCTAACCCTAAAACTAACCCTAGCTCCTAACCCTAAAACTAACCCTAGCTCCTAACCCTAAAACAAACCCTAGCTCCTAACCCTAAAACAAACCCTAGCTCCTAACCCTAAAACTAACCCTAGCTCCTAGCTCCTAACCCTAAAACTAACCCTAGCCCCTAGCTCCTAACTCTAAAACTAACCCTAGCTCCTAGCTCCTAACCCTAAAACTAACCATAGCTCCTAGCTCCTAGCTCCTAACCCTAAAACTAACCCTAGCTCCTAGCTCCTAACCCTAAAACTAACCATAGCTCCTAGCTCCTAGCTCCTAGCTCCTAACCCTAAAACTAACCCTAGCTCCTAGCTCCTAACCCTAGCTCCTAGCTCCTAAGAGAGACACAGCTGCATGTGGCATCTCACATATTTCAACATGTTTTTTCACAAAAGGATGGATAAACTTGGATTTTTCAGCAGGTACATATACAGGATGCTGACCTCCACAGCATGGCCTTCACTGCCTTCTGGTACAGGTACCTCCATCACACTCACCCCTCTCTGTTCACCGTCTGCCCTGGCCTGTCTCCCCCTGTCTGGTACAGGTACCTCCATCACACTCACCCCTCTCTGTTCACCGTCTGCCCTGGTCTGTCTCCCCCTGTCTGGTACAGGTACCTCCATCACACTCACCCCTCTCTGTTCACCGTCTGCCCTGGCCTGTCTCCCCCTGTCTGGTACAGGTACCTCCATCACACTCACCCCTCTCTGTTCACCGTCTGCCCTGGTCTGTCTCCCCCTGTCTGGTACAGGTACCTCCATCACACTCACCCCTCTCTGTTCACCGTCTGCCCTGGTCTGTCTCCCCCTGTCTGGTACAAGTACCTCCATCACACTCACCCCTCTCTGTACACCGTCTGCCCTGGTCTGTCTCCCCCTGTCTGGTACAGGTACCTCCATCACACTCACCCCTCTCTGTTCACAGTCTGCCCTGGTCTGTCTCCCCCTGTCTGGTACAGGTACCTCCATCACACTCACCCCTCTCTGTTCACCGTCTGCCCTGGCCTGTCTCCCCCTGTCTGGTACAGGTACCTCCATCACACTCACCCCTCTCTGTTCACCGTCTGCCCTGGTCTGTCTCCCCCTGTCTGGTACAGGTACCTCCATCACACTCACCCCTCTCTGTTCACAGTCTGCCCTGGTCTGTCTCCCCCTGTCTGGTACAGGTACCTCCACCACACTCACCCCTCTCTGTTCACCGTCTGCCCTGGCCTGTCTCCCCCTGTCTGGTACAGGTACCTCCATCACACTCACCCCTCTCTGTTCACCGTCTGCCCTGGCCTGTCTCCCCCTGTCTGGTACAGGTACCTCCATCACACTCACCCCTCTCTGTTCACCGTCTGCCCTGGCCTGTCTCCCCCTGTCTGGTACAGGTACCTCCATCACACTCACCCCTCTCTGTACACCGTCTGCCCTGGTCTGTCTCCCCCTGTCTGGTACAGGTACCTCCATCACACTCACCCCTCTCTGTTCACAGTCTGCCCTGGTCTGTCTCCCCCTGTCTGGTACAGGTACCTCCATCACACTCACCCCTCTCTGTTCACCGTCTGCCCTGGCCTGTCTCCCCTGTCTGGTACAGGTACCTCCATCACACTCACCCCTCTCTGTTCACCGTCTGCCCTGGTCTGTCTCCCCCTGTCTGGTACAGGTACCTCCATCACACTCACCCCTCTCTGTTCACAGTCTGCCCTGGCCTGTCTCCCTCTGTCTGGTACAGGTACCTCCATCACACTCACCCCTCTCTGTTCACCGTCTGCCCTGGCCTGTCTCCCCCTGTCTGGTACAGGTACCTCCATCACACTCACCCCTCTCTGTTCACCGTCTGCCCTGGTCTGTCTCCCCCTGTCTGGTACAGGTACCTCCATCACACTCACCCCTCTCTGTTCACAGTCTGCCCTGGCCTGTCTCCCTCTGTCTGGTACAGGTACCTCCATCACACTTACCCCTCTCTGTTCACCGTCTGCCCTGGCCTGTCTCCCCCTGTCTGGTACAGGTACCTCCACCACACTCACCCCTCTCTGTTCACCGTCTGCCCTGGCCTGTCTCCCCCTGTCTGGTACAGGTACCTCCACCACACTCACCCCTCTCTGTTCACCGTCTGCCCTGGCCTGTCTCCCCCTGTCTGGTACAGGTACCTCCACCACACTCACCCCTCTGTTCACCGTCTGCCCTGGCCTGTATCCCCCTGTCTGGTACAGGTACCTCCACCACACTCACCCCTCTCTGTTCACCGTCTGCCCTGGCCTGTCTCCCCCTGTCTGGTACAGGTACCTCCACCACACTCACCCCTCTCTCCCTGGCCTGTCTCCCCCTGTCTGGTACAGGTACTCCACCACACTCACCCCTCTCTGTTCACAGTCTGTCCTGGCCTGTCTCCCCCTGTCTGGTACAGGTACCTCCATCACACTCACCCCTCTCTGTTCACCGTCTGCCCTAGCCTGTCTCCCCCTGTCTGGTACAGGTACCTCCATCACACTCACCCCTCTCTGTTCACCGTCTGCCCTGGCCTGTCTCCCCCTGTCTGGTACAGGTACCTCCATCACACTCACCCCTCTCTGTTCACAGTCTGCCCTGGTCTGTCTCCCCCTGTCTGGTACAGGTACCTCCATCACACTCACCCCTCTCTGTTCACCGTCTGGCCTGGCCTGTCTCCCCCTGTCTGGTACAGGTACCTCCATCACACTCACCCCTCTCTGTTCACCGTCTGCCCTGGCCTGTCTCCCCCTGTCTGGTACAGGTACCTCCATCACACTCACCCCTCTCTGTACACCGTCTGCCCTGGCCTGTCTCCCCCTGTCTGGTACAGGTACCTCCATCACACTCACCCCTCTCTGTTCACCGTCTGCCCTGGCCTGTCTCCCCCTGTCTGGTACAGGTACCTCCACCACACTGACCCCTCTCTGTTCACCGTCTGCCCTGGCCTGTCTCCCCCTGTCTGGTACAGGTACCCCATCACACTCACCCCTCTCTGTTCACCATCTGCCCTGGTCTGTCTCCCCCTGTCTGGTACAGGTACCTCCACCACACTGACCCCTCTCTGTTCACCGTCTGCCCTGGCCTGTCTCCCCCTGTCTGGTACAGGTACCTCCATCACACTCACCCCTCTCTGTTCACCGTCTGCCCTGGCCTGTCTCCCTCTGTCTGGTACAGGTACCTCCACCACACTCACCCCTCTCTGTTCACAGTCTGCCCTGGCCTGTCTCCCTCTGTCTGGTACAGGTACCTCCATCACACTCACCCCTCTCTGTTCACCGTCTGCCCTGGCCTGTCTCCCCCTGTCTGGTACAGGTACCTCCACCACACTCACCCCTCTCTCCTGGCCTGTCTCCCCTGTCTGGTACAGGTACCCCATCACACTCACCCCTCTCTGTTCACCGTCTGCCCTGGCCTGTCTCCCCTGTCTGGTACAGGTACCTCCACCACACTCACCCCTCTCTCCCTGGCCTGTCTCCCTCTGTCTGGTACAGGTGTTCACCGTCTGCCCTGGCCTGTCTCCCCTGTCTGGTACAGGTACCTCCATCACACTCACCCCTCTCTGTTCACCGTCTGCCCTGGCCTGTCTCCCCCTGTCTGGTACAGGTACCTCCACCACACTCACCCCTCTCTCCCTGGCCTGTCTCCCCCTGTCTGGTACAGGTACTCCACCACACTCACCCCTCTCTGTTCACAGTCTGTCCTGGCCTGTCTCCCCCTGTCTGGTACAGGTACCTCCATCACACTCACCCCTCTCTGTTCACCGTCTGCCCTAGCCTGTCTCCCCCTGTCTGGTACAGGTACCTCCATCACACTCACCCCTCTCTGTTCACCGTCTGCCCTGGCCTGTCTCCCCCTGTCTGGTACAGGTACCTCCATCACACTCACCCTCTCTGTTCACAGTCTGCCCTATCTGTCTCCCCTGTCTGGTACAGGTAATCACACTCACCCCTCTCTGTTCACCGTCTGGCCTGGCCTGTCTCCCCCTGTCTGGTACAGGTACCTCCATCACACTCACCCCTCTCTGTTCACCGTCTGCCCTGGCCTGTCTCCCCCTGTCTGGTACAGGTACCTCCATCACACTCACCCCTCTCTGTACACCGTCTGCCCTGGCCTGTCTCCCCCTGTCTGGTACAGGTACCTCCATCACACTCACCCCTCTCTGTTCACCGTCTGCCCTGGCCTGTCTCCCCTGTCTGGTACAGGTACCTCCACCACACTGACCCCTCTCTGTTCACCGTCTGCCCTGGCCTGTCTCCCCCTGTCTGGTACAGGTACCCCATCACACTCACCCCTCTCTGTTCACCATCTGCCCTGGTCTGTCTCCCCCTGTCTGGTACAGGTACCTCCACCACACTGACCCCTCTCTGTTCACCGTCTGCCCTGGCCTGTCTCCCCCTGTCTGGTACAGGTACCTCCATCACACTCACCCCTCTCTGTTCACCGTCTGCCCTGGCCTGTCTCCCTCTGTCTGGTACAGGTACCTCCACCACACTCACCCCTCTCTGTTCACAGTCTGCCCTGGCCTGTCTCCCTCTGTCTGGTACAGGTACCTCCATCACACTCACCCCTCTCTGTTCACCGTCTGCCCTGGCCTGTCTCCCCCTGTCTGGTACAGGTACCTCCACCACACTCACCCCTCTCTCCCTGGCCTGTCTCCCCCTGTCTGGTACAGGTACCCCATCACACTCACCCCTCTCTGTTCACCGTCTGCCCTGGCCTGTCTCCCCCTGTCTGGTACAGGTACCTCCACCACACTCACCCCTCTCTCCCTGGCCTGTCTCCCTCTGTCTGGTACAGGTACCTCCATCACACTCACCCCTCTCTGTTCACCGTCTGCCCTGGCCTGTCTCCCCCTGTCTGGTACAGGTACCTCCATCACACTCACCCCTCTCTGTTCACCGTCTGCCCTGGCCTGTCTCCCCCTGTCTGGTACAGGTACCTCCATCACACTCACCCCTCTCTGTTCACCGTCTGCCCTGGCCTGTCTCCCCCTGTCTGGTACAGGTACCTCCATCACACTCACCCCTCTCTGTTCACAGTCTGCCCTGGTCTGTCTCCCCCTG
The DNA here is from genome assembly GCF_021184085.1 of Oncorhynchus gorbuscha. Classification (NCBI taxonomy): domain Eukaryota; kingdom Metazoa; phylum Chordata; class Actinopteri; order Salmoniformes; family Salmonidae; genus Oncorhynchus; species Oncorhynchus gorbuscha. The sequence goes on from NC_060177.1 coordinate 10,328,896, forward strand.
TCTGGTACAGGTACCTCCATCACACTCACCCCTCTCTGTTCACCGTCTGGCCTGGCCTGTCTCCCCCTGTCTGGTACAGGTACCTCCATCACACTCACCCCTCTCTGTTCACCGTCTGCCCTGGCCTGTCTCCCCCTGTCTGGTACAGGTGTACACCGTCTGCCCTGGCCTGTCTCCCCTGTCTGGTACAGGTACCTCCATCACACTCACCCCTCTCTGTTCACCGTCTGCCCTGGCCTGTCTCCCCCTGTCTGGTACAGGTACCTCCACCACACTGACCCCTCTGTTCACCGTCTGCCCTGGCCTGTCTCCCCTGTCTGGTACAGGTACCCCATCACACTCACCCCTCTCTGTTCACCATCTGCCCTGGTCTGTCTCCCCCTGTCTGGTACAGGTACCTCCACCACACTGACCCCTCTCTGTTCACCGTCTGCCCTGGCCTGTCTCCCCCTGTCTGGTACAGGTACCTCCATCACACTCACCCCTCTCTGTTCACCGTCTGCCCTGGCCTGTCTCCCTCTGTCTGGTACAGGTACCTCCACCACACTCACCCCTCTCTGTTCACAGTCTGCCCTGGCCTGTCTCCCTCTGTCTGGTACAGGTACCTCCATCACACTCACCCCTCTCTGTTCACCGTCTGCCCTGGCCTGTCTCCCCCTGTCTGGTACAGGTACCTCCACCACACTCACCCCTCTCTCCCTGGCCTGTCTCCCCCTGTCTGGTACAGGTACCCCATCACACTCACCCCTCTCTGTTCACCGTCTGCCCTGGCCTGTCTCCCCCTGTCTGGTACAGGTACCTCCACCACACTCACCCCTCTCTCCCTGGCCTGTCTCCCTCTGTCTGGTACAGGTACCTCCATCACACTCACCCCTCTCTGTTCACCGTCTGCCCTGGCCTGTCTCCCCCTGTCTGGTACAGGTACCTCCATCACACTCACCCCTCTCTGTTCACCGTCTGCCCTGGCCTGTCTCCCCCTGTCTGGTACAGGTACCTCCACCACACTCACCCCTCTCTCCCTGGCCTGTCTCCCCCTGTCTGGTACAGGTACTCCACCACACTCACCCCTCTCTGTTCACAGTCTGTCCTGGCCTGTCTCCCCCTGTCTGGTACAGGTACCTCCATCACACTCACCCCTCTGTTCACCGTCTGCCCTAGCCTGTCTCCCCCTGTCTGGTACAGGTACCTCCATCACACTCACCCCTCTCTGTTCACCGTCTGCCCTGGCCTGTCTCCCCTGTCTGGTACAGGTACCTCCATCACACTCACCCCTCTCTCTGTTCACAGTCTGCCCTGGTCTGTCTCCCCTGTCTGGTATGGTACCTCCATCACACTCACCCCTCTCTGTTCACCGTCTGGCCTGGCCTGTCTCCCCCTGTCTGGTACAGGTACCTCCATCACACTCACCCCTCTCTGTTCACCGTCTGCCCTGGCCTGTCTCCCCCTGTCTGGTACAGGTATCCATCACACTCACCCCTCTCTGTACACCGGCCCTGGCCTGTCTCCCCCTGTCTGGTACAGGTACCTCCATCACACTCACCCCTCTCTGTTCACCGTCTGCCCTGGCCTGTCTCCCCCTGTCTGGTACAGGTACCTCCACCACACTGACCCCTCTCTGTTCACCGTCTGCCCTGGCCTGTCTCCCCCTGTCTGGTACAGGTACCCCATCACACTCACCCCTCTCTGTTCACCATCTGCCCTGGTCTGTCTCCCCTGTCTGGTACAGGTGACCCCTCTCTGTTCACCGTCTGCCCTGGCCTGTCTCCCCCTGTCTGGTACAGGTACCTCCATCACACTCACCCCTCTCTGTTCACCGTCTGCCCTGGCCTGTCTCCCTCTGTCTGGTACAGGTACCTCCACCACACTCACCCCTCTCTGTTCACAGTCTGCCCTGGCCTGTCTCCCTCTGTCTGGTACAGGTACCTCCATCACACTCACCCCTCTCTGTTCACCGTCTGCCCTGGCCTGTCTCCCCCTGTCTGGTACAGGTGACCACACTCACCCCTCCTGTCTCCCCTGTCTGGTACAGGTGTTCACCGTCTGCCCTGGCCTGTCTCCCCCTGTCTGGTACAGGTACCTCCACCACACTCACCCCTCTCTCCCTGGCCTGTCTCCCTCTGTCTGGTACAGGTACCTCCATCACACTCACCCCTCTCTGTTCACCGTCTGCCCTGGCCTGTCTCCCCCTGTCTGGTACAGGTACCTCCATCACACTCACCCCTCTCTGTTCACCGTCTGCCCTGGCCTGTCTCCCCCTGTCTGGTACAGGTACCTCCATCACACTCACCCCTCTGTTCACCGTCTGCCCTGGCCTGTCTCCCCCTGTCTGGTACAGGTATCCATCACACTCACCCCTCTCTGTTCACCATCTGCCCTGGCCTGTCTCCCCTGTCTGGTAAGGTGTTCACCGCTGCCCTGGCCTGTCTCCCCCTGTCTGGTACAGGTACCTCCATCACACTCACCCTCTCTGTTCACCGTCTGCCCTGGCCTGTCACAGGTACCTCCACCACACTCACCCCTCTCTGTTCACCGATTTGCCTCATGACTCCTGCATACTTTGTTGTCTATAAACATTCTTTACCCAACCGTGTTTGTTCCCACACTGGGACTCTGACTCTCTATTGGTTACACAGACTTTTGGCCTCCCATCCCATTCTAACCACCTCCCGCCAGCTTTGTGTTCATGTTACCTGATGAAATTGCTGTACAAAATGATCTTGTTGCCATCTGATGCACATTCAGATGTCATAAATCAGCACTGCAGAGCTCCCCTCTCCTATGCTGTGCCTTGATTGTATTACTGTTGATGATATCTGGAATGTGCATGTCCACCCTGGCCCAACTACTGTTGATGATATCTGGAATGTGCATGTCCACCCTGGCCCAACTACTGTTGATGATATCTGGAATGTGCATGTACACCCTGGCCCACCTACTGTTGATGATATCTGGAATGTGCATGTACACCCTGGCCCATCTACTGTTGATGATATCTGGAATGTGCATGTACACCCTGGCCCATCAACTGTTGATGATATCTGGAATGTGCATGTACACCCTGGCCCATCTACTGTTGATGATATCTGGAATGTGCATGTACACCCTGGCCCATCTACTGTTGACGATATCTGGAATGTGCATGCACACCCTGGCCCACCTACTGTTGATGATATCTGGAATGTGCATGTCCACCCTGGCCCATCTACTGTTGATGATATCTGGAATGTGCATGTACACCCTGGCCCACCTACTGTTGATGATATCTGGAATGTGCATGTACACCCTGGCCCACCTACTGTTGATGATATCTGGAATGTGCATGTACACCCTGGCCCACCTACTGTTGATGATATCTGGAATGTGCATGTCCACCCTTGCCCATCTACTGTTGATGATATCTGGAATGTGCATGCACACCCTGGCCCACCTACTGTTGATGATATCTGGAATGTGCATGTACACCCAGGCCCATCTACTGTTGATGATATCTGGAATGTGCATGTACACCCTGGCCCATCTACTGTTGATGATATCTGGAATGTGCATGTCCACCCTGGCCCATCTACTGTTGATGATATCTGGAATGTGCATGTACACCCTGGCCCACCTACTGTTGATGATATCTGGAATGTGCATGTACACCCTGGCCCATCTACTGTTGATGATATCTGGAATGTGCATGTACACCCTGGCCCACCTACTGTTGATGATATCTGGAATGTGCATGTCCACCCTGGCCCATCTACTGTTGATGATATCTGGAATGTGCATGTACACCCTGGCCCACCTACTGTTGATGATATCTGGAATGTGCATGTCCACCCTGGTCCATCTACTGTTGATGATATCTGGAATGTGCATGTCCACCCTGGTCCATCTACTGTTGATGATATCTGGAATGTGCATGTACACCCTGGCCCACCTACTGTTGATGATATCTGGAATGTGCATGTACACCCTGGCCCATCTACTGTTGATGATATCTGGAATGTGCATGTACACCCTGGCCCACCTACTGTTGATGATATCTGGAATGTGCATGTACACCCTGGCCCATCTACTGTTGATGATATCTGGAATGTGCATGTACACCCTGGCCCACCTACTGTTGATGATATCTGGAATGTGCATGTACACCCTGGCCCACCTACTGTTGATGATATCTGGAATGTGCATGTACACCCTGGCCCATCTACTGTTGATGATATCTGGAATGTGCATGTACACCCTGGCCCACCTACTGTTGATGATATCTGGAATGTGCATGTACACCCTGGCCCATCTACTGTTGATGATATCTGGAATGTGCATGTACACCCTGGCCCACCTACTGTTGATGATATCTGGAATGTGCATGTACACCCTGGCCCATCTACTGTTGATGATATCTGGAATGTGCATGTACACCCTGGCCCACCTACTGTTGATGATATCTGGAATGCGCATGTACACCCTGGCCCACCTACTGTTGATGATATCTGGAATGTGCATGTACACCCTGGCCCACCTACTGTTGATGATATCTGGAATGTGCATGTACACCCTGGCCCACCTACTGTTGATGATATCTGGAATGTGCATGTACACCCTGGCCCATCTACTGTTGATGATATCTGGAATGTGCATGTACACCCTGGCCCACCTACTGTTGATGATATCTGGAATGTGCATGTACACCCTGGCCCATCTACTGTTGATGATATCTGGAATGTGCATGTATACCCTGGCCCACCTACTGTTGCCAGCCCAGATTCTGACTTGTGCTCTGATATCTGCTTCACTGATTTCTGCTCTTGTAAAAGCCTGGGTTTTCTGCATGTTGACACTGGAAGCGTATTACCTAAAATGGATCAATTGACAGTGTGGGTTCACAACTCCAATCCAGATGTGTTGGTCATTACTGAGACGTGGTTAATTAAGAGTGTTTTGAATACTGATGTTAACCTTTCTGGTTATATTTTTTGTTGTTGTCAAGACAGATCTTCCAAAAGTGGGGAGCGGCAATCTTTACCAAGGATCACATTCACTGCTCGGTTGTCTCCATCAAGTCTGCCCCCAAACAATTTGATTTTCTGGTTTTAAACATTAAACTTTCAAATAGCACCCAGCAAAAGTCAACAAATAGCTATCGTCCTCCATCAGCACCGGCCTGTACCCCACCTGCCCAAAACTCTCTCCTGGCCCCTTACACTAAGTCTGAATTTGTCCTGCTAGGTGACCAAAACTGGGACATGCTTAAAACAGCTGACCAAGTCCTAAAACAATGACTCTTTAAATCTTTTTCAGATTATTACCAATCCCACAAGGTATGACTCCAAACACCCAGAAAAGGCTAGGTATCAGTGTTTTCTGTAATGACTTAGTGATCACTGTTGTACAGCCTGTGTTCGTAATGGCTGCTCAGTGAAACCACCTACCCTGATTTGTCATAGACACTTGCAAAAAAAACTTTCATGAGCAAGCCTTCCTGGCCTCTGTAAAATGGTATAGAATCAGCTTGATTCCCTCTGTCGAAGACGCTTGGACCTTCTTTTTTGATATTTTTAGAGGTATTGTTAACAAACACGCCCCCATAAAGAAAATGAAAAACAGGTTCAGCACCTGGTTCGACCGTGATCTTGCAGAGTTACTCCACCTCAAGAATTGCATTTGGCGAAAGTCTCAGGAACACGCATAGTCAGGCTGACTGGCTATAGTTCAGGCAAATAATTAATAAGTGCACTCAGGCTATCCGGAAGGCCAAAGTTAGTTACTTTAAGGAGCAGTTCTCTCTCTGTGGGTCTAACCACTAGGCAGTAGCCTAGTGGTTAGAGCGTTGGACTAGTAACGCTCTAACCATAAGATCGAATCCCCAAGCTGACAAGGAAAAAATGTGTCGTTTCTGCCCATGAAGGCAGTTAACCCCCTAGGTCATCATTAAAAATAAGAATTAGTTCTTAACTGACTTGCCTAGTTAAATGAAGGTTAAAAAATACAAAATAAAAAAAGAAGTTCTGGATCAACAACATAGCTCTCTCATCCATTTATATGCAGATGATACTCAGCTGGCCGCCTCCCCGGATTTAGTGTTAAACGCTCTACAACAAAGCTTTCTTAGTGTCCAACAAGCTTTCTCTGCCCTTAACCTTGTTCTGAACACCTCCAAAACAAAGGTCATGTGGTTTGTTAAGAAGAATGCCCCTCTTCCCACAGGTGTTATTACTACCTCTGAGGGTTTAGAGCTTGAGATAGTCACCTCATACAAGTCCTTGGGAGTATGGCAAGACAGTACACTGTCCTTCTCTTAGCACATATTAAAGCTGCAGACTAAAGTTAAATCTATACTTGGTTTCCTCTATTGTAATCGCTCCTCTTTCACCCCAGCTGCCAAACTAACCCTGATTCAGATGACCATCCTATCCATGCTAGATTACGGAGACATCATTTATAGATCGGCAGATAAGGGTGCTCTCGAGCGGCTAGATGTTCTTTACCATTCGGCCATCAGGTTTGCCACCAATGCTCCTTATAGGACACATCACTGCACTCTATACTCAACTGTAAACTGGTCATCTCTGTATACCCATCGCAAGACCCACTGGTTGATGCTTATTTATAAAACCCTCTTAGGCCTCACTTCCCCCTGTCTGAGATATCTACTGCAGCCCTCATCCTCCACATACAACACCCATTCTGCCAGTCACATTCTGTTAAAGGTCCCCAAACCACACATCCCTGGGTCGCTCCTCTTTTCAGTTCGCTGCAGCTAGCGACTGGAACAAGCTACAACAAACACTTAAACTGGACAGTTTTATCTCCATCTCTTCATTCAAACATACAATCATGGACACTCTTACTGACAGTTGTGGCTGCTTTGTGTGATGTATTGTTGTCTCTACCTTCTTTCCCATTGTGCTGTTGTCTTTGCCCAATAATGTTTGTACCATGTTTTGTGTTGCTACCATGTTGTGGTTATGCTGTGTTGCTACCATGCTATGTTGTCATGTGTTGCTACCATGCTATGTTGTCATGTGTTGCTAACATGCTATGTTGTCATGTGTTGCTAACATGCTATGTTGTCATGTGTTGCTAACATGCTATGTTGTCATGTGTTGCTAACATGCTATGTTGTCATGTTGCTAACATGCTATGTTGTACATGCTATGTTGTCATGTGTTGCTACCATGCTATGTTGTCATGTGTTGCTACCATGCTATGTTGTCATGTGTTGCTACCATGCTATGTTGTCATGTGTTGCTAACATGCTATGTTGTCATGTGTTGCTAACATGCTATGTTGTCATGTGTTGCTACCATGCTATGTTGTCATGTGTTGCTACCATGCTATGTTGTCATGTGTTGCTACCATGCTATGTTGTCATGTGTTGCTACCATGCTATGTTGTCATGTGTTGCTACCATGCTATGTTGTCATGTGTTGCTACCATGCTATGTTGTCATGTGTTGCTACCATGCTATGTTGTCATGTGTTGCTGCCTTACAATGTTGTCATGTGTTGCTACCATGCTATGTTGTCATGTGTTGCTGCCTTACAATGTTGTCATGTGTTGCTAACATGCTATGTTGTCATGTGTTGCTGCCTTGCTATGTTGTTGTCTTAGGTCTCTCTTTATGTAGCGTTGTATTGTCTCTCTTGTTGTGATGTGTGTTTTGCCCTATATCTATATTTTTATTTTTTTATCCCCCATCCCCACAGGAGGCCTTTTGCCTTTCGGTAGACCTTCAATGTAAATAAGAATTTGTTCTTAACAGACTTGCCTAGTTAAATAAAGGTTAAATAACAAAAATAAACCTTAACACAATTCTAACCCTAACACTAATCCTAACCTTAACCCTAAACCACCTAGAAATACCATTTGGCCTCGTGGGGACTTACAAAAGGTCCCCAGTTGGTCGAATTTCTGTCTAGTGTCTGTGTTATTTTGCCCATCTTAATCTTTTATTTTTATTGGCCAGTCTGAGATATGGCTTTTTCTTTGCAACTCTGCCTAGAATGCCAGCATCCCGGACTCGCCTCTTCACTGTTGACGTTGAGACTGGTGTTTTGCGGGTAATATTTAATGAAGCTGCCAGTTGAGAACTTGTGAGGCATCTGTTTCTCAAACTAAACACTCTAATGTACTTGTCCTCTTGCTCAGTTGTGCACCGGGGACTCCCACTCCTCTTTCTATTCTGGTTAGTGACAGTTTGCGCTCTTCTGTGAAGGGAGTAGTACACTGCGTGGTACAAAATCTTCAGTTTCTTGGCAATTTCTCGCATGGAATAGCCTTAATTTCTCAGAACAAGAATAGACTGACATGTTTCAGAAAAAAGTTATTTGTTTCAGGCCATTGAGCCTGTAATTGAACCCACTAATGCTGATGCTCCAGATATTCAACTAGTCTAAAGAAGGCCCGTTTTATTGCTTCTTTAATCAGGACAACAGTTTTCAGCTGTGCTAACATAATTGCAAAAGGGTTTTCTAATGATCAATTAGCCTTTTAAAATGATGAACTTGGATTAGCTAACACAAGGTGCCTTTGGAACACAGGAGTGATGGTTGCTGATAATGGGCCTCTGTACGCCGATGTAGATATTCCATTAAAAATCAGCCGTTTCCAGCTACAATAGTCATTCACAACATTAACAATATCTACACTGTATTTCTGATCAATTTGATGTTATTTTTAATGGGGAAAAAATGGGCTTTTCTTTCAAAAACGAGGAAAGTGAATGGTAGTGTATGTTAATATTGTAAATATATCACTTAATCTCCATAGTACGCTTTGACAAAATGTAATGTTACGTCATGCCAATAATGAACATTCAATTCAATTCAGAGAAAGAGAGAGAGTGTGAGAGAGAGAGAGAGGGTTTATACTCCCAAGAGGTCTAGGGGTCTATACTCCCAAGGGCCCCTATAGGAATAGAGTGATCATTGGGCCCTAGGATGGTACTGTGAGGTGAGGAGAGTCATGTTCTGTCCAACAGGTTGCTGTGATAGAGAGCTATACATAGAGAGTGATACAATGACATTTTGGGTTGCAACTGCAATGGCAAAACTCAGTGTGTGTAGCTTTGCTTCAAACATCCATTAAAATGAGAAAATGTCTCTCTCCTTTGACAAAGATTTCCCGGACACAAATTAGGCGCTGGTCTAAAAAGCAATCTCAATAGAAAATGCATTTAGTCTAGGATTATTCTAGGCTGCAGATAGCCTAGCAGTTAAGAGTTTTGGGCCGGTAACCCAGAGGTCGCGATTTTGAATTGACTTGTCGATGTGCCCTTGAACAAGGCACTTAACCCTAGTTACTTTGGATAAGAGTGTCTGCTAAATTACTAAAATGTCATCTGTGTTTGGGAAACCGCCCCAGAAAGTGTCAACACTCGTGGTTTTCTTTTAGGTAAGAATTGAGGGTGAGCTTTAGGACCTTTAGAACTCTGGTGTTTGAGGTTTGTGTGATGGAGCATCATTAACACCTCAACACACAACATAATATCAGGTGGGATAAATACTGACAAAACATCTTCCATCTTATCCATGGCTTTACTAGGCTCCATATGCCATTCATGTGGATGGGGAAATGAATAGACTCTGATGCCTGAAGTGAGATTACGATAAGATGAGGCCATAATGAAGTTAGCGTGGATGAGCTCATTAGAGAGAGAGAGAGAGAGAGAAAGAGGATATAGGGGGAAGAGAAAGAGTAGCAGGGTGTAGACGAAGAGAGAAGGGCAGAATAGATAGAATAAGAGAGGAAGAAAAAGATGGGTAGGAGATAGACAGAGATGGGTAGGAGATAGACAGAGATGGGTAGGAGATAGACAGAGATGGGTAGGAGATAGGTAGGAGATAGACAGAGATGGGTAGGAGATAGACAGAGATGGGTAGGAGATAGACAGAGATGGGTAGGAGATAGACAGAGATGGGTAGGAGATAGACAGAGATGGGTAGGAGATAGACAGAGATGGGTAGGAGATAGACAGAGATATGCAGGAGATAGACAGAGATGGGTAGGAGATAGACAGAGATATGCAGGAGATAGACAGAGATAGGTAGGATATAGACAGAGATGGGTAGGAGATAGACAGAGATGGGTAGGAGATAGACAGAGATGGGTAGGAGATAGACAGAGATGGGTAGGAGATAGACAGAGATGGGTAGGAGATAGACAGAGATGGGTAGGAGATAGACAGAGATGGGTAGGAGATAGACAGAGATGGGCAGGAGATAGGAGATAGACAGAGATGGGTAGGAGATAGACAGAGATATGCAAGAGATAGACAGAGATGGGTAGGAGATAGACAGAGATGGGTAGGAGATAGACAGAGATGGGTAGGAGATAGACAGAGATGGGTAGGAGATAGACAGAGATGGGTAGGAGATAGACAGAGATGGGTAGGAGATAGACAGAGATATGCAGGAGATAGACAGAGATATGCAGGAGATAGACAGAGATGGGTAGGAGATAGACAGAGATAGGTAGGAGATAGACAGAGATATGCAGGAGATAGACAGAGATATGCAGGAGATAGACAGAGATATGCAGGAGATAGACAGAGATGGGTAGGAGATAGACAGAGATATGCAGGAGATAGACAGAGATAGGTAGGAGATAGACAGAGATGGGTAGGAGATAGACAGAGATGGGTAGGAGATAGACAGAGATAGAGATAGACAGAGATGGGTAGGAGATAGACAGAGATGGGTAGGAGATAGACAGAGATGGGTAGGAGAGATGGGCAGACAGAGATGGGTAGGAGATAGACAGAGAGGATGACAGAGATATGCAAGAGATAGACAGAGATGGGCAGGAGATAGACAGAGATGGGTAGGAGATAGACAGAGATAGGTAGGAGATAGACAGAGATATGCAGGAGATAGACAGAGATATGCAGGAGATAGACAGAGATATGCAGGAGATAGACAGAGATGGGTAGGAGATAGACAGAGATAGGTAGGATATCGACAGAGATGGGTAGGAGATAGACAGAGATGGGTAGGAGATAGACAGAGATATGCAGGAGATAGACAGAGATATGCAGGAGATAGACAGAGATATGCAGGAGATAGACAGAGATAGACAGAGATAAGTAGGATATAGACAGAGATAAGTAGGATATAGACAGAGATAAGTAGGATATAGACAGAGATAAGTAGGATATAGACAGAGATAAGTAGGATATAGACAGAGATAGGTAGGAGATAGACAGAGATAGGTAGGAGATAGACAGAGATAGGTAGTAGAGAGAGGGACAGAAGATAGAAAGTGGAAGAGAGTGAGCTGAGCTGCGAGGCCTTATACAGTCTGCACTATTTCTGCAGTATTCTGCACTATTTAACACTGTCTGGGCCCATATGAACTTCACATCTAGATCAGAACAGAGTGCTTTCAAAAAGAGAGAGCATATCTCTGAGATGGAGAACATTTGATGTCTCTGCTCTCTTCAGTACATCAGACAGATAGACAGAGAACATGCTGAGGCTCTGCTTTTGTGTGTGTGTGGGTGTGTGTGTGACATTTCACCTCAGCTAGGTTTGAACCCTGATGAGGACAGTTTTAAAAAGATTCACCTCGTGGAAAGTTGCCAACCTCTGCCGGCATGATGAATAGAAATAAACAGCATTCCAGATATTGAAATGGAGAAGCTCTGAATAATTCAATAGGGCCGCCTCATCTCTCTCCCTGTGGGTTTAGAGGAGATATTGGTGTAAAATATGCACAGATTACATGTCCAGCATCTGATGGGTTATGCAGACATGTTTCAATGAGGCACAGGCTTGTGTCCTAAATGGTACCCCTATCATCTATATAGTCCACTACCTTTCACCACAGCCTAATGGTCAAGAGTAGTGCATAGCATAGGGAATAGAGTTCCATTTGGGACACAGCACAGTTTGCCAGGACTTCTAGGTTTCTGTGATGAAGTTGGTGACAGACGAGATGATGGCCATTGGTCAAATCTCATGACACCCTAGTCATTAGTGCACTATTTTTGTCCAGAGCCTCATGTGGCTCCATATGGATCTGGCCAAAGGTAGTGCACTAGATAGGGATTAGGGAGGAACATACCTTGAGTATGCCAAACATTAGGAACACCTTCCTAATATTGAATTGCACCCCCTCCTTTTGCCCTCAGAACAGCCTCAATTCGTTGGGGACATGGACTCTACAAGGTGTCGTTCCACAGGGATGCTGGTCCACAGTTGTGTCAAGTTGGCTGGATGTCCTTTGGGTGGTGGACCATTCCTGATACACACAGGGAAGTGTTGAGCGTGAAAAAGCAATTATTGACATAAACCAGTGTGCCTGACATCTACTACCATACCCTGTTCAAAGGCACTTCAATCTTTTGTCTTGCCCAGTCACCCTCTGAATAACACACATACACAATCCATGCCTCAATTGTCTCAAGGCTTAAAAATCATTCTTTAACCTGTCTCCTCCCCTTCATCTACACTGATTGAAGTGGATTTAACATGTGACATCAATAAGGGATCATTGTTGACAACATGGAAACTATAGGGTAAAACAGACTGGGTTGGTTTAGATTGTTGACAACATGGAAACTATAGGGTAAAACAGACTGGGTTGGTTTAGATTGTTGACAACATGTCAACTGGAAACTAGGGTAAAACAGACTGGGTTGGTTTAGATTGTTGACAACATGGAAACTATAGGGTAAAACAGACTGGGTTGGTTTAGATTGTTGACAACATGGAAACTATAGGGTAAAACAGACTGGGTTGGTTTAGATTGTTGACAACATGGAAACTATATGGTAAAACAGACTGGGTTGGTTTAGATTGTTGACAACATGTCAACTATAGGGCAAAACAGACTGGGTTGGTTTAAATGTCAACTATAGTGGGTTGAGATTGTTGACAACATGGAAACTATATTTCGTCTCCAATATTTATTGAAAATATAAATACATTTGCACAATGACCACTTGTTGTCTCTCAAATAAAGTGTTACATTTGTTGGTTAGCTAACTAGCAAAGCTTTGCCATATTAGCATATCAATAATCAGATAAAACTAGCTGAAATGAGCAACCTACGATTCCTCACATGGCAGCTTCTATGTCATTGTTGCTATCTGGCCACCCAGAATCACAACAACACACAGCCTTCTGCCCCATTGAAGCCTGAGCATCGTTCTGGTGACGTTGTCAGCTCACCCGTTCTATAGGGATCTGACCTGGTCGTAGTGCACTATGTTGGAATGACACATACTGTAACACCAGTCAGAGAGGAAATCTGACACAACCATTTGAGATGTTGATCATGTTTCCTCAGATTTCCTCTCTGACTGTGTGTTAAAGTATGTGTCATCTGGTACAGATGAGATGTGTTATCAAAAGGATTAGAGAAACTAGGCTGTTCTATTCTTCCCCCAGCAGCCCTCCCTGGCTGATACTCTGCTGGATAGAAAACTGTGTGTGTGTGTGTTCAAGCCTACACACACACATACATACACACACGCGCGCACACGCACACACAGGTATTCCACTTGATATCAGTACTCTCAGCACTGCAAGAAAGAGCGCCTGTTAGTGAGATTGCTTTGGTAGTGAACCCAATTGCTGTGAATCACCTTCACATCTGTTGAGATTAAATAATTGACACTTGGTGTGAACTAATCTATGTTATGCTGTGAACACAGACTGGTGATTTAGGACAATAACAGAGATTATTATTATTATTTTTTACTTCAGTTTATTTTAGAAAATACTTTAACACTTGTTTTTCTTAAAACTGCATTGTTGGCTAAGGGCTTCTAAGTAAGCATTTCACTGTTAGGCACATGTAAAAAAAAATGATTTGATTTTGATTTGAACTAGACTCTATGGTAGTGCTGTGAACACTGTGAACACAGTCGGGTGATTTAGAACAATAACACTTTTATGACCATCTCTCTTTCTCTGGCACATACACATACACGTGTGTATGCATGCCACACACACACGGCCATGTTGTGGCCTCTGTATCCCTATCAGTGGCTTTATGGACACATATGGACACAGCCATCAAACCTCCCTGCATGAATACTGCACTGCCAAGAGGCTGGCTGCTAGTGTGGTGTGTGTGTGTGTGTGTGAGAGAGAGGGGACTGAGCTGCTGTGATACTGGACTGCCAACAGAGGGACCATCTGCAGAGCTGGAGCTACTGGTGAGCTGGGAAGAGGAGGAAGGAAGGAGAAGTATGGATGAGGGGGTATGAGGCAGAGGGAGGGAGGGAGGGAGGGAGGGAGGGAGGGAGGGAGGGAGGGGGAGGGAGGGAGGGAGGGAGGGAGGGAGGGAGGGAGGGAGGGAGGGAGGGAGGGAGGGAGGGAGGGAGGGAGGGAGGGACAGCCTCTGCAACAGCAGGATTTTACCACACAGGTAGGAGGGAGAGATGGAAAGATGTAGAGATGGAAGGATGGAGGGAGGAAAGGGGGTAGGGAGGGATGAGGAGAAGGAGAGATGAAAGGAAGGAGAGAGGGATGGGGAGACATGGAGAGTGGTTGAGATGGAAGGAGGTAGGAGGGATGGGGATGGACGGAGGAAGGGAGAGATAGAAAGAGGTAGATACGGAGGGAGGGAGGGATTGAAAAAGATAGACAGTGGGAGGGAAGAAGGGAGGGAAAGAGGGAGAGACGGAGGGAGTTACAATGGGGAGAGGTAGAGATGGAAGGAGAGAGGCAGGGATGGGGAGAAGTAGAGATGTAAGGAGGGAGGGAAAGAGGGAAGGAGAGATGAGGAGAGGGAGAGACGGAGGGAGTTACGATAGGGAGAGGTAGAGATGGAAGGAGAGAGGCAGGGATGGGGAGGAGAGGTAGGGAGGGGGAGGAGAGAGGCAGGGATGGAGAGAGGTAGATACAGAGGGAGGAAGGGATGGGGAGAAGTAGAGATGGAAGGAGGGAGGGAAAGAGGGAAGGAGAGAGGAGGAGAGGGAGAGACGGAGGGAGTTACGATGGGGAGAGGTAGAGATGGGAAGGAGATAGGAAGGGATGGGGAGGAGAGGTAGGGAGAGGGAGGAGAGAGGCAGGGATGGAGAGAGGTAGATACAGAGGGAGGGAGGAAGGGATGGGGAGAAGTAGAGATGGAAGGAGGGAGGGACGGGGAGAGAGAGATTGAAGGAGAGGGGGAGGGAGAGGGGAGAGAGATGGAGGGAGGGGGAGAGAGAGTGCCTACACATCTGCCTCTGATTCCAAAGGTTGCCAGTTTGAATCCAGCGATAGTTGTTTTTGAGATCTTTGTTTTAAGCCTATCCCAAACCTGACCTTAACCATTCAGTTAATGCCTAACCTTAAGGTTTATGTCTAACCTTCATCTTCAACATTTCCAAATTTAACATTTGCAACAACTTAGAAATTTGACGTTTGAGAAACATGGATGAACGTTTAATTCTGACGTGAAACTGTGAGAGCTGGTTGGAAAATGTTACAGTTTCAAAGCAAGAAAACTTTGCAATTTTATAAAATCGTCATGCAATTCTACTCATTTTCCCATGGGGTGGAGAGAAATTTCTGCAGTTTGAAAGTTCATTTCCAGCAGTTCTACACATTTTGTAATGACTTATTCCATGTAAATAGAATATCTGAATGAGAATGATTAAATCAAAGAGGCCCCCTGGAGGTCATGGGCCCCTGGGCATATGCCCTGCGTGCCCGGTCAGTATCCGGCCATGATTACTACAAGTTTAGATAGCTGGCTAGACTAACTACCAATCAAACATTTGCTGACATGGCTAATTGAGCGACTGTCAGTGACAGACATAACAAGAGAAAAAATTGCTGACACAACCAAATTTCAAATTGCACCTGGTGTATTCTACTATTCTACTATTCTTACTCTCAGTAGTAAGTTGAGACCCTGATTGAGTTCCTAAAAAGAAAACTAGCAGCCGGGGCCCTAACCAACAACTTAGGCCCCTTTTCCCTGGATCCGGCCCTGCCCCCCCACACACAAGCATTCAAGACAGTAGCAGTACAGGTACATATCAAAATGTATAGACTCAGAGCTGCTTCTGAATTTCAATGGAAGTGGGTATCTTTTGCTAACAGCACAAGAGAGAACCTGTTTTGTATGCAGTGCTATTGTGCTTCGATCTCACCTTTAAAAGGCTCTGACTGTAATTTAAAATGGTATTATTTTCTGTACTGACAGGCAGTGCATCGCTGGTATATTCATCTCAGAGGTACACATTCAGGTTGTATACTGACTGACAATGGTTGAGAGAACACTGTCTTATTTATCACACATCTTTACCTATCTAAACCTTGTCTGACCTGGCTTTCATCTTGTCATCTGGAGTCGAGGCACGTTCTATCTCAGACAGAGGGTGTGTGTCTGTGTGTGTTTGTGTGTAAATGCCAGTGCTGACTAGCACCCGCACCCCAGATTGCTTGTAAGTCATCCCTCCTCCATCCACATGGCTCAGAGAGCCACCCCCACCACCCCAACCTCTCCTTGACCCTCTGCCCCAAACACATCCGCCCCCTTCACGCCTCGCAGGCCTTCACCACCATCAAAAGTCTCACACACACTGTCGCATCCCACCTGCTGATGAGATTTCCATGGGCCACTGCCAGGCTCTGATTACATGTATGGGCACACAGTGAGTGTGTGTGCATGTGCGTGGTTGCATATGTGTGTGTACATTTGTGCATGTGTGTGTGTGTGTGAGGGAGAGAGAGAAAGAGAGTGAGTTAAAGAATAAGGATAAAGCAGTCCCTCCAGGATTCTGCGATTGAATCAACAAAATGCGAGGGGTTGCTAATTCACCAATCACTGCACTATTTCCGCATAAACCAGTCAAATAAATGTCCGAATTCCCACAGCAAAAGCAGTGATTTTTGACCACAAGTATGAGAAAAAAGTTGAATTGAATGCTAGCTGAATTGTCCCAATACCTGCAACATGGAGAGCAATATGTCAGGCTAAAAGGCAAGTCAACCACTTCCTAATCAGGACCACCGTCACAGCATGGCGCAGATTTAGGACCTGAATGTTACCTGGGCTAGTAGAAACCGCAGTCTAGCGTTTTACTTACACACACACACACAGTGGGGAGAACAAGTATTTGATACACTGCCGATTTTGCAGGTTTTCCTACTTACGAAGCATGTAGAGGTCTGTAATTTTTATCATAGGTACACTTCAACTGTGAGAGACGGAATCTAAAACAAAAATTCAGAAAATCACATTGTATGATTTTTAAGTAATTCATTTGCATTTTATTGCATGACATAAGTATTTGATTCCTTCTCTCGCAGTTGAAGTGTACCTATGATACAAATTACAGACCTCTACATGCTTTGTAAGTAGGAAAACCTGCAAAATACATACATACATACAGTATATGAATGTTATCTAATGTTAGCAAGTTATTGATTTCATTATTATTTCGTTATTGATTTTATTGATTTCATTAACCTTATTTCTAAGGCTACATATATATATGTATATATATACATATATGGGCTATTTTCAGCCCTTTCCTGGGTAGCTTATTGGCTAATGTCCAAAAGCTGTGTCAAACATACACTAAAAGTACAGCTATCATGCTTGTAAACAAATTATAGAGTAAAACAATTATATTAATAGATTACTTCTTATAATTTATGTTTTTTTAACTGTGGAAAATGCTGCTATCGGTGTCCTTTTCCTAGTAGGTGATGTCAGAGATCAGCAGATGGTAGAAGTCGGAGATCAGGGAAGCTTTCCTGATAGTAATTACCAGTTAGAGAGCTGTTCAAGTGGATTTCTCCTGGTGTGTGGTAAATTCACACTTCCCTCTTGGTTACGAACACAGCATAAGGCTCCAGCATAGATGCCATAAAGTAATTGCCTCGGGAATCACCCCAAAACAGAATCAAACATTAAAAATACTTTAGTAGGCCAATCTCTGTAAACTGAGAATCTAGTTCATGATGTTTCTATTTCTAATCAAGCCTCATTTAGTTGATTATTCAACTGCAAGTAACTGTGGAAAACATCTCTGGTTTAATATCTACCATATCAGTTATTCAATGGATTTACCTAAGCAAATTGAGTTAGTGAACTGTGATGAGTAACCTGAGGACGTGTTGGCTCTCTGAGATAATCTCATTAGAACCAGTGTCATTCTGAAGATGGTTCATCAAAGAAATGAGACCTACAGGTGTGTGTGTGTGTGTGTGTTCACCTGGGGTGTACTTGGGGTGTGAAATCTGAACTCATGCTCATTTTCGGTGCAGTCCCCAGAGCATAAACACTCTTCCCGTTCTCATGAAATATTGAAGAGTCCTCATTCTTGTGGTTCATTGGGGAAGAAATCCACACACACACATGGATAGGGAGAGAGAAACACACACACACACACACACATGGATAGGGGAGAGAGAAAACACACACACACACACATGGATAGGGGAGAGAGAAAACACACACACACCCATGTATAGGGGAGAGAGAAACACACACACGGACAGGGGAGAGAGAAAACACACACACACCCATGGATAGGGGAGAGAGAAAACACACACACACCCATGGATAGGGGAGAGAGAAACACACACACACCCATGGATAGGGGAGAGAGAAAACACACACACACACATGGATAGGGGAGAGAGAAAACACACACACACCCATGGATAGGGGAGAGAGAAACACACACACGGACAGGGGACAGAGAAAACACACACACACCCATGGATAGGGGAGAGAGAAACACACACACGGACAGGGGAGAGAGAAAACACACACACACACACACATGGATAGGGGAGAGAGAAAACACACACACACGGACAGGGGAGAGAGAAAACACACACACACACACATGGATAGGGGAGAGAGAAAACACACACACACACGGACAGGGGAGAGAGAAAACAGACACACACACGGACAGGGGAGAGAGAAAACAGACACACACACACACACACATGGATAGGGGAGAGAGAAAACACACACACACACACGGATAAGGGAGAGAGAAAACACACACACACACATGGATAGGGGAGAGAGAAAACACACACACACACATGGATAGGGGAGAGAGAAAACACACACACACACATGGATAGGGGAGAGAGAAAACACACACACACACATGGATAGGGGAGAGAGAAAACAGACACACACACATGGATACGGGAGAGAGAAAACACACACACACACATGGATAGGGGAGAGAGAAAACAGACACACACACACACACACACATGGATAGGGGAGAGAGAAAACACACACACACACACACACATGGATAGGGGAGAGAGAAAACACACACACACGGATGGGGGAGAGAGAAAACACACACACACACTCATGGACAGGGGAGAGAGAAAACACACACACACATGGATAGGGGAGAGAGAAAACACACACGGACAGGGGAGAGAGAAAACACACACACACATGGATAGGGGAGAGAGAAACACACACACGGACAGGGGAGAGAGAAAACACACACACACACACACATGGATAGGGGAGAGAGAAAACACACACACACGGATAGGGGAGAGAGAAAACACACACACACGGATGGGGGAGAGAGAAAACACACACACACACGGATGGGGGAGAGAGAAAACACACACAGGCAATTTACAAACAGGTTAAACACAAGGAGACGGCCAAATGACTGTGGAAGAGAGCAACCCTATTCTCTATATAGTACACTACTTTTAACCAGAGTCCTATGAGTCCCAGTCCAAAATAGTGCACTATAAAGGGAATAGGGTGCTATGTGGAGCACATCCTACCACTTTATTTATGGATCTGCTTTTATTTAACATGTTTCCAGTTTGTTAGAACATGTATAAGGCCTGTTGTTCCTGATTTATATATGATGACATTCAGACTAAATGGTTTATACTGTTCATAAATATAACCGTTTTTATGGGTAGGCTTACTTGTATTTATGAATAAAAATAGATCTATATGTCATTTGTTGTAATGATTTCCTGAGTTTTCTAGACTGTTGAGACGCACCCCAGGGGCCTTATGAGACACACCCCAGGGGCTGTATGAGACGCGCCCCAGGGGCCGTATGAGACGCACCCCAGGGGCCGTATGAGACGCACCCCATGGGCCGTATGAGACGCACCCCAGGGGCCGTATGAGACGCACCCCATGGGCCGTATGAGAAATCCCCCAGGGGCCTTATGAGACGCACCCCATGGGCCGTATGAGACATCCCCCAGGGACCTTATGAGACACACCCCAGGGGCCGTACGAGACTGTATGTTCCTGATCCATGTCATTATAAAGCTGGCTGATATTGAGCGAGATGTACTGTGTGTGTGTGTGTGTGTGTGTGTGTGTGTGTGTGTGTGTGTGTGTGTGTGTGTGTGTGTGTGTGTGTGTGTGTGTGTGTGTGTGTGTGTGTGTGTGTGTGTGTGTGTGTGTGTGTGTGTGTGTGTGTGTGTGTGTGTGTGTGTGTGTGTGTGTGTGTGTGTGTGTGTGTGTGTGTGTGTAGCTGCTGTCCTACATACATGTTCCTGATCCATGTCATTATAAAGCTGGCTGATACTGAGCGAGATGTACTGTGTGTGTGTTCTGTTCTGTACAGCTGGAGAAAGACTTCCTTCCCACTATGGTAATAAATCAACTGCTGAGCAAGCAGGCAGGCAGACAGACAGGCAGGCAGGCAGGCAGACAGACAGACAGCCTTTGAAAGATGGGACTGTTAGGTAACCGGGACTTTACAACTGAAACCAATCTTAAACACATAAAGGAACCGAATAACGTTTATGTAAAAACCAGTTTTGTGATTTCAGCAGATGAACAAACTATAAATCACCCTGGGGATTTAATGAGTGGGCAGGTCGTGGTGGAAGTACAGCCACAGTCTAAAATATGAAGATTGAGACAAGGTCTTTTGTAATCTCTCTTTTGCCCCCCCCTCACATGTTTTAATGGTTTGCATTGAACAGAGGACCGTAGAGAGAAGTCAGGAGAGACTGGAGGAGATTGAGTCGGAGGATTGGATTTGAACCCATGTTGACTCTGGTAGACGTGGGTCAGTGGCACTATAATCACTGGATCACACAGGTCACGTATTCTTTCTGACAGGTGCCTTTTTCTGTCTTGTTAAGATCATGGATGGATAACTGTGGTTCTGAAGGTCTTGTTTAGATCATGGATGAATAACTGTGGTTCTGAATGTCTTGTTTAGATCATGGATGAATAACTGTGGTTCTGAATGTCTTGTTTAGATCATGGATGGATAACTGTGGTTCTGAAGGTCTTGTTTAGATCATGGATGGATAACTGTGGTTTTGAAGGTCTTGTTTAGATCATGGATGGATAACGGTGGTTTTGAAGGTCTTGTTTAGATCATGGATGAATAACTGTGGTTCTGAATGTCTTGTTTAGATCATGGATCAAGGTGGATGGATGGATGACTGTGGTTTTGAAGGTCTTGTTTAGATCATGGATGGATAACTGTGGTTTTGGTCTTTTTAAAAGGTCTTGTTTAGATCATGGATGGATAACGGTGGTTTTGAAGGTCTTGTTTAGATCATGGATGGATAACTGTGGTTCTGAAGGTCTACTGTAGGTGTACAGCCTTTTGTTAAAGCCCAGGAACAAAAGTTTCCTGATCTAAATAATCATGGTCTTCAATAAATAAAAGAAACAGAGGACCAGCAATGTATGTTGAAGTGCGGTTACACAAGAAGAGAGAGAATCTTAGTGTTTTCCTCTTGGATCTACGGTGAGCCGTCCAGCTTTCTGCATTCATGCTGCTGCACTTAGCAATGTCATGTCATTCAGTCTCAGTTTAAAACAGGCAACACTTTGATAAGCAAAACATAAGAAAATTATGGATTAATCCTCAAGGGCATCACAGCAACTAGGCAAACAAGCGAGGCAGTCACTAGGCAGTTCATTAGCAAGGGCATCACAGCAACTAGGCAAACAAGCGAGGCAGTCACTAGGCAGTTCATTAGCAAGGGCATCACAGCAACTAGGCAAACAAGCGAGGCAGTCACTAGGCAGTTCATTAGCAAGGGCATCACAGCAACTAGGCAAACAAGCGAGGCAGTCACTAGGCAGTTCATTAGCAAGGGCATCACAGCAACTAGGCAAACAAGCGAGGCAGTCACTAGGCAGTTCATTAGCAAGGGCATCACAGCAACTAGGCAAACAAGCGAGGCAGTCACTAGGCAGTTCATTAGCAAGGGCATCACAGCAACTAGGCAAACAAGCGAGGCAGTCACTAGGCAGTTCATTAGCAAGGGCATCACAGCAACTAGGCAAACAAGCGAGGCAGTCACTAGGCAGTTCATTAGCAAGGGCATCACAGCAACTAGGCAAACAAGCGAGGCAGTCACTAGGCAGTTCATTAGCAAGGGCATCACAGCAACTAGGCAAACAAGCGAGGCAGTCACTAGGCAGTTCATTAGCAAGGGCATCACAGCAACTAGGCAAACAAGCGAGGCAGTCACTAGGCAGTTCATTAGCAAGGGCATCACAGCAACTAGGCAAACAAGCGAGGCAGTCACTAGGCAGTTCATTAGCAAGGGCATCACAGCAACTAGGCAAACAAGCGAGGCAGTCACTAGGCAGTTCATTAGCAAGGGCATCACAGCAACTAGGCAAACAAGCGAGGCAGTCACTAGGCAGTTCATTAGCAAGGGCATCACAGCAACTAGGCAAACAAGCGAGGCAGTCACTAGGCAGTTCATTAGCAAGGGCATCACAGCAACTAGGCAAACAAGCGAGGCAGTCACTAGGCAGTTCATTAGCAAGGGCATCACAGCAACTAGGCAAACAAGCGAGGCAGTCACTAGGCAGTTCATTAGCAAGGGCATCACAGCAACTAGGCAAACAAGCGAGGCAGTCACTAGGCAGTTCATTAGCAAGGGCATCACAGCAACTAGGCAAACAAGCGAGGCAGTCACTAGGCAGTTCATTAGCAAGGGCATCACAGCAACTAGGCAAACAAGCGAGGCAGTCACTAGGCAGTTCATTAGCAAGGGCATCACAGCAACTAGGCAAACAAGCGAGGCAGTCACTAGGCAGTTCATTAGCAAGGGCATCACAGCAACTAGGCAAACAAGCGAGGCAGTCACTAGGCAGTTCATTAGCAAGGGCATCACAGCAACTAGGCAAACAAGCGAGGCAGTCACTAGGCAGTTCATTAGCAAGGGCATCACAGCAACTAGGCAAACAAGCGAGGCAGTCACTAGGCAGTTCATTAGCAAGGGCATCACAGCAACTAGGCAAACAAGCGAGGCAGTCACTAGGCAGTTCATTAGCAAGGGCATCACAGCAACTAGGCAAACAAGCGAGGCAGTCACTAGGCAGTTCATTAGCAAGGGCATCACAGCAACTAGGCAAACAAGCGAGGCAGTCACTAGGCAGTTCATTAGCAAGGGCATCACAGCAACTAGGCAAACAAGCGAGGCAGTCACTAGGCAGTTCATTAGCAAGGGCATCACAGCAACTAGGCAAACAAGCGAGGCAGTCACTAGGCAGTTCATTAGCAAGGGCATCACAGCAACTAGGCAAACAAGCGAGGCAGTCACTAGGCAGTTCATTAGCAAGGGCATCACAGCAACTAGGCAAACAAGCGAGGCAGTCACTAGGCAGTTCATTAGCAAGGGCATCACAGCAACTAGGCAAACAAGCGAGGCAGTCACTAGGCAGTTCATTAGCAAGGGCATCACAGCAACTAGGCAAACAAGCGAGGCAGTCACTAGGCAGTTCATTAGCAAGGGCATCACAGCAACTAGGCAAACAAGCGAGGCAGTCACTAGGCAGTTCATTAGCAAGGGCATCACAGCAACTAGGCAAACAAGCGAGGCAGTCACTAGGCAGTTCATTAGCAAGGGCATCACAGCAACTAGGCAAACAAGCGAGGCAGTCACTAGGCAGTTCATTAGCAAGGGCATCACAGCAACTAGGCAAACAAGCGAGGCAGTCACTAGGCAGTTCATTAGCAAGGGCATCACAGCAACTAGGCAAACAAGCGAGGCAGTCACTAGGCAGTTCATTAGCAAGGGCATCACAGCAACTAGGCAAACAAGCGAGGCAGTCACTAGGCAGTTCATTAGCAAGGGCATCACAGCAACTAGGCAAACAAGCGAGGCAGTCACTAGGCAGTTCATTAGCATTCTGCCAGTCAAACACTCATTCTTAGCATGCTCTCAGTCTCTAGTAATAAATAATAATAATAATAATAAAACTCTTATTCCTTTGTTAAGACAACCAAGGGTTTTGGATCCCACTTCTGACACCAAACTATGCTAGCTAGCTTTAGAGAGCAATAAACAAGCGTGTGTTCATTCAGTCATCTTTATTCCTAACTGAACTTCCTGTGTCCCCGAATGGCAGCATAATCATCTCATAACAGAAGACCAGGACATGTGACAGTTTAAAAAATCTAATAACTGAAATCACAGGAATCTTGAAATGGAAACAAGGTAGTGTCACCTGGTAGAAGTGTCATCTGTAGAGAACAGTTTATTCCTCACCAATTCAGGCACATTCTAAGACAACTCGTTTGACCATTATGATTACTATGGGGTCTTTAGCAAGCACTTAAGAGGTCCCAAGTCCAAACTGAACCCTGGCCCCTTACTTAGGCCCTTGTTGATGCCCCCACTAGAATATTTCAATGGATTGGATCAGTATTTAAACAAAAACCTTGGAGTAAAGGGGCTAATGATCCGTTTGGAATGGGGCCACCAGACTCAGCTCCACCACTGTCTTGTTGACTAGTTCACAGCTTCATGTCTTATGAGAATGTCATATCATCATACCAAACAATATCATCACAGCTAGCACAGAACGTTCCCTAAAGGTTCTCTTTTGGTTGATTGAAATAACTTCCCCAGTGTTCTGGGAACCAGTATCTGTTAGCTGGTATCACATAATATGATATAATGTGCTGTAGAATACAATTTCATCCACAGGTTGGTGGCACGTTACTGGGGTGGACGGGCTTGTGGTAATGGCTGGAGAGGAATCCGTGGAATGGTATGTAAATACATGGTTGGATGCCATTCCATTTGCTCCGTTCCAGACATTATTATGAGCCGTCCTCCCCTCAGCCTCACTGGTTTCATGATCATACCACTGTAGTCCAGTTGTCGACTCCCATCACAGTTAAAGGAGCATTTTCCTATTTCTGAATAAGATCTCTGTTTCTGGTGTAAATGGCATGTTCTAGAAGGGTCCAGACAGTGTTTTGTGTGATTTGTCTTGTTTTTCATACGTTTCTCCCAGCCAGGATACACTTCCTCATTGCTCGTTGTGCAGAGTATCAGGACACATAAACATGTGAACTAAAGCTCCAAAAACACCCATATATCCTTTTAGAGATGGACTGTCAGTATAGTGATGTAGGTCTTAAGATGTTGTACATGTTAAATTGTGTCATTCCCAAATGTATCCGCAACATTATAATCCATTTTGGTCGACTCTAAAACAACATATTTGGGTGGGTTTTGTTCATGTCATTTGCGTTGCCAGATTACTGCACAACGAGCAAGGAAGAGTGTCACGGCTGGGGTAGGTTTCTCAAAAACAAGACAAAGCACAAAAAAGGTGTCTGAACTCTTCTAGGACATTTAATTTACATCACAAATAGAGATTTACTTCAGAAATATGAAAATGTGCCTTTTAACTAGTCCAGGACATCATACAGGACCTCGTCTATCAGCACGTCGTTGTCACCCACAGGTATGTCCTGACACAGCTGCTCCCTGAAGGACAGAGCGATGGTGTACGGCTTCCCCTTGGGGTGCTTCATACAGCGTTCCAGGTATGAGTCGTAGAAGCCCTTCCCTCGGCCCAGACGATTCCCCTTCCTGTCAAATCCCAGGCCTGGCATCAAGATCAGGTCAAGACCTCCTGCATGGGAGGAAGACATGACAATACATGAATGAGGAGGAGGCTTACTAAAATACCTTATGAACCATTCTTCAGAGAGCTGATGCCATCTCAGAATGTAACCCTGTTATCTGGGTCAGAGGTTATACAGCAGTGGTGATATAGGTCTATAGTCAGCCATCTCTATGCATGTTTAAAACAGTATGTCTGATCTTCTACCTCAATTACAATACATCTTGTTAAAGCGTTGCCTCACCCCTGTATGGTGATCCTAGTTCAACACAATGAAAGGATTGGTTGGTGATCCAAGTTCAACACTATGAAAGGATTGGTTGGTGATCCAAGTTCAACACTATGAAAGGATTGGTTGGTGATCCAAGTTCAACACTATGAAAGGATTGGTTGGTGATCCAAGTTCAACACTATGAAAGGATTGGTTGGTGATCCAAGTTCAACACTATGAAAGGATTGGTTGGTGATCCAAGTTCAACACTATGAAAGGATTGGTTGGTGATCCAAGTTCAACACTATGAAAGGATTGGTTGGTGATCCAAGTTCAACACTATGAAAGGATTGGTTGGTGATCCAAGTTCAACACTATGAAAGGATTGGTTGGTGATCCAAGTTCAACACTATGAAAGGATTGGTTGGTGATCCAAGTTCAACACTATGAAAGGATTGGTTGGTGATCCAAGTTCAACACTATGAAAGGATTGGTTGGTGATCCAAGTTCAACACTATGAAAGGATTGGTTGGTGATCCAAGTTCAACACTATGAAAGGATTGGTTGGTGATCCAAGTTCAACACTATGAAAGGATTGGTTGGTGATCCAAGTTCAACACTATGAAAGGATTGGTTGGTGATCCAAGTTCAACACTATGAAAGGATTGGTTGGTGATCCAAGTTCAACACTATGAAAGGATTGGTTGGTGATCCAAGTTCAACACTATGAAAGGATTGGTTGGTGATCCAAGTTCAACACTATGAAAGGATTGGTTGGTGATCCAAGTTCAACACTATGAAAGGATTGGTTGATCCAAGTTCAACACTATGATCCAAGTTCAACACTATGAAAGGATTGGTTGGTGATCCAAGTTCAACACTATGAAAGGATTGGTTGGTGATCCAAGTTCAACACTATGAAAGGATTGGTTGGTGATCCAAGTTCAACACAATGAAAGGATTGGTTGGTGATCCAAGTTCAACACTATGAAAGGATTGGTTGGTGATCCAAGTTCAACACTATGAAAGGATTGGTTGGTTTAAGAACATGAAAGGAGTTTCTCAAAGCTATAAAACAACGCTGTTCATCCTATTTAAAACAGAAATACACTTCACCCTACAAAATAAATGTGGCTAAAAATGCTATTGTTGGTTGGTGAACTGCAGGCCTGCTTCAATTGCAGAACTAAAACATGCATTGCCAGTTCTACAGTCTCCAGCATGATCAATTCTTTATGAATTCCATCAGACCAACAAGCTACAGATTCTCTGAAAAGATGGATGGTGTTGGATCAATATTTCACAACATCCTGGTGGAACCGGTAGATCAAGTGCTCAACAACTAAAGAAATAACAGATGAGATGATTCACAGAATGTTTCAAAACATCTATGAATCAGGGCCCATATGTATCAATCGTCTCAGGGTAGGATGCTGATCTAGAATCAGTTTTGCAACACGGTTAAAATGAAAAGATTACATGGAAAGAGTGGACCTGATCCTAGACTTTATGAATGAGGCACCAGGCTTCTGGTGATGATGTGAACCTCCACTCCATTCTGCTCAGTGTAGCCTGAGACTCCAATATCAAAATCTCTTCCTGTTGTCACGCAACCTTGACGTTCATGAATCATTTATGCAGATTAAGCAGGGATATTATGCATTCAGTTCACAACAGCAGCAGGTTGGGGATGCCAACTGTTGTGGTCTCTTCTCCGGCCCTCCAGACTGCAGGGTAACATCCATCTATTATTGATGCATATAGCCTACTGTTGTTCACATGACTCATCTGGCATCACATCATCCACTTTAAATGGCAGTAAGGATCCAAATTCAACACAATGAAAGGATTGTTGGTGATCACACACACAACACTATCCCAATGTGTAAATAACACAGAGCCCAATCAAAGGCCTCTGTTTTTATCGACTCAACAGTCTTTTCTATTCCTATCCAATTCAAAGATCTCAGATGAATGTTAAATCATTCACTTTCTGAAAGGACATCTACTCCTGAAGGCTGTGCCAAAATGCCATTGCCCCTTTTATCTCTCTGCTGTGTGTTCTCTCTCTCTCACTATGCTGTGTTCTCTCTCTCTCTCTCTCTGCTGTGTTCTCTCTCTCTCTCTCTGCTGTGTTCTCTCTCCAAGCTGTGTTCTCAACCCTCTATCTGCTGTGTTCTCTCTCCCTCTCTGCTGTGTTCCAAGTTCAACTATGCTGTGTTCTCTCTCCCTCTCTCTGCTGTGTTCTCTCTCCTCTCTCTGCTGTGTTCTCTTCAACACTATGAAAGGATGTGTTCTCTCCCTCTCTGCTGTGTTCTCTCTCTCTCTGCTGTGTTCTCTCCCTCTCTGCTGTGTTCTCTCTCTGCTGTGTTCTCTCTCTCTGATGTGTTCTCTCTCCAAGTTCAACACTGCTGTGTTCTCTCTCCCTCTCTCTGCTGTGTTCTCTCTCCCTCTCTCTGCTGTGTTCTCTCTCCCTCTCTCTGCTGTGTTCTCTCTCCCTCTCTTGCTGTGTTCTCTCTCTATGCTGTGTTCTCTCTCTCTCTATGCTGTGTTCTCTCTCTCTCTCTCTGCTGTGTTCTCTCTCTCTCTGCTGTGTTCTCTCTCTCTGCTGTGTGTTCTCTCTCCCTCTCTGCTGTGTTCTCTCTCTCTCACTCTCTCTCTCTCTGCTGTATTCAAAACCCTCTCTGCTGTGTTCTCTCTCACATCCCTTCTGCTGTATTCTCTCCCTCTCTGCTGTGTTCTCTCTCTCTCCCTCTCTGCTGTGTTCTCTCTCTCTCCCTCTCTGCTGTGTTCTCTCCCTCTCTGCTGTGTTCTCTCTCAACACTGAAAGGTGTTCTCTCAAGTCTCTCTCTGCTGTGTTCTCTCTCCCTCTCTGCTTGTGTTCCTCTCTCTCTGCTGTGTTCTCTCTCTCCCTCTCTGCTGTGTTCTCTCTCTCTCTGCTGTGTTCTCTCTCTCCCTCTCTGCTGTGTTCTCTCTCTCACTCTGCTGTTGTTGGTCTCAAGTCTCTCCCTCTCTGCTGTATTCTCTCTCTCTCTCTGCTGTGTTCTCTCTCTCTCTCTGAAAGTGTTCTCTCTCTCTCTGCTGTGTTCTTCAACACTCTCTGCTGTGTTCTCTCTCTCTCCCTCTCTGCTGTGTTCTCTCATCTCCCTCTTGCTGTATTCTCTCTCCCTCTCTGCTGTGTTCTCTCCCTCTCTGCTGTGTTCTCTCTCTCTCTGCTGTGTTCTCTCTCCCTCTCTGCTGTGTTCTCTCTCTCTCCTCTCTGCTGTGTTCTCTCTCTCTCTCTGCTGTATTCTCTCTCTCCCTCTCTGCTGTGTTCTCTCTCTCTCTGCTGTGTTCTCTCTCTCTCCCGCTCTGCTGTATTCTCTCTCTCTCCCGCTCTGCTGTATTCTCTCTCTCTCTCTCAACTCTCTCTGAAAGGATCTCTCCTCTGCTGTATTCTCTCTCTCTCTCTGCTGTGTTCTCTCTCTCTCTCTCTGCTGTATTCTCTCTCTCCCTCTCTGCTGTATTCTCTCTCTCTCTCTCTGCTGTATTCTCTCTCTCCCTCTCTGCTGTGTTCTCTCTCTCTCTCTCTGCTGTGTTCTCTCTCTCTCTCTCTGCTGTATTCTCTCTCTCTCTCTCTGCTGTGTTCTCTCTCTCTCTCTGCTGTATTCTCTCTCTCCCTCTCTGCTGTGTTCTCTCTCTCTCTCTGCTGTATTCTCTCTCTCTCTGCTGTGTTCTCTCCCTCTCTGATGTGTTCTCTCTCTCTCTCTGCTGTGTTCTCTCTCTCTCTGCTGTGTTCTCTCCCTCTCTGCTGTGTTCTCTCTCTCTCTGCTGTGTTCTCTCTCTCTCTCTGCTGTGTTCTCTCTCCCTCTCTCTGCTGTGTTCTCTCTCCCTCTCTCTGCTGTGTTCTCTCTCCCTCTCTCTGCTGTGTTCTCTCTCTCTCTATGCTGTGTTCTCTCTCTCTCTATGCTGTGTTCTCTCTCTCTCTCTCTGCTGTGTTCTCTCCCTCTCTGCTGTGTTCTCTCTCTCTATGCTGTGTTCTCTCTCTCTCTCTCTGCTGTGTTCTCTCCCTCTCTGCTGTGTTCTCTCTCTCTCTCTCTGCTGTGTTCTCTCTCTCCCTCTCTGCTGTGTTCTCTCCCTCTCTGCTGTGTTCTCTCTCTCTCTGCTGTGTTCTCTCCCTCTCTGCTGTGTTC
This sequence comes from Oncorhynchus gorbuscha, assembly GCF_021184085.1. Lineage (NCBI taxonomy): Eukaryota > Metazoa > Chordata > Actinopteri > Salmoniformes > Salmonidae > Oncorhynchus > Oncorhynchus gorbuscha. Next base: position 10,359,094 of record NC_060177.1, read on the forward strand.
TCTCCCTCTCTGCTGTGTTCTCTCTCCCCTCTCTGCTGTGTTCTCTCTCCCTCTCTGCTGTGTTCTCTCTCCCTCTCTGCTGTGTTCTCTCTCTCTCCCGCTCTGCTGTATTCTCTCTCTCTCTCTCTGCTGTGTTCTCTCTCCCTCTCTGCTGTGTTCTCTCTCTCCCTCTCTGCTGTGTTCTCTCTCCCTCTCTGCTGTGTTCTCTCTCTCTCCCTGCTGTATTCTCTCTCTCTCTCTCTGCTGTGTTCTCTCTCCTCTCTGCTGTGTTCTCTCTCTCTCTGCTGTGTTCTCTCTCTCTCCCGCTCTGCTGTATTCTCTCTCTCTCTCTCTGCTGTATTCTCTCTCTCCCTCTCTGCTGTGTTCTCTCTCTCTCTCTGCTGTGTTCTCTCTCTCTCTCTGCTGTGTTCTCTCTCTCTCTCTCTGCTGTATTCTCTCTCTGTCTCTCTGCTGTGTTCTCTCTCTCTCTCTCTGCTGTATTCTCTCTCTCCCTCTCTGCTGTGTTCTCTCTCTCTCTCTCTGCTGTGTTCTCTCTCTCTCTGCTGTATTCTCTCTCTCCCTCTCTGCTGTGTTCTCTCTCTCCCTCTCTCTCTCTCTGCTGTGTGTCTCTCTCTCTCTCTCTCTCTCTCTCTCTCTGCTGTATTCTCTCTCTCCCTCTCTGCTGTGTTCTCTCTCTCTCTCTGCTGTGTTCTCTCTCTCTCTGCTCTCTGCTGTGTTCTCTCTCTCTCTGCTGTGTTCTCTCTCTCCCTCTCTGCTGTGTTCTCTCTCTCTCTGCTGTGTTCTCTCTCTCTCCCTCTCTGCTGTATTCTCTCTCTCTCTCTGCTGTGTTCTCTCTCTCTCTCTCTGCTGTGTTCTCTCTCTCTCTGCTGTGTTCTCTCTCTCTCTGCTGTGTTCTCTCTCCCTCTCTGCTGTGTTCTCTCTCTCTGCTGTGTTCTCTCTCTCTCTGCTGTGTTCTCTCTCTCTCTCTGCTGTGTTCTCTCTCCCTCTCTGCTGTGTTCTCTCCTCTCTGCTGTGTTCTCTCTCTCTCTGCTGTGTTCTCTCTCCCTCTGCTGTGTTCTCTCTCTCTCCCTCTCTGCTGTGTTCTCTCCCTCTCTGCTGTGTTCTCTCTCTCTCTGCTGTATTCTCTCTCTCTCTGCTGTGTTCTCTCCCTCTCTGCTGTGTTCTCTCTCTCTCTCTCTGCTGTGTTCTCTCTCTCTCTGCTGTGTTCTCTCCCTCTCTGCTGTGTTCTCTCTCTCTCTGCTGTGTTCTCTCTCTCTCTGCTGTGTTCTCTCTCCTCTCTCTGCTGTGTTCTCTCTCCTCTCTCTGCTGTGTTCTCTCTCCCTCTCTCTGCTGTGTTCTCTCTCTCTCTCTGCTGTGTTCTCTCTCTCTCTATGCTGTGTTCTCTCTCTCTCTCTCTGCTCTCTCCTGCTGTGTTCTCTCTCTCTCTGCTGTGTTCTCTCTCTCTCTCTCTCTGCTGTGTTCTCTCCTCTCTGCTGTGTTCTCTCTCTCTCTCTCTGCTGTGTTCTCTCCTCCCTCTCTGCTGTGTTCTCTCTCCTCTCTGCTGTGTTCTCTCTCTCTCTCTGCTGTGTTCTCTCTCCTCTGCTGTGTTCTCTCTCTCTCTGCTGTGTTCTCTCCCTCTCTGCTGTGTTCTCTCTCCCTCTCTGCTGTGTTCTCTCTCCCTCTCTGCTGTGTTCTCTCTCTCTCTCTCTCTCTGCTGTGTCTCTGCTGTGTTCTCTCTCTCTCTCTGCTGTGTTCTCTCTCTCTCTCTCTGTGTGTCTCTCTCTCTCTGTATTCCTCTCTCTCTCTGCTGTGTTCTCTCTCTCTCTCTGCTGTGTTCTCTCTCTCTCCTGTATTCTCTCTCTCTCTCTCTGCTGTATTCTCTCTCTCTCTCTCTGCTGTATTCTCTCTCTCTCTGCTGTGTTCTCTCTCTCTCTGCTGTGTTCTCTCTCTCTCCTGCTGTGTTCTCTCTCTCTCTCTCTGCTGTATTCTCTCTCTGTCTGCTGTGTTCTCTCTCTCTCTCTGCTGTGTTCTCTCTCTCTCTGTGTTCTCTCTGCTGTGTTCTCTCTCTCTCTCTGCTGTGTTCTCTCTCTCCCTCTCTGCTGTGTTCTCTCTCTCTCTCTCTGCTGTGTTCTCTCTCTCTCTCTGCTGTGTTCTCTCTCTCTCCTCTCTGCTGTGTTCTCTCTCTCTCTGTGTTGTGTTCTCTCTCTGTGTTCTCTCTCTGCTGTGTTCTCTCTCTCTGCTGTGTTCTCTCTGTGTTCTCTCTCTCTCTGTGTTCTCTCTCTCTCCTCTGCTGCTGTTCTCTCTCTCTCTGCTGTGTTCTCTCTCTCTCTGCTGTGTTCTCTCTCTCTCTGCTGTGTTCTCTCTCTCTCTGCTGTGTTCTCTCTCTGCTGTGTTCTCTCTCTCTCCCTCTCTGCTGTGTTCTCTCTCCTCTCTGCTGTGTTCTCTCTCTCTCTCTGCTGTGTTCTCTCTCTCTCTGCTGTGTTCTCTCTCTCTCTCTGTGTTCTCTCTCTCTCTGCTGTGTTCTCTCTCTCTCTCTGCTCTGTGTCTCTCTCTCTCTGCTGTGTTCTCTCTCTCTCTGCTCTCTGCTGTGTTCTCTCTCTCTCTCTCTGCTGTGTTCTCTCTCTCTCTCTGCTGTGTTCTCTCTCTCTCTCTCTGTATTCTCTCTCTCTCTCTCTGCTGTATTCTCTCTCTCTCTCTGCTGTGTTCTCTCTCTCTCTCTCTGCTGTGTTCTCTCTGCTGTATTCTCTCTCTCTCTCTGCTGTGTTCTCTCTCTCTCTGCTGTGTTCTGTTCTCTCTCTCTGCTGTATTCTCTCTCTCTCTGCTGCTGTGTTCTCTCTCTCTCTCTCTGCTGTGTTCTCTCTCTCTCTCTCTGCTGTGTTCTCTCTCTCCCTCTCTGCTGTGTTCTCTCTCTCTCTCTGCTGTGTTCTCTCTCTCTCTGCTGTGTGTGTGTTCTCTCTCTCTCTCTGCTGTGTTCTCTCTCTCTCTGCTGTGTTCTCTCTCTCTGCTGTGTTCTCTCTCTCCTCTCTGCTGTGTTCTCTCTCTCTCTGCTGTGTTCTCTCTCTCTCTCTGCTGTGTTCTCTCTCTCTCTCTGCTGTGTTCTCTCTCCTCTCTGCTGTGTTCTCTGCTGTGTTCTCTCTCTCTCTCTGTGTGTTTCTCTCTCTCTGCTGTGTGTTCTCTCTCTCTGCTGTGTGTTCTCTCTCTCTGCTGCTGTGTGTTCTCTCTCTCTGCTGTGTTCTTCTCTCTCTCTGCTGTGTGTCTCTCTCTCTGCTGTGTGTCTCTCTCTCTGTGTTGCTGTTCTTCTCTCTCTCTGCTGTGTTCTCTCTGCTGTGTGTTCTCTCTCTCTGCTGTGTGTTCTCTCTCTCTGCTGTGTGTTCTCTCTCTCTGCTGTGTGTTCTCTCTCTCTGCTGTGTGTTCTCTCTCTCTCTCTCTCTGCTGTGTGTTCTCTCTCTGCTGTGTGTTCTCTCTCTCTGCTGTGTGTTCTCTCTCTCTGCTGTGTTCTTCTCTCTCTGCTGCTGTGTTCTCTCTCTCTGCTGTGTGTTCTCTCTCTCTGCTGTGTGTTCTCTCTCTCTGCTGTGTTCTCTCTCTCTCTCTCTGTGTTCTCTCTCTCTCTCTGCTGTGTTCTCTCTCTCTCTGCTGTGTTCTCTCTCTCTCTCTCTGCTGTGTGTTCTCTCTCTCTGTGTGTTCTCTCTCTCTCTCTCTGTGTGTTCTCTCTCTGCTGTGTGTTCTCTCTCTCTGCTGTGTGTTCTCTCTCTCTCTCTCTCTGTGTGTTCTCTCTCTGCTGAGTTCTCTCTCTCTCTGTGTTCTCTCTCTCTGCTGTGTGTTCTCTTTCTCTCTGCTGTGTGTTCTCTCTCTCTGCTGTGTGTTCTCTCTCTCTGCTGTGTGTTCTCTCTCTCTGCTGTGTGTTCTCTCTCTCTCTCTCTCTGCTGTGTGTTCTCTCTCTGCTGTGTGTTCTCTCTCTCTGCTGTGTGTTCTCTCTCTCTCTCTCTGCTGTGTGTTCTCTCTCTCTGCTGTGTGTTCTCTCTGCTGTGCTGTGTGTTCTCTCTCTCTGCTGTGTGTTCTCTCTGTGTGTTCTCTCTCTGCTGTGTGTTCTCTCTCTCTGCTGTGTGTTCTCTCTCTCTCTCTGCTGTGTGTTCTCTCTGCTGTGTGTTCTCTCTCTGCTGTGTGTTCTCTCTCTCTGCTGTGTGTTCTCTCTCTGCTGTGTGTTCTCTCTCTGCTGTGTGTCTCTCTCTCTCTCTGTGTGTTCTCTCTCTCTGCTGTGTGTTCTCTCTCTCTGCTGTGTGACCTCTCTCTCTCTGCTGTGTGACCTCTCTCTCTGCTCTCTGCTGTGTGTTCTCTCTCTGCTGTGTGTGTCTCTCTCTGCTGTGTGTTCTCTCTCTCTGTGTGTTCTCTCTGCTGTGTTCTCTCTCTGCTGTGTGTTCTCTCTCTCTGCTCTCTCTCTGCTGTGTGTTCTCTCTCTCTGCTGTGTGTTCTCTCTCTCTGCTGTGTTCTCTCTCTCTGCTGTGTGTTCTCTCTCTCTGCTGTGTGTTCTCTCTGCTGTGTGTTCTCTCTCTCTCTCTGCTGTGTGTTCTCTCTCTGCTGTGTGTTCTCTCTCTGCTGTGTGTTCTCTCTCTCTGCTGTGTTTCTCTCTCTCTGCTGTGTGACCTCTCTCTCTGCTGTGTGACCTCTCTCTCTCTGCTGTGTGACCTCTCTCTCTCTGCTGTGTGTTCTCTCTCTGCTGTGTGTTCTCTCTCTCTGCTGTGTGTTCTCTCTCTGCTGTGTGTTCTCTCTCTCTGCTGTGTGTTCTCTCTCTCTGCTGTGTGACTCTCTCTCTGTGTGTGACCTCTCTCTCTCTGCTGTGCTGTGTGTTCTCTCTCTGCTGTGTGTTCTCTCTCTCTGCTGTGTGTTCTCTCTCTCTCTCTGCTGTGTGTTCTCTCTCTCTGCTGTGTGTTCTCTCTCTGCTGTGTGTTCTCTCTCTCTGTGTGTTCTCTCTCTCTCTCTGCTGTGTGACCTCTCTCTCTGCTGTGTGACCTCTCTCTCTGCTGTGTGACCTCTCTCTCTGCTGTGTGACCTCTCTCTCTGCTGTGTGACCTCTCTCTCTCTCCGCTGTGTGTTCTCTCTCTCTCTCCGCTGTGTGTTCTCTCTCTCTCTCTGCTGTGTGTTCTCTCTCTCTCTCTCTCTCTGCCTTGTTCTCTCTCTCGCTCTCTGCTGTGTTCTCTCTCTCTCTGCCGTGTTCTCTCTCTCTCTGCCGTGGTCTCTCTCTCTGCCGTGGTCTCTCTCTCTGTCGTGTTCTCTCTCTCTCTCTGTCGTGTTCTCTCTCTCTCTGTCTCCACATGTAAGTAAGTATCTGAACAAGAGGAAAATGCTTTGAAACAAGTTTCAGATGCACAGCAGGATGTCAATCCTGACAGGTAGCAATTTGTGTTGTGTTGTCCACACACACACACACCTCCAGACCTTTGCTTTCTATGCACCCCAGGACAAAGAGACATTCGTTATGAGGATGGAACTTCTGTTATGAAAAGAGGGGGAAATAATATGGTCTAAAACCTTCTGTCAGCTACTGGGAATATTCAAGGTACTTGGAATAAGGTGCCCTTCTTGTTGCTATGTGAAAACCATGACGATAATCAAAGCAAATTTGGTGGCACGGCAAGACAGACCTTTCCCCCCCATCTCTTCTCATGTATTTAAATTTGCTTTGCATTATGGTCTATCTGTAGTTTCCTTGACAACAGCCATGATAGGTTCATGAGAGGTATTCAAGGCTGCAGGACTGAGTCAGAGTAGAGAGAAATTAATCAAACCAGCTGTTCACTGTCAGAGGGAGCCCTATAAACTGAAGACGTGATTGGTTGGTATACAGAGACTATAGAAAGGCTCCACCCCCTTGAACTTTTTTCACATTCTCTTGCATTTTTAAGTGGGATTGAAATAGATTTAACTGTTGTTTTTTAAAGTCAATATATATTATATATATATATATTACAAATGAATAAAAAATAAACAACTAAAATAGTCATTGCAAATGTCACCCTCTTTGTTTAGGCAAAACCTAAATGAGTTATTTGGCTTAACAAATCAAATAAGGACTCCCTCTGTGTGAAATAACAAGGGTTGACATGATTTTTTAATGACTATACTTTCCTCTGTCCCCCATACATACAACATATGTAAGGTCCCTCTGTCAAATATTACATTTCTAGCACAGATTCAACTACAAAGACCACGGAGCTTTATCTAAAGCCTCATAAAGGAGGGCAGTGATTGGTAGATGGGTAACAATAACAAATTAGACATTGAATATATCTTTAAGCATGGTCAAGGTAATAATGATGCTGTGGATGATGTATTAAACCACCAAGACACATCAAAGATGCAGTCGTGCTTCTGAACTGAGCTGCAGGACAGGAAGGAAACTGCTTAGGGACGTCACCATTGGTGATTTTAAAACAGCAGAGTTCAGTGGCTGTGATGGGAGAAAACTAAGGATGGATCAACAGCATTGTAGTGACTCCACAATAATGACCTAAATGACGGAGTGAAAAGAAGAATACAAATATACAGAATACATGCATATCTATGCAACAAGGCACTAAAGTAATACTGCAACAAAAACAAGGCAAAGAAATGCAAAGCCTTATGCCAAATCCAACACAACACATCACTGAGTAACTGCCTCCTTATTAAAGCATGGTGGTGGCTGCATCATGGTATGGGTATGCTTGACATCGGCAAAGACTGGGGAGTTTTTCAGGATGAATAGAAACGGGATGGAGCTATGCGCAGGTAAAATCCTAGAGGAAAATCTGCTTCAGTCTGCTTTACACCATACACTGGGAGAGGAATTCACCTTTCAACAGGACAATAACCTACAACACAAAGCCAAATCTACTGGAGTTACTTACCAAGAACACAGTGAATGTTTCTGTGGCCAAGTTTCAATTTTGACTGAAATCTGCTTGAAAATATATGGCAAGATGTGAAAATTGCAGTCTAGCCATGATCCCCAACACCTTGACAAATCTTGAAGAATTTTCTAAAGAATAATGGGCTAATATTGCACAATACAGGTGTGCAAAGCTCTTAGAGACTTACCCAAGAAGACTGACCGCTGAAATCGCTGCCAAATGTGTTTCTGACATGTATTGACACAGAGGGGTGAATACTTATCTAATCAAGGTATATATATATATATATATATATATATATATATATATATAGGGTTTTATTTTTCATTCTTTTTTTTAAATTGAATTTTTTCTTCCACTTTGACATGAGTATTTTGTGAAGATCGTTGACAAAATATAAAAATTAAATGAATTTTTACCCCATTTTGGAACGCAACAAGTGAACCTGGTTACAAGTGAACCGGGTTACAAGTGAACCGGGTTACAAGTGAACCTGGTTACAAGTGAACCTGGTTACAAGTGAACCGGGTTACAAGCCCAAGCCTTCCCCATTTCTCCTTCTCCCAAATCCATTCTGCTGATGTTCTGAAAGAGCTGAAAAATCTGGACCCCTACAAATCAGCCGGGCTAGACAATCTGGACCCTTTCTTTCTCAAATTATCTGCCGAAATTGTTGCCACCCCTATTACTAGCCTGTTCAACCTCTCTTTCGTGTCGTCTGAGATTCCCAAAGATTGGAAAGCAGCTGCGGTCATCCCCCTCTTCAAAGGGGGGGACACTCTTGACCCAAACTGCTACAGACCTATATCTATCCTACCATGCCTTTCTAAGGTCTTCGAAAGCCAAGTCAACAAACAGATTACCGACCATTTCGAATCTAACCATACCTTCTCTGCTATGCAATCTGGTTTCAGAGCTGGTCATGGGTGCACCTCAGCCACGCTCAAGGTCCTAAATGATATCTTAACCGCCATCGATAAGAAACATTACTGTGCAGCCGTATTCATTGATCTGGCCAAGGCTTTCGATTCTGTCAACCACCACATCCTCATTGGCAGACTCGACAGCCTTGGTTTCTCAAATGATTGCCTCGCCTGGTTCACCAACTACTTCTCTGATAGAGTTCAGTGTGTCAAATCGGAGGGTCTGCTGTCCGGACCTCTGGCAGTCTCTATGGGGGTGCCACAGGGTTCAATTCTTGGACCGACTCTCTTCTCTGTATACATCAATGAGGTCGCTCTTGCTGCTGGTGAGTCCCTGATCCACCTCTACGCAGACGACACCATTCTGTATACTTCCGGCCCTTCTTTGGACACTATGTTAACAACCCTCCAGGCAAGCTTCAATGCCATACAACTCTCCTTCCGTGGCCTCCAATTGCTCTTAAATACAAGTAAAACTAAATCCATGCTCTTCAACCGATCGCTACCTGCACCTACCCGCCTGTCCAACATCACTACTCTGGACGGCTCTGACTTAGAATACGTGGACAACTACAAATACTTAGGTGTCTGGTTAGACTGTAAACTCTCCTTCCAGACCCATATCAAACATCTCCAATCCAAAGTTAAATCTAGAATTGGCTTCCTATTTCGCAACAAAGCATCCTTCACTCATGCTGCCAAACATACCCTTGTAAAACTGACCATCCTACCAATCCTCGACTTTGGCGATGTCATTTACAAAATAGCCTCCAATACCCTACTCAACAAATTGGATGCAGTCTATCACAGTGCAATCCGTTTTGTCACCAAAGCCCCATATACTACCCACCATTGCGACCTGTACGCTCTCGTTGGCTGGCCCTCGCTTCATACTCGTCGCCAAACCCACTGGCTCCATGTCATCTACAAGACCCTGCTAGGTAAAGTCCCCCCTTTTCTCAGCTCGCTGGTCACCATAGCATCTCCCACCTGTAGCACACGCTCCAGCAGGTATATCTCTCTGTTCACCCCCAAAACCAATTCTTTCTTTAGCCGCCTCTCCTTCCAGTTCTCTGCTGCCAGTGACTGGAACGAACTGCAAAAATCTCTGAAACTGGAAACACTTATCTCCCTCACTAGCTTTAAGCACCAACTGTCAGAGCATCTTACAGATTACTGCACCTGTACATAGCCCACCTATAATTTAGCCCAAACAACTACCTCTTTCCCAACTGTATTTTATTTATTTATTTATTTTGCTCCTTTGCACCCCATTATTTTTATGTCTACTTTGCACATTCTTCCATTGCAAAACTACCATTCCAGTGTTTTACTTGCTATATTGTATTTACTTTGCCACCACGGCCTTTTTTGCC